>NC_141000.1:128208773-128709327 GCF_052327205.1 Somniosus microcephalus | reverse complement strand
CTTTCGAGGGGTCAGTCAGTCACACAGTGACAGGGCCGCACTATTGAGGGGTCAGTCAGTCACACAGTCACAGGGCCGCACTATTGAGGGGTCAGTCACACAGTGACATGGCCGCACTATCGAGGGGTCAGTCCGTCACACAGAGACAGGGCCGCACTATCGAGGGGTCAGTCAGTCACACATTGGCAGGGCCGCACTATCGAGGGGTCAGTCAGTCACACAGTGACAGGGCCACACTATCGAGGGGTCAGTCAGTCACACAGTGACAGGGCCGCACTATCGACGGGTCAGTCAGTCAGAGAGTGACAGGGCCGCACTATCGAGGGGTCAGTCACACAGTGACTGGGCCGCACTATCGAGGGGTCCGTCAGTCACACAGTGACGGGGCCGCATTATCGAGGGGTCGGTCACACAGTGACGGGGCGCACTATCGAGGGGTCAGTCACAGAGTGACAGGGCCGCACTATCGAGGGGTCAGTCACACAGTGACATGGCCGCACTATCGAGGGGTCAGTCAGTCACACAGTGACAGGGCCGCACTATTGAGGGGGTCAGTCAGTCACACAGTGACATGGCCGCACTATCGAGGGGTCAGTCCATCACACAGTGACAGGGCCGCACTATCGAGGGGTCAGTAAGTCGCACAGTGACAAGGCCGCACTATCGAGGGGTCAGTCAGTCACACAGTGACGGCCGCACTATCGAGGGGTCAGTCACACAGTGACAGGGCCGCACTATCGAGGGGTCAGTCCGTCACACAGTGACAGGGCCGCACTATCGAGGGGTCAGTAAGTCACACAGTGACAAGGCCGCACTATCGAGGGGTCAGTCAGCCACACAGTGACAGGGCCGCACTATCGAGGGGTCAGTCAGTCACACAGTGACAGGGCCGCACTATCGAGGGGTCAGTCAGTCACACAGTGACAGGGCCGCACTATCGAGGGGTCAGTCAGTCACACAGTGACAGGGCCGCACTATCGACGGGTCAGTCAGTCAGACAGTGACTGGGCCGCACTATCGAGGGGTCAGTCACACAGTGATAGGGCTGCACTATCGAGGGGTCAGTCAGTCACACAGTGACGGCGCCGCACTATCGAGGGGTCAGTCACACAGTGACAGGGCCGCATTATCGAGGGGTCAGTCACACAGTGACAGGGCCGCACTATCGAGGGGTCAGTCAGTCACACAGTGACGGGGCCGCACTATCGAGGGGTCAGTCACACAGTGACAGGGCCACACTATTGAGGGGTCAGTCACACAGTGACAGGGCCGTACTATCGAGGGGTCAGTCAGACAGTGTCAGGGTCGCACTATCGAGGGGTGAGTCACACAGTGACAGAGCCGCACGATCGGGGGGTCAGTCAGTCACACATGACAGGGCCGCACTATCGAGGGGTCAGTCACACAGTGACAGGGCCGCACTATCGATGGGTCAGTCACAGAGTGACAGAGCCGCACTATCGAAGGGTCAGCCAGTCACACAGTAACAGGGCCGCACTATCGAGGGGTCAGTCAGTCACACAGTGACAGGGCCGCACTATCGAGGGGTCAGTCGCACAGTGACAGGGCCGCACTATCGAGGGGTCAGTGAGTCACACAGTGACAGGGCCGCACTATCGAGGGGTCAGTAAGTCACACAGTGACAGGGCCGCACTATCGAGGGGTCAGTAAGTCACACAGTGACAAGGCCGCACTATCGAGGGGTCAGTCAGTCACACAGTGACAAGGCCGCACTATCGAGGGGTCAGTAAGTCACACAGTGACAGGGCCGCACTATCGAGGGGTCAGTGAGTCACACAGTGACAGGGCCGCACGATCGGGGGGTCAGTCAGTCACACATGACAGGGCCGCACTATCGAGGGGTCAGTCACACAGTGACAGGGCCGCACTATCGATGGGTCAGTCACAGAGTGACAGAGCCGCACTATCGAAGGGTCAGCCAGTCACACAGTAACAGGGCCGCACTATCGAGGGGTCAGTCAGTCACACAGTGACAGGGCCGCACTATCGAGGGGTCAGTCGCACAGTGACAGGGCCGCACTATCGAGGGGTCAGTGAGTCACACAGTGACAGGGCCGCACTATCGAGGGGTCAGTAAGTCACACAGTGACAAGGCCGCACTATCGAGGGGTCAGTAAGTCACACAGTGACAAGGCCGCACTATCGAGGGGTCAGTAAGTCACACAGTGACAGGGCCGCACTATCGAGGGGTCAGTGAGTCACACAGTGACAGGGCCGCACTATCGAGGGGTCAGTAAGTCACACAGTGACAGGGCAGCACTATCGAGGGGTCAGTAAGTCACACAGTGACAAGGCCGCACTATCGAGGGGTCAGTCAGTCACACAGTGACAGGGCCGCACTATCGAGGGGTCAGTCGCACAGTGACAGGGCCGCACTATCGAGGGGTCAGTCGCACAGTGACAGGGCCGCACTATCGAGGGGTCAGTCACACAGTGACAGGGCCGCACTATCGAGGGGTCAGTAAGTCACACAGTGACAAGGCCGCACTATCGAGGGGTCAGTCAGTCACACAGTGACAGGGCCGCACTATCGAGGGGTCAGTCAGTCACACAGTGACAGGGCCGCACTATTGAGGGGGTCAGTCAGTCACACAGTGACAGGGCCGCACTATCGAGGGGTCAGTCACACAGTGACAGGGCCGCACTATCGATGGGTCAGTCACAGAGTGACAGAGCCGCACTATCGAAGGGTCAGCCAGTCACACAGTAACAGGGCCGCACTATCGAGGGGTCAGTCAGTCACACAGTGACAGGGCCGCACTATCGAGGGGTCAGTCGCACAGTGACAGGGCCGCACTATCGAGGGGTCAGTGAGTCACACAGTGACAGGGCCGCACTATCGAGGGGTCAGTAAGTCACACAGTGACAGGGCCGCACTATCGAGGGGTCAGTAAGTCACACAGTGACAAGGCCGCACTATCGAGGGGTCAGTCAGTCACACAGTGACAAGGCCGCACTATCGAGGGGTCAGTAAGTCACACAGTGACAGGGCCGCACTATCGAGGGGTCAGTGAGTCACACAGTGACAGGGCCGCACGATCGGGGGGTCAGTCAGTCACACATGACAGGGCCGCACTATCGAGGGGTCAGTCACACAGTGACAGGGCCGCACTATCGATGGGTCAGTCACAGAGTGACAGAGCCGCACTATCGAAGGGTCAGCCAGTCACACAGTAACAGGGCCGCACTATCGAGGGGTCAGTCAGTCACACAGTGACAGGGCCGCACTATCGAGGGGTCAGTCGCACAGTGACAGGGCCGCACTATCGAGGGGTCAGTGAGTCACACAGTGACAGGGCCGCACTATCGAGGGGTCAGTAAGTCACACAGTGACAAGGCCGCACTATCGAGGGGTCAGTAAGTCACACAGTGACAAGGCCGCACTATCGAGGGGTCAGTAAGTCACACAGTGACAGGGCCGCACTATCGAGGGGTCAGTGAGTCACACAGTGACAGGGCCGCACTATCGAGGGGTCAGTAAGTCACACAGTGACAGGGCAGCACTATCGAGGGGTCAGTAAGTCACACAGTGACAAGGCCGCACTATCGAGGGGTCAGTCAGTCACACAGTGACAGGGCCGCACTATCGAGGGGTCAGTCGCACAGTGACAGGGCCGCACTATCGAGGGGTCAGTCGCACAGTGACAGGGCCGCACTATCGAGGGGTCAGTCACACAGTGACAGGGCCGCACTATCGAGGGGTCAGTAAGTCACACAGTGACAAGGCCGCACTATCGAGGGGTCAGTCAGTCACACAGTGACAGGGCCGCACTATCGAGGGGTCAGTCAGTCACACAGTGACAGGGCCGCACTATTGAGGGGGTCAGTCAGTCACACAGTGACAGGGCCGCACTATCGAGGGGTCAGTCACACAGTGACAGGGCCGCACTATCGAGGGGTCAGTCAGTCACACAGTGACAGGGCCGCACTATCGAGGGGTCAGTCACACAGTGACATGGCCGCACTATCGAGGGGTCAGTCCATCACACAGTGACAGGGCCGCACTATTGAGGGGTCAATAAGTCACACAGTGACAAGGCCGCACTATCGAGGGGTCAGTCAGTCACACAGTGACAGGGCCGCACTATCGAGGGGTCAGTCAGTCACACAGTGACAGGGCCGCACTATTGAGGGGGTCAGTCAGTCACACAGTGACAGGGCCGCACTATCGAGGGGTCAGTCACACAGTGACATGGCCGCACTATCAAGGGGTCAGTCAGTCACACAGTGACAGGGCCGCACTATCGAGGGGTCAGTCACACAGTGACAGGGCCGCACTATTGAGGGGGTCAGTCAGTCACACAGTGACAGGGCCGCACTATCGAGGGGTCAGTCACACAGTGACAGGGCCGCACTATCGAGGGGTCAGTCACACAGTGACAGGGCCGCACTATCGAGGGGTCAGTAAGTCACACAGTGACAAGGCCGCACTATCGAGGGGTCAGTCAGTCACACAGTGACAGCCGCACTATCGAGGGGTCAGTCGCACAGTGACAGGGCCACACTATCGAGGGGTCAGTGAGTCACACAGTGACAGGGCCGCTCTATCGAGGGGTCAGTCCATCACACAGTGACAGGGCCGCACTATCGAGGGGTCAGTCCATCACACAGTGACAGGGCCGCACTATCGAGGGGTCAGTAAGTCACACAGTGACATGGCCGCACTATCGAGGGGTCAGTCAGTCACACAGTGACAGGGCCGCACTATCGAGGGGTCAGTCCGTCACACAGTGACAAGGCTGCACTATCGAGGGGTCAGTCAGTCACACAGTGACAGGGCCGCACTATCGAGGGGTCAGTCAGTCACACAGTGACAGGGCCGCACTATCGAGGGGTCAGTCAGTCACACAGTGACAGGGCCGCACTATCGACGGGTCAGTCAGTCAGTCAGACAGTGACAGGGCCGCACTATCGAGGGGTCAGTCACACAGTGACTGGGCCGCATTATCGAGGGGTCAGTCGCACAGTGACAGGGCCGTACTATCGAGGGGTCAGTCACACAGTGACAGGGCCGCACTATCGAGGGGTCAGCCCGTCACACAGTGATAGGGCCGCACTATCGAGGGGTCAGTCGCACAGTGACAGGGCCGCACTATCGAGGGGTCAGTGAGTCACACAGTGACAGGGCCGCACTATCGAGGGGTCAGTCACACAGTGACAGCGCTGCACTATCGAGGGGTCAGTCACACAGTGACAGGGCCAAGCTATCAAGGGGTCAGTCACACAGTGACAGGGCCGTACTATCGAGGGGTCAGTCACACAGTGACAGGGCCGCACTATCGAGGGGTCAGCCCGTCACACAGTGATAGGGCCGCACTATTCTGGGGTCAGTCGCACAGTGACAGGGCCGCACTATCGACGGGTCAGTGAGTCACACAGTGACAGGGCCGCACTATCGAGGGGTCAGTCACACAGTGACAGGGCTGCACTATCGAGGGGTCAGTCAGTCACACAGTGACAGGGCCGCACTATTGAGGGGTCAGTCAGTCACACAGTCACAGGGCCGCACTATTGAGGGGTCAGTCACACAGTGACATGGCCGCACTATCGAGGGGTCAGTCCGTCACACAGAGACAGGGCCGCACTATCGAGGGGTCAGTCAGTCACACATTGGCAGGGCCGCACTATCGAGGGGTCAGTCAGTCACACAGTGACAGGGCCACACTATCGAGGGGTCAGTCAGTCACACAGTGACAGGGCCGCACTGTCGACGGGTCAGTCAGTCAGAGAGTGACAGGGCCGCACTATCGAGGGGTCAGTCACACAGTGACTGGGCCGCACTATCGAGGGGTCCGTCAGTCACACAGTGACGGGGCCGCATTATCGAGGGGTCGGTCACACAGTGACGGGCCGCACTATCGAGGGGTCAGTCACAGAGTGACAGGGCCGCACTATCGAGGGGTCAGTCACACAGTGACATGGCCGCACTATCGAGGGGTCAGTCAGTCACACAGTGACATGGCCGCACTATCGAGGGGTCAGTCCATCACACAGTGACAGGGCCGCACTATCGAGGGGTCAGTAAGTCGCACAGTGACATGGCCGCACTATCGAGGGGTCAGTCCATCACACAGTGACATGGCCGCACTATCGAGGGGTCAGTCAGTCACACAGTGACAGGGCCGCACTATCGAGGGGTCAGTCCATCACACAGTGACAAGGCCGCACTATCGAGGGGTCAGTCAGTCACACAGTGACGGCCGCACTATCGAGGGGTCAGTCCGTCACACAGTGACAGGGCCGCACTATCGAGGGGTCAGTCCGTCACACAGTGACAGGGCCGCACTATCGATGGGTCAGTCACAGAGTGACAGAGCCGCACTATCGAAGGGTCAGTCGCACAGTGACAGGGCCACACTATCGAGGGGTCAGTGAGTCACACAGTGACAGGGCCGCACTATCGAGGGTTCAGTCACACAGTGACAGGGCTGCACTATCGAGGGGTCAGTCCATCACACAGTGACAGGGCCGCACTATCGAGGGGTCAGTAAGTCACACAGTGACAAGCCCGCACTATCGAGGGGTCAGTCAGTCACACAGTGACAGGGCCGCACTATCGATGGGTCAGTCACACAGTGACAGGGCCAAGCTATCAAGGGGTCAGTCACACAGTGACATGGCCGCACTATCGAGGGGTCAGTCCATCACACAGTGACAGGGCCGCACTATCGAGGGGTCAGTAAGTCACACAGTGACAAGCCCGCACTATCGAGGGGTCAGTCAGTCACACAGTGACAGGGCCGCACTATCGAGGGGTCAGTCACACAGTGACAGGGCCGCACTATCGAGGGGTCAGTCACACAGTGACAGGGCCAAGCTATCAAGGGGTCAGTAAGTCACACAGTGACAAGCCCGCACTATCGAGGGGTCAGTCAGTCACACAGTGACAGGGCCGCACTATCGAGGGGTCAGTCACACAGTGACAGGGCCGCACTATCGAGGGGTCAGTAAGTCACACAGTGACAAGCCCGCACTATCGAGGGGTCAGTCAGTCACACAGTGACAGGGCCGTACTATTGAGGGGTCAGTCACACAGTGACAGGGCCGCACTAGCGAGGGGTCAGCCCGTCACACAGTGATAGGGCCGCACTATCGAGGGGTCAGTCGCACAGTGACAGGGCCGCACTTTCGACGGGTCAGTGAGTCACACAGTGACAGGGCCGCACTATCGAGTGGTCAGTCACACAGTGACAGGGCTGCACTATCGAGGAGTCAGTCACACAGTGACAGGGCCAAGCTATCAAGGGGTCAGTCACACAGTGACAGGGCCGTACTATCGAGGGGTCAGTCACACAGTGACAGGGCCGCACTATCGAGGGGTCAGCCCGTCACACAGTGATAGGGCCGCACTATCGACGGGTCAGTCAGTCACACAGTCACAGGGCCGCACTATCGAGGGGTCAGTCACACAGTGACAGGGCTGCACTTTCGAGGGGTCAGTCAGTCACACAGTGACAGGGCCGCACTATTGAGGGGTCAGTCAGTCACACAGTCACAGGGCCGCACTATTGAGGGGTCAGTCACACAGTGACATGGCCGCACTATCGAGGGGTCAGTCCGTCACACAGAGACAGGGCCGCACTATCGAGGGGTCAGTCAGTCACACATTGGCAGGGCCGCACTATCGAGGGGTCAGTCAGTCACACAGTGACAGGGCCACACTATCGAGGGGTCAGTCAGTCACACAGTGACAGGGCCGCACTATCGACGGGTCAGTCAGTCAGAGAGTGACAGGGCCGCACTATCGAGGGGTCAGTCACACAGTGACTGGGCCGCACTATCGAGGGGTCCGTCAGTCACACAGTGACGGGGCCGCATTATCGAGGGGTCGGTCACACAGTGACGGGGCGCACTATCGAGGGGTCAGTCACAGAGTGACAGGGCCGCACTATCGAGGGGTCAGTCACACAGTGACATGGCCGCACTATCGAGGGGTCAGTCAGTCACACAGTGACAGGGCCGCACTATTGAGGGGGTCAGTCAGTCACACAGTGACATGGCCGCACTATCGAGGGGTCAGTCCATCACACAGTGACAGGGCCGCACTATCGAGGGGTCAGTAAGTCGCACAGTGACAAGGCCACACTATCGAGGGGTCAGTCAGTCACACAGTGACGGCCGCACTATCGAGGGGTCAGTCACACAGTGACAGGGCCGCACTATCGAGGGGTCAGTCCGTCACCCAGTGACAGGGCCGCACTATCGAGGGGTCAGTAAGTCACACAGTGACAAGGCCGCACTATCGAGGGGTCAGTCAGCCACACAGTGACAGGGCCGCACTATCGAGGGGTCAGTCAGTCACACAGTGACAGGGCCGCACTATCGAGGGGTCAGTCAGTCACACAGTGACAGGGCCGCACTATCGAGGGGTCAGTCAGTCACACAGTGACAGGGCCGCACTATCGACGGGTCAGTCAGTCAGACAGTGACTGGGCCGCACTATCGAGGGGTCAGTCACACAGTGACAGGGCCGCATTATCGAGGGGTCAGTCACACAGTGACAGGGCCGCACTATCGAGGCGTCAGTCAGTCACACAGTGACGGGGCCGCACTATCGAGGGGTCAGTCACACAGTGACAGGGCCACACTATCAAGGGGTCAGTCACACAGTGACAGGGCCGTACTATCGAGGGGTCAGTCAGACAGTGTCAGGGTCGCACTATCGAGGGGTGAGTCACACAGTGACAGAGCCGCACGATCGGGGGGTCAGTCAGTCACACATGACAGGGCCGCACCATCGAGGGGTCAGTCACACAGTGACAGGGCCACACTATCAAGGGGTCAGTCACACAGTGACAGGGCCGCACTATCGATGGGTCAGTCAGTCACACAGTGACAGGGCCGCACTATCGAGGGGTCAGTCAGTCACACAGTGACAGGGCCGCACTATCGAGGGGTCAGTCGCACAGTGACAGGGCCGCACTATCGAGGGGTCAGTGAGTCACACAGTGACAGGGCCGCACTATCGAGGGGTCAGTGAGTCACACAGTGACAGGGCAGCACTATCGAGGGGTCAGTCAGTCACACAGTGACAGGGCCGCACTATTGAGGGGTCAGTCAGTCACACAGTCACAGGGCCGCACTATTGAGGGGTCAGTCACACAGTGACATGGCCGCACTATCGAGGGGTCAGTCCGTCACACAGAGACAGGGCCGCACTATCGAGGGGTCAGTCAGTCACACATTGGCAGGGCCGCACTTTCGAGGGGTCAGTCAGTCACACAGTGACAGGGCCACACTATCGAGGGGTCAGTCAGTCACACAGTGACAGGGCCGCACTATCGACGGGTCAGTCAGTCAGAGAGTGACAGGGCCGCACTATCGAGGGGTCAGTCACACAGTGACTGGGCCGCAGTATCGAGGGGTCCGTCAGTCACACAGTGACGGGGCCGCATTATCGAGGGGTCGGTCACACAGTGACGGGGCGCACTATCGAGGGGTCAGTCACAGAGTGACAGGGCCGCACTATCGAGGGGTCAGTCACACAGTGACATGGCCGCACTATCGAGGGGTCAGTCAGTCACACAGTGACATGGCCGCACTATCGAGGGGTCAGTCCATCACACAGTGACAGGGCCGCACTATCGAGGGGTCAGTAAGTCGCACAGTGACAAGGCCGCACTATCGAGGGGTCAGTCAGTCACACAGTGACGGCCGCACTATCGAGGGGTCAGTCACACAGTGACAGGGCCGCACTATCGATGGGTCAGTCACAGAGTGACAGAGCGGCACTATCGAAGGGTCAGCCAGTCACACAGTAACAGGGCCGCACTATCGAGGGGTCAGTCAGTCACACAGTGACAGGGCCGCACTATCGAGGGGTCAGTCGCACAGTGACAGGGCCGCACTATCGAGGGGTCAGTCACACAGTAACAGGGCCGCACTATCGAGGGGTCAGTCAGTCACACAGTGATAGGGCCGCACTATCGAGGGGTCAGTCGCACAGTGACAGGGCCGCACTATCGAGGGGTCAGTCACACAGTGACATGGCCGCACTATCGAGGGGTCAGTCAGTCACACAGTGACAGGGCCGCACTATTGAGGGGGTCAGTCAGTCACACAGTGACATGGCCGCACTATCGAGGGGTCAGTCCATCACACAGTGACAGGGCCGCACTATCGAGGGGTCAGTAAGTCGCACAGTGACAAGGCCACACTATCGAGGGGTCAGTCAGTCACACAGTGACGGCCGCACTATCGAGGGGTCAGTCACACAGTGACAGGGCCGCACTATCGAGGGGTCAGTCCGTCACCCAGTGACAGGGCCGCACTATCGAGGGGTCAGTAAGTCACACAGTGACAAGGCCGCACTATCGAGGGGTCAGTCAGCCACACAGTGACAGGGCCGCACTATCGAGGGGTCAGTCAGTCACACAGTGACAGGGCCGCACTATCGAGGGGTCAGTCAGTCACACAGTGACAGGGCCGCACTATCGAGGGGTCAGTCAGTCACACAGTGACAGGGCCGCACTATCGACGGGTCAGTCAGTCAGACAGTGACTGGGCCGCACTATCGAGGGGTCAGTCACACAGTGATAGGGCTGCACTATCGAGGGGTCAGTCAGTCACACAGTGACGGCGCCGCACTATCGAGGGGTCAGTCACACAGTGACAGGGCCGCATTATCGAGGGGTCAGTCACACAGTGACAGGGCCGCACTATCGAGGGGTCAGTCAGTCACACAGTGACGGGGCCGCACTATCGAGGGGTCAGTCACACAGTGACAGGGCCACACTATCAAGGGGTCAGTCACACAGTGACAGGGCCACACTATTGAGGGGTCAGTCACACAGTGACAGGGCCGTACTATCGAGGGGTCAGTCAGACAGTGTCAGGGTCGCACTATCGAGGGGTGAGTCACACAGTGACAGGGCCACACTATCAAGGGGTCAGTCACACAGTGACAGGGCCGCACTATCGATGGGTCAGTCAGTCACACAGTGACAGGGCCGCACTATCGAGGGGTCAGTCAGTCACACAGTGACAGGGCCGCACTATCGAGGGGTCAGTCGCACAGTGACAGGGCCGCACTATCGAGGGGTCAGTGAGTCACACAGTGACAGGGCCGCACTATCGAGGGGTCAGTGAGTCACACAGTGACAGGGCAGCACTATCGAGGGGTCAGTCAGTCACACAGTGACAGGGCCGCACTATTGAGGGGTCAGTCAGTCACACAGTCACAGGGCCGCACTATTGAGGGGTCAGTCACACAGTGACATGGCCGCACTATCGAGGGGTCAGTCCGTCACACAGAGACAGGGCCGCACTATCGAGGGGTCAGTCAGTCACACATTGGCAGGGCCGCACTTTCGAGGGGTCAGTCAGTCACACAGTGACAGGGCCACACTATCGAGGGGTCAGTCAGTCACACAGTGACAGGGCCGCACTATCGACGGGTCAGTCAGTCAGAGAGTGACAGGGCCGCACTATCGAGGGGTCCGTCAGTCACACAGTGACGGGGCCGCATTATCGAGGGGTCGGTCACACAGTGACGGGGCGCACTATCGAGGGGTCAGTCACAGAGTGACAGGGCCGCACTATCGAGGGGTCAGTCACACAGTGACATGGCCGCACTATCGAGGGGTCAGTCAGTCACACAGTGACATGGCCGCACTATCGAGGGGTCAGTCCATCACACAGTGACAGGTCCGCACTATCGAGGGGTCAGTAAGTCGCACAGTGACAAGGCCGCACTATCGAGGGGTCAGTCAGTCACACAGTGACGGCCGCACTATCGAGGGGTCAGTCACACAGTGACAGGGCCGCACTATCGATGGGTCAGTCACAGAGTGACAGAGCCGCACTATCGAAGGGTCAGCCAGTCACACAGTAACAGGGCCGCACTATCGAGGGGTCAGTCAGTCACACAGTGACAGGGCCGCACTATCGAGGGGTCAGCCCATCACACAGTGATAGGGCCGCACTATCGAGGGGTCAGTCGCACAGTGACAGGGCCACACTATCGAGGGGTCAGTGAGTCACACAGTGACAGGGCCGCACTATCGAGGGGTCAGTCACACAGTGACAGGGCTGCACTATCGAGGGGTCAGTCAGTCACACAGTGACAGGGCCGCACGATTGAGGGGGTCAGTCAGTCACACAGTGACAGGGCCGCACTATCGAGGGGTCAGCCACACAGTGACATGGCCGCACTATCGAGGGGTCAGTCCATCACACAGTGACAGGGCCGCACTATCGAGGGGTCAGTAAGTCACACAGTGACAAGGCCGCACTATCGAGGGGTCAGTCAGTCACACAGTGACAGGGCCGCACTATCGAGGGGTCAGTCACACAGTGACAGGGCCGCACTATCGAGGGGTCAGTCCGTCACACAGTGACAGGGCCGCACTATCGAGGGGTCAGTAAGTCACACAGCGACAAGGCCGCACTATCGAGGGGTCAGTCAGTCACACAGTGACAGGGCCGCACTATCGAGGGGTCAGTCAGTCACACAGTCACAGGGCCGCACTATCGAGGGGTCAGTCAGTCACACAGTGAAAGGGCCGCACTATCGACGGGTCAGTCAGTCAGACAGTGACAGGGCCGCACTATCGAGGGGTCAGTCACACAGTGACAGGGCCGTACTATCGAGGGGTCAGTCACACAGTGACAGGGCCGCACTATCGAGGGGTCAGCCCGTCACACAGTGATAGGGCCGCACTATCGAGGGGTCAGTCGCACAGTGACAGGGCCGCACTTTCGACGGGTCAGTGAGTCACACAGTGACAGGGCCGCACTATCGAGTGGTCAGTCACACAGTGACAGGGCTGCACTATCGAGGGGTCAGTCACACAGTGACAGGGCCAAGCTATCAAGGGGTCAGTCACACAGTGACAGGGCCGTACTATCGAGGGGTCAGTCACACAGTGACAGGGCCGCACTATCGAGGGGTCAGCCCGTCACACAGTGATAGGGCCGCACTATTCTGGGGTCAGTCGCACAGTGACAGGGCCGCACTATCGACGGGTCAGTGAGTCACACAGTGACAGGGCCGCACTATCGAGGGGTCAGTCACACAGTGACAGGGCTGCACTTTCGAGGGGTCAGTCAGTCACACAGTGACAGGGCCGCACTATTGAGGGGTCAGTCAGTCACACAGTCACAGGGCCGCACTATTGAGGGGTCAGTCACACAGTGACATGGCCGCACTATCGAGGGGTCAGTCCGTCACACAGAGACAGGGCCGCACTATCGAGGGGTCAGTCAGTCACACATTGGCAGGGCCGCACTATTGAGGGGTCAGTCAGTCACACAGTGACAGGGCCACACTATCGAGGGGTCAATCAGTCACACAGTGACAGGGCCGCACTATCGATGGTTCAGTCAGTCAGAGAGTGACAGGGCCGCACTATCGAGGGGTCAGTCACACAGTGACTGGGCCGCACTATCGAGGGGTCCGTCAGTCACACAGTGACGGGGCCGCATTATCGAGGGGTCGGTCACACAGTGACGGGGCGCACTATCGAGGGGTCAGTCACAGAGTGACAGGGCCGCACTATGGAGGGGTCAGTCACACAGTGACATGGCCGCACTATCGAGGGGTCAGTCAGTCACACAGTGACAGGGCCGCACTATTGAGGGGGTCAGTCAGTCACACAGTGACATGGCCGCACTATCGAGGGGTCAGTCCATCACACAGTGACAGGGCCGCACTATCGAGGGGTCAGTAAGTCGCACAGTGACAAGGCCGCACTATCGAGGGGTCAGTCAGTCACACAGTGACGGCCGCACTATCGAGGGGTCAGTCACACAGTGACAGGGCCGCACTATCGAGGGGTCAGTCCGTCACACAGTGACAGGGCCGCACTATCGAGGGGTCAGTAAGTCACACAGTGACAAGGCCGCACTATCGAGGGGTCAGTCAGCCACACAGTGACAGGGCCGCACTATCGAGGGGTCAGTCAGTCACACAGTGACAGGGCCGCACTATCGAGGGGTCAGTCAGTCACACAGTGACAGGGCCGCACTATCGAGGGGTCAGTCAGTCACACAGTGACAGGGCCGCACTATCGACGGGTCAGTCAGTCAGACAGTGACTGGGCCGCACTATCGAGGGGTCAGTCACACAGTGATAGGGCTGCACTATCGAGGGGTCAGTCAGTCACACAGTGACGGCGCCGCACTATCGAGGGGTCAGTCACACAGTGACAGGGCCGCATTATCGAGGGGTCAGTCACACAGTGACAGGGCCGCACTATCGAGGGGTCAGTCAGTCACACAGTGACGGGACCGCACTATCGAGGGGTCAGTCACACAGTGACAAGGCCGCACTATCGAGGGGTCAGTCAGTCACACAGTGACGGGGCCGCACTATCGAGGGGTCAGTCACACAGTGACGGGGCGCACTATCGAGGGGTCAGTCAGTCAGACAGTGACAGGGCCGCACTATCGAGGGGTCAGTCAGTCACACAGTGACAGGGCCGCACTATCGAGGGGTCAGTCACACAGTGACAGGGCCGCACTATCGAGGGGTCAGTCAGTCACACAGTGACAGGGCCGCACTATCGAGGGGTCAGTCAGTCACACAGTGACAGGGCCGCGTTATCGAGCGGTCAGTCACACAGTGACAGGGCTGCACTATCGAGGGGTCAGAAACACAGTGACAGGGCCACACTATCGAGGAGTCAGTCAGTCACACAGTGACATGGCCTCACTATTGAGGTGTCAGTATGCCACACAGTGACAGGGCCGCACTATCGAGGGGTCAGTGAGTCACACAGTGACAGGGCCGCACTATTGAGGGGTCAGTCACACAGTGACTGGGCCGCACTATCGAGGGGTCAGTCACACAGTGACTGGGCCGCACTATCGAGGGGTCAGTTAGTCACACAGTGACAGGGCCGCATTATCGAGGGGTCAGCCAGTCACACAGTGACAGGGCCGCACTATCGAAGGGTCAGTCACACAGTGACAGGGTCGCACTATCGAGGGGTCAGTCACTTAGTGACAGGGCCGCACTATCGAGGGGTCAGTCACCCAGTGACAGGGCCGCACTATCGAGCGGTCAGTCACTTAGTGACAGGGCCGCACTATCGAGGGGTCAGTCACACAGTGACAGGGCTGCACTATCAAGGGGTTAGTCACAGCGTGACAGGGCCGCACTATCGAGGGGTCAGTCAGTCAAACAGTGACAGAGCCGTACTATCGAGGGTTCAGTTAGTCAAACAGTGACAGGGCTGCACTATCGAGGGGTCAGTCACAGAGTGACAGGGCCGCACTATCGAGGGGTGGGTCAGTCAGTCACACAGTGACAGAGCCGCACTATTGAGGGGGCAGTCACACAGTGACAGGGCCGCACTGTCGAGGGGTCAGTGAGTCACACAGCGACAGGGCCGCACTATCGAGGGGTCAGTCAGTCACACATGACAGGGCCGCACTATCGAGGGGTCAGTCACAAAGTGACAGGGCCACACTATCGAGGGGTCAGTCAGTCACACAGCGACAGGGCCGCACTATCGAGGGGTCAGTCAGTCATACATGACAGGGCCACACTATCAAGGGGTCAGTCACACAGTGACAGGGCTGCACTATCGATGGGTCAGTCAGTCACACATGACAGGGCCGCACTATCGAGGGGTCAGTCACACAGTGACAGGGCCGCACTATCGAGGGGGCAGTCACACAGTGACAGGGCCGCACTGACGAGGGGTCAGTGAGTCACACAGTGACAGGGCCGCACGATCGAGGAGTCAGTCACACAATGACAGGGCCGCACTATCAAGGGGTCAGTCACACAATGACAGGGCCGCACTATCAAGGGGTCAGTCACAGAGTGACAGGGCCGCACTATCGAGGGGGCAGTCACACAATGACAGGGCCACACTGTCGAGGGGTCAGTGAGTCACACAGTGACAGGGCCGCACTATCGTGTGGTCAGTCACACAGTGACAGAGCCGCACGATCGAGGAGTCAGTCACACAATGACAGGGCCGCACTATCGAGGGGTCAGTCACACAGTGACAGGGCCGCACTATCGAGGGGCCAGTCACACAGTAACGGGGCCGCACTGTCGAGGGGTCAGTCAGTCACACAGTGAAAGAGCCGCAATATCGAGGGGTCAGCCAGTCACACAGTGACAGGGCCGCACTATCGAGGGGTCAGTCACACAGTGACAGGGCCGCACTATCGAGGGGTCAGCCAGTCACAAAGTGACAGGGCCGCACTATCGAGGGGTCAGTCACACAGTGACAGGGCCGCACTATCGATGGGTCAGTCAGTCACACAGTGACAGGGTCGCACTATCGAGGGGTCAGTCATTCACACAGTGACAGGGCCGCACTATCGAGGGGTCAGTCACACAGTGACATGGCCGCACTATCGAGGGGTCAGTCCGTCACACAGAGACAGGGCCGCACTATCGAGGGGTCAGTCAGTCACACATTGGCAGGGCCGCACTATCGAGGGGTCAGTCACACAGTGACAGGGCCGCACTATCGAGGGGTCAGTCAGTCACAGCGTGACAGGGCCGCAATATCGACGGGTCAGTCAGTCAAACAGTGACAGAGCCGCACTATCGAGGGGTCAGTCAGTCACACAGTGACAGGGCCACACTATCGAGGGGTCAGTCACACAGTGACAGGGCCGCATTATCGAGGGGTCAGTCAGTGACACAGTGACAGGGCTGCACTATCGAGGGGTCAGTCATACAGTGACAGGGCCGTACTATCGAGGGGTCAGTCACACAGTGACAGAGCCGCACGATCGGGGGGTCAGTCAGTCACACAGTGACAGGGCCGCACTATCGAGGGGTCAGTCACACAGTGACAGGGCCACACTATCGCGGGGTCAGTCACACAGTGACAGGGCCGCACTATCGAGGGCCAGTCACACAGTGACAGGGCCGCACTATTGAGGGGTCAGTCAGTCACACAGTGACAGGGCCACACTATCAAGGGGTCAGTCACACAGTGACAGGGCCACACTATCGCGGGGTCAGTCACACAGTGACAGGGCCGCACTATCGAGGGCCAGTCACACAGTGACAGGGCCGCACTATTGAGGGGTCAGTCAGTCACACAGTGACGGGGCCACACTATCGAGGGGTCAGTCACACAGTGACGGGGCCACCCTATCGAGGGGTCAGTGAGTCACACAGTGACAGGGCCGCACTATCGATGGGTCAGTCACAGAGTGACAGAGCCGCACTATCGAGGGGTCAGCCAGTCACACAGTGACAGGGCTACCCTATCGAGGGGTCAGTGAGTCACACAGTGACAGGGCCACACTATTGAGGGGTCAGTCACACAGTGACAGGGCCGCATTATCGAGAGGTCAGTCAATGACACATTGGCAAGGCCGCACTATCAAGGGGTTAGTCACAGCGTGACAGGGCCGCACTATCGAGGGGTCAGTCAGTCAAACAGTGACAGAGCCGCACTATCGAGGGGGCAGTCACACAGTGACAGGGCCGCACTATCGAGGGGTCAGTCAGTCACACAGTGACAGGGCCGCACTATCGAGGGGTCAGTCAGTCACACAGTGACAGGGCCACACTATCGAGGGGTCAGTCAGTCACACAGTGACAGGGCCACACTATCGAGGGGTCAGTAAGTCACACAGTCAGTGACAGGGCCGCACTATCGAGGGGTCAGTCACACAGTGACATGGCCGCACTATCGAGGGGTCAGTCAGTCACACAGTGACATGGCCGCACTATCGAGGGGTCAGTCCATCACACAGTGACAGGGCCGCACTATCGAGGGGTCAGTAAGTCGCACAGTGACAAGGCCGCACTATCGAGGGGTCAGTCAGTCACACAGTGACGGCCGCACTATCGAGGGGTCAGTCACACAGTGACAGGGCCGCACTACCGAGGGGTCAGTCCGTCACACAGTGACAGGGCCGCACTATCGATGGGTCAGTCACAGAGTGACAGAGCCGCACTATCGAAGGGTCAGCCAGTCACACAGTAACAGGGCCACACTATCGAGGGGTCAGTCAGTCACACAGTGACAGGGCCGCACTATCGAGGGGTCAGCCCATCACACAGTGATAGGGCCGCACTATCGAGGGGTCAGTCGCACAGTGACAGGGCCACACTATCGAGGGGTCAGTGAGTCACACAGTGACAGGGCCGCACTATCGAGGGGTCAGTCACACAGTGACAGGGCTGCACTATCGAGGGGTCAGTCAGTCACACAGTGACAGGGCCGCACTATTGAGGGGGTCAGTCAGTCACACAGTGACAGGGCCGCACTATCGAGGGGTCAGTCACACAGTGACATGGCCACACTATCGAGGGGTCAGTCCATCACACAGTGACAGGGCCGCACTATCGAGGGGTCAGTAAGTCACACAGTGACAAGGCCGCACTATCGAGGGGTCAGTCAGTCACACAGTGACAGGGCCGCACTATCGAGGGGTCAGTCCGTCACACAGTGACAGGGCCGCACTATCGAGGGGTCAGTAAGTCACACAGTGACAAGGCCGCACTATCGAGGGGTCAGTCAGTCACACAGTGACAGGGCCGCACTATCGAGGGGTCAGTCACACAGTGACAGGGCCGCACTATCGAGGGGTCAGTCCGTCACACAGTGACAGGGCCGCACTATCGAGGGGTCAGTCAGTCACACAGTCACAGGGCCGCACTATCGAGGGGTCAGTCAGTCACACAGTGAAAGGGCCGCACTATCGACGGGTCAGTCAGTCAGACAGTGACAGGGCCGCACTATCGAGGGGTCAGTCACACAGTGACAGGGCCGTACTATCGAGGGGTCAGTCACACAGTGACAGGGCCGCACTATCGAGGGGTCAGCCCGTCACACAGTGATAGGGCCGCACTATCGAGGGGTCAGTCGCACAGTGACAGGGCCGCACTTTCGACGGGTCAGTGAGTCACACAGTGACAGGGCCGCACTATCGAGTGGTCAGTCACACAGTGACAGGGCTGCACTATCGAGGGGTCAGTCACACAGTGACAGGGCCAAGCTATCAAGGGGTCAGTCACACAGTGACAGGGCCGTACTATCGAGGGGTCAGTCACACAGTGACAGGGCCGCACTATCGAGGGGTCAGCCCGTCACACAGTGATAGGGCCGCACTATTCTGGGGTCAGTCGCACAGTGACAGGGCCGCACTATCGACGGGTCAGTGAGTCACACAGTGACAGGGCCGCACTATCGAGGGGTCAGTCACACAGTGACAGGGCTG
This sequence comes from Somniosus microcephalus, assembly GCF_052327205.1. NCBI lineage: Eukaryota > Metazoa > Chordata > Chondrichthyes > Squaliformes > Somniosidae > Somniosus > Somniosus microcephalus. Next base: position 128,690,157 of record NC_141000.1, on the reverse strand, counting down.
CACTTTCGAGGGGTCAGTCAGTCACACAGTGACAGGGCCGCACTATTGAGGGGTCAGTCAGTCACACAGTCACAGGGCCGCACTATTGAGGGGTCAGTCACACAGTGACATGGCCGCACTATCGAGGGGTCAGTCCGTCACACAGAGACAGGGCCGCACTATCGAGGGGTCAGTCAGTCACACATTGGCAGGGCCGCACTATTGAGGGGTCAGTCAGTCACACAGTGACAGGGCCACACTATCGAGGGGTCAATCAGTCACACAGTGACAGGGCCGCACTATCGATGGTTCAGTCAGTCAGAGAGTGACAGGGCCGCACTATCGAGGGGTCAGTCACACAGTGACTGGGCCGCACTATCGAGGGGTCCGTCAGTCACACAGTGACGGGGCCGCATTATCGAGGGGTCGGTCACACAGTGACGGGGCGCACTATCGAGGGGTCAGTCACAGAGTGACAGGGCCGCACTATCGAGGGGTCAGTCACACAGTGACATGGCCGCACTATCGAGGGGTCAGTCAGTCACACAGTGACAGGGCCGCACTATTGAGGGGGTCAGTCAGTCACACAGTGACATGGCCGCACTATCGAGGGGTCAGTCCATCACACAGTGACAGGGCCGCACTGACGAGGGGTCAGTGAGTCACACAGTGACAGGGCCGCACGATCGAGGAGTCAGTCACACAATGACAGGGCCGCACTATCAAGGGGGCAGTCACACAGTGACAGGGCCACACTGTCGAGGGGTCAGTGAGTCACACAGTGACAGGGCCGCACTATCGTGTGGTCAGTCACACAGTGACAGGGGCGCACTATCGAGGGGCCAGTCACACAGTAACGGGGCCGCACTGTCGAGGGGTCAGTCAGTCACACAGTGAAAGAGCCGCAATATCGAGGGGTCAGCCAGTCACACAGTGACAGGGCCGCACTATCGAGGGGTCAGTCACACAGTGACAGGGCCGCACTATCGAGTGGTCAGCCAGTCACACAGTGACAGGGCCGCACTATCGAGGGGTCAGTCACACAGTGACAGGGCTGCACTTTCGAGGGGTCAGTCAGTCACACAGTGACATGGCCGCACTATCGAGGGGTCAGTCCGTCACACAGAGACAGGGCCGCACTATCGAGGGGTCAGTCAGTCACACATTGGCAGGGCCGCACTATTGAGGGGTCAGTCAGTCACACAGTGACAGGGCCACACTATCGAGGGGTCAATCAGTCACACAGTGACAGGGCCGCACTATCGATGGTTCAGTCAGTCAGAGAGTGACAGGGCCGCACTATCGAGGGGTCAGTCACACAGTGACTGGGCCGCACTATCGAGGGGTCCGTCAGTCACACAGTGACGGGGCCGCATTATCGACGAGTCGGTCACACAGTGACGGGGCGCACTATCGAGGGGTCAGTCACACAGTGACATGGCCGCACTATCGAGGGGTCAGTCAGTCACACAGTGACAGGGCCGCACTATTGAGGGGGTCAGTCAGTCACACAGTGACATGGCCGCACTATCGAGGGGTCAGTCCATCACACAGTGACAGGGCCGCACTGACGAGGGGTCAGTGAGTCACACAGTGACAGGGCCGCACGATCGAGGAGTCAGTCACACAATGACAGGGCCGCACTATCAATGGGTCAGTCACACAATGACAGGGCCGCACTATCAAGGGGTCAGTCACAGAGTGACAGGGCCGCACTATCGAGGGGGCAGTCACACAGTGACAGGGCCACACTGTCGAGGGGTCAGTGAGTCACACAGTGACAGGGCCGCACTATCGTGTGGTCAGTCACACAGTGACAGAGCCGCACGATCGAGGAGTCAGTCACAAAATGACAGGGCCGCACTATCGAGGGGTCAGTCACACAGTAACGGGGCCGCACTGTCGAGGGGTCAGTCAGTCACACAGTGAAAGAGCCGCAATATCGAGGGGTCAGCCAGTCACACAGTGACAGGGCCGCACTATCGAGGGGTCAGTCACACAGTGACAGGGCCGCACTATCGAGGGGTCAGCCAGTCACACAGTGACAGGGCCGCACTATCGAGGGGTCAGTCACACAGTGACAGGGCCGCACTATCGAGGGGTCAGTCAGTCACACAGTGACAGGGCCGCACTATCGAGGGGTCAGTCAGTCACACAGTGACAGGGCCGCACTATCGAGGGGTCAGTCACACAGTGACATGGCCGCACTATCGAGGGGTCAGTCCGTCACACAGAGACAGGGCCGCACTATCGAGGGGTCAGTCAGTCACACATTGGCAGGGCCGCACTATCGAGGGGTCAGTCACACAGTGACAGGGCCGCACTATCGAGGGGTCAGTCAGTCACAGCGTGACAGGGCCGCAATATCGACGGGTCAGTCAGTCAAACAGTGACAGAGCCGCACTATCGAGGGGTCAGTCAGTCACACAGTGACAGGGCCACACTATCGAGGGGTCAGTCACACAGTGACAGGGCCACACTATCGAGGGGTCAGTCACACAGTGACAGGGCTGCACTATCGAGGGGTCAGTCATACAGTGACAGGGCCGCACTATCGAGGGGTCAGTCACACAGTGACAGAGCCGCACGATCGGGGGGTCAGTCAGTCACACAGTGACAGGGCCGCACTATCGAGGGGTCAGTCACACAGTGACAGGGCCACACTATCGCGGGGTCAGTCACACAGTGACAGGGCCGCACTATCAAGGGGTCAGTCACAGAGTGACAGGGCCGCACTATCGAGGGGGCAGTCACACAGTGACAGGGCCACACTGTCGAGGGGTCAGTGAGTCACACAGTGACAGGGCCGCACTATCGTGTGGTCAGTCACACAGTGACAGGGCTGCACTATCGAGGGGTCAGTCACACAGTGACAGGGCTGCACGATCGGGGGGTCAGTCAGTCACACAGTGACAGGGCCGCACTATCGAGGGGTCAGTCACACAGTGACAGGGCTGCACTATCGAGGGGTCAGTCACACAGTGACAGGGCTGCACTATCGAGGGGTCAGTCACACAGTGACAGGGCTGCACTATCGAGGGGTCAGTCACACAGTGACAGGGCTGCACTATCGAGGGGTCAGTCACACAGTGACAGGGCCGCACTATCGAGGGGTCAGTCACACAGTGACAGGGCTGCACTATCGAGGGGTCAGTCACACAGTGACAGGGCTGCACTATCGAGGGGTCAGTCACACAGTGACAGGGCTGCACTATCGAGGGGTCAGTCACACAGTGACAGGGCCGTACTATCGAGGGGTCAGTCACACAGTGACAGGGCCGCACTATCGAGGGGTCAGTCAGTCACACAGTAACGGGGCCGCACTATCGAGGGGTCAGCCACGCAGTGACAGGGCCGCACTATCGAGGGGTCAGTCACACAATGAACGAGCCGCAATATCGAGGGGTCAGTCACAGAGTGACAGGGCCGCACGATCGGGGGGTCAGTCAGTCACACATGACAGGGCCGCACTATCGAGGGATCAGTCACACAGTGACAGGGCCACACTATCAAGGGGTCAGTCACACAGTGACAGGGCTGCACTATCGAGGGGTCAGTCAGTCACACGGTAACGGGGCCACACTATCGAGGGGTCAGTCACACAGTGACAGGGCCGCACTATCGAGGGGCCAGTCGCACAGTGACAGGGCCGCACTATCGAGGGGTCAGTCAGTCACACAGTGACGGGGCCACCCTATCGAGGGGTCAGTGATTCACACAGTGACAGGGCCGCACTATCGATGGGTCAGTCACAGAGTGACAGAGCCGCACTATCGAGGGGTCAGCCAGTCACACAGTGACAGGGCCGCACTATCGAGGGGTCAGTCCGTCACACAATGATAGGGCCGCACTATCGAGGGGTCAGTCAGTCACACATTGGCAGGGCCGCACTATCGAGGGGTCAGTCAGTCACACAGTGACAGGGCCGCACTATCGAGGGGTCAGTCAGTCACACAGTGACAGAGCTGCACTATCTATGGGTCAGTCACAGAGTGAGAGGGCAGCACTATCACATACGGCTGCGACTGCTGGAAAGTAGCGAGCTCGACCTGAAGAAGGTGATTTCACTCACCCTTTCGTTGGACGTAGCCCATCGGAACATGGAGGCCTACTCCCCTGACCGCGCGGCCGCCTCGTGGATGTCGCGGCCGCCGCCGTCTTGGGACGTGGCGCCGCCCCGGACCCCGGCCCCAACTGCTGCAGCGATGTCCCGCCCGAGCCAGAAATGTTATTTCTGTGGCCAAACCAAACACCCCAGGGCGCGCTGCCCGGCGAAAAACGCTGTCTGCTCTGCCTCCGGTAAGAAGGGACACTACGCTGGCGTCTGCAGAAGTCAGAAGACCCCTACCTTCAGCAGCGCCGCTTGCGATTCGTGGGAGCGGCCATCTTGCCTTCCTCCAGCCTCGTGGGGATCGGGACCGTCATGGGCGCCGCCATTTTGTCCTTCTTCTCCGACGCCGCCATTTTGTCCGCCATTTTGCCAACGGGCCCCCGACTCACCCACCGCCTCACCGGGGTTTTACAGCGACGCTCCCGACTCCACAGTGGCCTCCACTACGCTGGATCAATCCAGACCCCATCAGCTAGCCAGGTCCACGATGGACATCCAGGTAAATGGCCGCGCCACAACTTGCCTTTTTGATTCCGGGAGCACGGAGAGCTTCATACACCCTGATACGGTACGGCATTATTCCCTCTCGGTCCTGCCAGCGCGCCATCGGATCTCCATGGCCTCAAAATCTCACTCAGCAGACGTCGGCGGCTACTGCGTAGTGACCCTTTCGGTGAGGGGCTCCGTTTATAAAAATGTAAAGCTCTTCGTCCTGCCACATCTCTGCGCTGCCGTTCTGCTGGGGTTGGACTTTCATTGTCACTTTAAGAGTGTCACCTTGACATACGGTGGACCTTTTCCCCCACTCACTGTCTGCAACCAGCAGTTTTTTAATTGCCCACCGCGCCCCACCTGTAGTCTCTCCACCCTCAAAATCACCCCCCCCACTGTTCGCTAACCTCACCCGCGACTGCAAGCCTATCGCCACAAAGAGCAGGCGATACAGCACCGGGGACAGATCCTTTATAAGATCTGAGGTGACGCGGCTCCTGAAGGAGGGGATTATTGAGGGTAGTACCAGCCCCTGGCGAGCTCAGGTGGTAGTCGTTAAGACCGGCAACAAGCAGCGCCTGGTCATCGACTACAGCCAGACTATCAACAAGTACACCCAGTTGGACGCATACCCTCTCCCCCGCATAGCCGACATGGTTAATAAGATAGCGCAATATCGCGTTTTCTCGACCATTGACCTCAAGGCAGCATACCACCAAATCCCTATCCGCCCTGAGGACCGCCAGTACACAGCTTTCGAGGCAAACGGCCGTCTTTTTCGCTTCCTCAGCCTTTCGGCGTCACCAACGGTGTCTCCGTCTTCCAGAGGGAGATGGACCGGATGGTCGACGAGAATGCGTTACAGGCCACGTTTCCCTACCTGGACAACGTGACCATCTGCGGCCATGACCTGCAGGACCATGACGCCAACCGTGATAAGTTCCTTCGCACGGCCCAACTCCTGAACCTCACGTACAACAAGGAAAAGTGCATATTCCGCACAACCTGCCTCGCTATCCTTGGCTGCGTGGTGGAACACGGAGTCATCGGTCCTGACCCTGACCGGATGCACCCCCTGATGGAACTTCCCCTGCCCCACTGTCTCAAGGCCCTCAAAAGGTGCCTGGGCTTCTTTTCCTATTACGCCCAGTGGGTCCCTCATTATGCGGACAAAGCCCGTCCACTTATCAAGTCCACTTCCTTTCCCCTGACGGCGGAGGCCCGCTCAGCCTTTCACCGTATAAAAGATGACATTGCCAAGGCCACCATGCACTCGGTGGACGAGTCCATCCCCTTCCAGGTGGAGAGCGATGCATCCGACTTTGCCCTGGCCGCTACCCTTAACCAGGCGGGAAGACCCGTGGCCTTCTTTTCACGAACCCTCCAGGGCTCCGAACTCAGACACTCCTCTGTGGAAAAGGAGGCCCAGGCCATTGTGGAGGCGGTGCGCCACTGGCGGCACTACCTGGCTGGAAAACGATTTACCCTGCTTACTGACCAGCGTTCAGTCGCTTTCATGTTCAATAATAAGCAGAGGGGCAAAATCAAAAATGACAAGATTTTGAGGTGGAGAATTGAACTTTCCACCTACAATTACGACATCTTGTACCGGCCCGGGAAACTCAACGAACCCTCCGATGCTCTATCGCGAGGCACATGCGCCAACGCGCAGATCGATAGACTACGGGGCCTCCACAACAACCTCTGCCACCCGGGGGTCACCAGGTTCCTCCACTTCATCAAGGCCCGCAACCTGCCTTACTCCATCGAGGAGGTCAGGACCATGACCAGGAGCTGCCCAGTCTGTGCAGAGTGCAAGCCGTGCTTCTATATGCCTGACAGAGCAAACCTGATCAAGGCCACCCGCCCCTTTGAGCGCCTGAGTGTCGACTTTAAAGGGCCCCTCCCCTCCTCTGACCGTAATGTGTACTTCCTCAACATAGTTGATGAGTACTCCCGTTTCCCTTTCGCCATCCCCTGCCCGGACATGACCACCGCTACGGTCATTAAATGCCTGTACAACCTCTTTGCTTTGTTCGGTTTTCCCAGCTATATTCATAGCGACCGGGGCTCGTCCTTCATGAGTGACGAACTCCATCAGTACCTGCTCATGAGAGGTATTGCCTCAAGCCGGACCACCAGCTACAACCCCCGGGGGAACGGACAGGTTGAAAGAGAGAACGCGACGGTCTGGAAGGCGGCCCTCCTAGCCTTAAAATCTAGGGGCCTTCCGACCTCCCGTTGGCAGGATGTCCTACCTGATGCGCTCCACTCCATCCGGTCACTGCTGTGTACTGCCACCAACGCCACCCCCCATGAGCGAATGTTCGTTTTTCCCCGGAGGTCCACATCCGGTACCTCACTACTACACTGGCTGACGTCCCCAGGGCCCGTCCTGCTGAGGAAGCATGTAAGGTCCCACAGAACGGCTCCCCTGGTAGAGAAGGTTCACCTCCTCCATGCCAACCCCCAGTACGCCTACGTGGCATACTCGGACGGGCGGGAGGATACAGTCTCCATTAGAGATCTGGCACCCTCGGGGTCCACTGACCCGTCACCATTGCCCTCCACCACGACCCCCTTCGACACGGCCCAAAATTCAGTAGACCCAATTCTCACCCCTGTCCATTCCACCCCAGTAGACGGCATGCCGCGACCCCAGGACCCGCCGGAGTCCACTCGCCCACCCAACACCAAAGGGGACGATACGCCGGTGCTCGATCCCGTTCAAGACGCGTCGTTGGAAGCTGTACCATCTCAACCGTCGCCACGAAGATCTCGACGGCAAACGAGGCCGCCCGACAGACTCACCTACTCGAACTTTTGATACACTTCACCCCGCCGGACTTAATTTTAAACGAGGGGTGAATGTGGTAAACCACTGTCGTTCACTGTGTTCACTATTGTTGTTGTTGTTGTTGTTGTCGTTCACTCTTGTTTCACTGTTATACCTGACTATGCCTCAGCTGACTCCGCCCTTGGCTACCTGGTATAAGGACGGCTGCACGGCAGCTCTCTGCCATTCGGTCGTCCACTAGAGGCATAGTCCTGATCTGTTTGTAGTTGCATTCAGTAGTTAATAAAAGCCTGTTGTTCTGAACTCTACTCAGCCTTTTATTAGAATCGATAGCGCATCAAATATATATATTTACATAAACATATAACTATAATATATGGGGCAGTGCAATTAGCAGTTCAGTAGGCGCACTGCCTGTGGATAGAAACTGTTCTTAAACCTACTGGTCCTGGTTCGGATGCTGCGGTACCGACGTCCGGACCGCAGGAGGGAGAACAGTTCGTGCCCAGGGTGATTGGGGTCCTGGATGATGGAGCGGGCCTTGTTCCGACACCTGGTCTGGAAGATCTCCTCGATGGATGGAAGTGCACACCCGATGATCTTTTCTGCCGTATTCACCACTCTCTGGATAGCTTTCCTGTCCTGTGCAGTGGTGTTACCATACCACACATTGACACCACCCATCAGGACGCTCTCTATGGTGCCGCGGTAAAAGTTCACAAGCCACTGTGTGCTTATGCCGCATTTCCTCAGGCACCATAGAGGGTAGAGGCGCTGGTGTGCCTTCTTCAGCATAGCCTCAGTATTGTGGTTCCAGGCCAGGTCATCGGAGATCTGCAGTCCCAGGAATCGGAAGCAACTGACGACTTCCACTGGTGTCCCGTCTATGCTGATGGGGCGATGGTTCCCTCGGTGGCTTCTGAAGTCCACGATGAGCTCCTTAGTCTTGCCAACGTTCAGGGCAAGGTTGTTGTCATTGCACCATCTCATCAGCTGGACTATCTCATCTCTGTACTCCGTCTCGTCATCGTTGCTTATCAGGGCAATTAATGTGGTGTCGTCGGCAAACTTGATGATCCGGTTGTTGCTGTGTATGGCTGTACAGTCATGTGTAAACAGAGAGTACAGCCGAGGACTAAGACAGCAGCCTTGTGGCGCTCCGGTGTTGAGAACCAGAGTGGATGAGGTGTTGTTCCCTATTTTCACCACTTGAGGCCTGCCAGTCAGGAAATCCAGAATCCAATTGCAGATGGGGGTGCCCAGGCCTAGGTCCCTCAGTTTCAGGACCAGCTTGGAGGGAATAATAGTATTAAATGCAGAGCTGTAGTCAATGAACAACAGTCTGACGTAAGTGTCCCTCCTGTCTAGGTGTTCCAGGGCAGTGTGTAGTGTTAGGGAGATGGCATCGTTCGCCCTGTATGTGAACTGGAACGGGTCCAAGGAATCGGATATGATGCTGCTTATGTGCGTCATGACCAGCTTTTCCAGGCACTTCATGGCTATAGATGTTAGAGCCACGGGTCGATAGTCATTGAGGCCTGTTACCTTGGTCTTCTTAGGTAATGGCACAATGGTTGTCTCCTTGAAGCACACTGGTACAACAGACTGCTGCAGTGAGATGTTAAAAATGTCCATGAACACAGGAGCCAGCTGGTCTGCGCAGGTCTTGAAGACACGGGGTGAAACCCCGTCTGGGCCAGCTGCCTTCCGTGCTTTCACCCTCCTGAAGGTTCTCCGGACCTCGGACTCAGTCAGCTGTAATGTGTAATTCTCTGGGTGGCTGGGGGTTTTGATGGCCGGCTCAGTGTTCTCCCTCTCAAAGCGAGCATAAAAAGTGTTCAGCTCGTCTGGTAGGGAGGGATCGGTGACTCCTGCTGAGCTCCCCTTGTAGTTGGTGATGGCCCTTAGTCCCTGCCACATGCGTCTGGCATCAGAGCCCCTGCCATACTGAGACTCCAGTTTGTTCTTATAGCCTTTCTGAGGCCATACTTGGCCTTCTTGTAGAGTTCGGTGTCCCCTGATTTGAAAGCGGTACACCGTTCTCTTAGTTTGTTGCGGATGTCTGAGTTCATCCATGGTTTGCAGTTAGGAAATAAACGGACAGTCTTGGTAGGAATGCATTCATCCACCAGTCTGTTGATGTATCCAGTGACGTGGCCTGCGTACACATCCAGGTCTGGGTTCTTGAAAACACTCCAGTCCGTTACTTCCAGCCCGCCCTGCAGTTGTAGTTCTGTGTCCGCTGTCCAGATTCGCACCGTTTTCACTGTTGTGGCTGTGCTCTTTAACTTCTGTTTGTAAACAGGAAGTAGGAGCACGGAGATGTGGTCTGACTTGCCGAAGCCCGGCCGAGCAATGGCACGGTAGGCGTGTTTTATTGTTGTGTAGATCTAGAGTTTTTCCATTTCTTGTCGGACAGGAGATGTGTTGAAAGTATTTCGGCAATACTTTCTTTAAACTACAATGGTTTAAGTCTCCCGCAATGATGGGAACTGCCTCAGGATACCGGTTCTGAAGTTCGCTAACCTCATTGTAAAGTTCGCTCAGTGCAGTGTTAGCGTCAGCTCGTGGCTGGATGTAAACTGCTGCCATAAGAATAGCAGAGATTTCCCTCGGTAAATAAAAAGGGCGGCACTTGATTGTTAGTAGTTCCAGATTAGCTGTTGGACTATAACCTGGTGTTGTGTGACTTCTTACATTTGTCCAGATTAGGTGAACAGTGTTGTGAAAGTACCTGGACATCTGTGCACCAGTTGTTGTTGATCAGGCAGCAGACACCCCCGCCTCTGTTCTTCCCCGTTGAATCAGCTGTTCTGTCGGCCCGAAACAGAAGGAATCCTTGGGGCTGCACTGCCTCGTCAGGTATCATGGAGGTTAGCCACGACTGTTAGGAACATGGCACAGCACTCCCTAATGTCCCGCTGTGAGGCGATACGGCAATTCAACTCGTCAATCTTATTTTCCAGAGATTGAACATTGGCAAGAGGATGCTGGGCAAGGCTGGTTTCCACCCCCGTCTGCGTGATCTAACTAGCAGGCCTGCCCGCGACCCCCGCCTGTGGGCTCGTCTGCACCTACTCCCCGGGGCCTGATGGTTCTGGTCGAGGGGTGGACTCACCTGCCCCCGCTGCTCTCCATTGTCCCTCATCGAGGGTCAGTCACCCAGTGACAGGGCCGCACTATCGAGGGGTCAGCCAGTCACAGAGTGACAGGGCTGCACGATCGAGGGTCAGTCACACAGTGACAGGGCCGCACTATCGAGGGGTCAGCCAGTCACAGAGTGACAGGGCCGCACTATCGAGGGGTCAGTCACACAGTGACAGGGCTGCACTATCGAGGGGTCAGTCACACAGTGACAGGGCTGCACGATCGAGGGTCAGTCACACAGTGACAGGGCTGCACGATCGAGGGTCAGTCACACAGTGACAGTGCCGCACTATCGAGGGGTCAGTCACACAGTGACAGGGCCGCACTATCGAGGGGTCAGTCAGTCACACAGTGACAGGGCCGCACTGTCGAGGGGTGAGTCAGTCACACAGTGACGGAGCTGCAATATCGAGGGGTCAGTCACAGAGTGACAGGGCCGCACTATCGAGGGGTCAGTCAGTCACACAGTGACAGGGCCGTACTATCGAGGGGTCAGTCACACAGTGACAGGGCCGCACTATGGAGGGGTCATTCAGTCACACAGTGACAGGGCCACACTATCGAGGGGTCAGTGACAGAGTGACAGGGCCGCATTATCGAGGGGTCAGTCAGTCACACAGTGATACGGCCGCACTATCGAGGGTGCAGTCACCCATTGACAGGGCCACTTTATCGAGGGGTCAGTCACACAGTGACAGGGCCACATTATTGAGGGGTCAGTCACACAGTGTCTGGGCCGCACTATCGAGGGGTCAGTCACACAGTGACAGGGCCGCACTATCGAGGGGTCAGTCAGTCACACAGTGACAGGGCCGCACTATCGAGGGGTCAGTCAGTCACACAGTGACAGGGCCGCACTATCGAGGGGTCAGTCAGTCACACAGTGACAGGGCCGCACTATCGAGGGGTCAGTCACCCAGTGACAGCGCCACTTTATCGAGGGGTCAGTCACACAGTGACAGGGCCGCACTATTGAGGGGCCAGTCACACAGTGTCAGGGCCGCACTATCGAGGGGTCAGTCACACAGTGACAGGGCCGCACTGTCGAGGGGTCAGTCACACAGTGACAGGGCCGCAGTATCGAGGGGTCAGTCACACAGTGACAGGGCCGCACTATCGAGGGGTCAGTCAGTCACACAGTGACGGGGCCGCACTATTGAGTTGTCAGTCACACAGTGACAGGGCCGCACTATCGAGTGGTCTGTCGCACAGTGACAGGGCCGCACTATCGAGGGGTCAGTCAGTCACACAGTGACAGGGCCGCACTGTCGAGGGGTCAGTCAGTCACACAGTGACAGAGCCGCACTATCGAGGGGTCAGTCATCCAGTGACAGGGCCGTACTATCAAGGGGTCAGTCACACAGTGACAGGGCCGCACTATCGAGGGGTCAGTCAGTCACACAGTGACAGGGCCACACTATCGAGGGGTCAGTCACCCAGTGACAGGGCCGTACTATCGAGGGGTCAGTCACACTGACAGGGCCGCACTATCGAGGGGTCAGTCAGTCACACAGTGACAGGGCCGCACTATCGAGAGGTCAGCCACACAATGACAGGGCCGCACTATCGAGGGGTCAGTCAGTCACACAGTGACAGGGCCGCACTATCGAGGGGTCAGCCACACAGTGACAGGGCCGCACTATCGAGGGCTCAGTCACCCAGTGACAGGGCCACACTATCGAGGGGTCAGTCAGTCACACAGTGACAGGGCCGCACTATCAAGGGGTTAGTCACAGAGTGACAGGGCCGCACTATCGAGGGGCCAGTCACACAGTGACAGGGCCGGACTTTCGAGGGGTCAGTCAGTCATACAGTGACGGGGCCGCACTATCGAGGGGTCAGTCACACAGTGACAGGGCCGCACTATCGAGGGGTCAGTCAGCCAGTGACGGGGCTGCCCTATCGAGGGGTCAGTCAGTCAAACAGTGACAGGGCCGCACTATCAAGGGGTTAGTCACAGAGTGACAGGGCCGCACTCTCGAGGGGTCAGTCAGTCACACAGTGACAGGGCCGCACTATCGAGGGGTCAGTCACACAGTGACAGGGCCGCACTATGGAGGGGTCAGTCAGTCACACAGTGATACGGCCGCACTATCGAGGGTGCAGTCACACAGTGACAGGGCCGCACTATCGAGGGGTCAGTCAGTCACACAGTGACGGGGCCGCTCTATTGAGATGTCAGTCACACAGTGACAGGGCCGCACTATCGAGTGGCCTGTCACACAGTGTCAGGGCCGCACTATCGAGGGGTCTGTCAGTCACACAGTGACGGAGCTGCAATATCGAGGGGTCAGTCAGAGAGTGACAGGGCCGGACTATCGAGGGGTCAGTCAGTCACACAGTGACAGGGCCGTACTATCGAGGGGTCAGTCACACAGTGACAGGGCCGCACTATGGAGGGGTCATTCAGTCACACAGTGACAGGGCTGCACTATCGAGGGGTCAGTCACAGAGTGACAGGGCCGCATTATCGAGGGGTCAGTCAGTCACACAGTGATACGGCCGCACTATCGAGGGTGCAGTCACACAGTGACAGGGCCGCAATATCGAGGGGTCAGTCACCCATTGACAGGGCCACTTTATCGAGGGGTCAGTCACACAATGACAGGGCCACACTATTGAGGGGTCAGTCACACAGTGTCAGGGCAGCACTATCGAGGGGTCAGTCACACAGTGACAGGGCCGCACTATCGAGGGGTCAGTCAGTCACACAGTGACAGGGCCGCACTATCGAGGGGTCAGTCAGTGACACAGTGACAGGGCCGCACTATCGAGGGGTCAGTCAGTCACACAGTGACAGGGCCGCACTATCGAGGGGTCAGTCACCCAGTGACAGCGCCACTTTATCGAGGGGTCAGTCACACAGTGACATGGCCGCACTATCGAGGGGTCAGTCACACAGTGACAGGGCCGCAGTATCAAGGGGTCAGTCACACAGTGACAGGACCGCACTATCGAGGGGTCAGTCAGTCACACAGTGACAGGGCCGCACTATCGAGTGGTCTTTCACACAGTGACAGGGCCGCACTATCGAGGGGTCAGTCAGTCACACAGTGACAGGGCCACAGTATCGAGGGGTCAGTCACACAGTGACAGGGCTGCACTATCGAGTGGTCAGTCAGTCACACAGTGACAGGGCCGCAGTATCGAGGGGTCAGTGACACAGTGACAGGGCCGTACTTTCGAGGGGTCAGTCACACAGTGACAGGGCCGCACTATCGAGGGGTCAGTCACACAGTGACAGTGCCGCACTATCGCGGGGTCATTCAGTCACACAGTGACCGGGCCGCACTATCGAGGGGTCAGTGACAGGGCCGTACTATCGAGGGGTCAGTCACACAGTGTCTGGGCCGCATTATCGAGGGGTCAGTCACACAGTGACAGGGCCGCACTATCGAGGGGTCAGTCACACAGTGACAGGGCCGCACTATCGAGGGGTCAGTCAGACACACAGTGACAGGGCCGCACTATCGAGGGGTCAGTCAGTGAAACAATGCCAGAGGCACACTATCGAGGGGTCAGTCACACAGTGACAGGGCCGCACTATCGAGGGGTCAGTGATACAGTGACGGGGCCGCACTATCGAGGGGTCAATGATACAGTGACAGGGCCGCACTATCGAGGGGTCAGTCACACAGTGACAGGGCTGCACTATCGAGGGGGCAGTCACCCAGTGACAGGGCCGTACTATCGAGGGGTCAGTCACACAGTGACAGGGCCGCACTATTGAGTTGTCAGTCACACAGTGACAGGGCTGCACGATCGAGGGTCAGCCACACAGTGTCGGGGCCGCACTATCGAGGGGTCAGTCACACAGTGACACGGCCGCACTATCGGGGGGTCAGTCACACAGTGACGGGGCCGCACTATCGAGGGGTCAGTCAGTCAAACAGTGACAGGGCCGCACTATCGAGGGGTCAGTCAGTCACACAGTGACAGGGCCGCACTGTCGAGGGGTCAGTCACACAGTGACAGGGCCGCACTATCAAGGGGTCAGTCAGTCACACAATGACAGGGCTGCACTATCGAGGGGTCAGTCAGTCACACAGTGACAGGGCCGCACTATCGAGGGGTCAACCACACAGTGAAAAAGCCGCACTATCGAGGGCTCAGTCACCCAATGACAGGGCCACACTATCGAGGGGTCAGTCAGTCACACAGTGACAGGGCCGCACTATCAACGGGTTAGTCACAGAGTGACAGGGCCGCACTATCGAGGGGTCAGTCACACAGTGACAGGGCCGGGCTTTCGAGGGGTCAGTCAGTCACACAGTGACGGGGCCGCACTATCGAGGGGTCAGTCACACAGTGACAGGGCCACACTATCGAGGGGTCAGTCAGACAGTGACGGGGCTGCCCTATCGAGGGGTGAGTCAGTCAAACAGTGACAGAGCTGCAATATCGAGGGGTCAGTCACAGAGTGACAGGGCCGCACTATCGAGGGGCAGTCAGTCACACAGTGACAGGGCCGTACTATCGAGGGGTCAGTCACACAGTGACAGGGCCGCACTATCGAGGGGTCAGTCAGACACACAGTGACAGGGCCGCACTATCGAGGGGTCAGTCAGTGAAACAATGCCAGAGGCGCACTATCGAGGGGTCAGTCACACAGTGACAGGGCCGCACTATCGAGGGGTCAATGAGTCACACAGTGATAGGGCCGCACTATCGAGGGGTCAGTGACACAGTGACAGGGCCGCACTGTCGAGGGGTCAGTCACACAGTGACAGGGCCGCACTATCGAGGGGTCAATGAGTCACACAGTGACATGGCCGCACTATCGAGGGTTCAGACACACAGTGACAGGGCTGCACTATCGAGGGGTCAGTCAGTCACACAGTGACAGGGCCGCACTATCAAGGGGTTAGTCACAGAGTGACAGGGCCGCACTATCGAGGGGCCAGTCACACAGTGACAGGGCCGGACTTTCGAGGGGTCAGTCAGTCATACAGTGACGGGGCCGCACTATCGAGGGGTCAGTCACACAGTGACAGGGCCGCACTATCGAGGGGTCAGTCAGCCAGTGACGGGGCTGCCCTATCGAGGGGTCAGTCAGTCAAACAGTGACAGGGCCGCACTATCAAGGGGTTAGTCACAGAGTGACAGGGCCGCACTCTCGAGGGGTCAGTCAGTCACACAGTGACAGGGCCGCACTATCGAGGGGTCAGTCACACAGTGACAGGGCCGCACTATGGAGGGGTCAGTCAGTCACACAGTGATACGGCCGCACTATCGAGGGTGCAGTCACACAGTGACAGGGCCGCACTATCGAGGGGTCAGTCAGTCACACAGTGACGGGGCCGCTCTATTGAGATGTCAGTCACACAGTGACAGGGCCGCACTATCGAGTGGCCTGTCACACAGTGTCAGGGCCGCACTATCGAGGGGTCTGTCAGTCACACAGTGACGGAGCTGCAATATCGAGGGGTCAGTCAGAGAGTGACAGGGCCGGACTATCGAGGGGTCAGTCAGTCACACAGTGACAGGGCCGTACTATCGAGGGGTCAGTCACACAGTGACAGGGCCGCACTATGGAGGGGTCATTCAGTCACACAGTGACAGGGCTGCACTATCGAGGGGTCAGTCACAGAGTGACAGGGCCGCATTATCGAGGGGTCAGTCAGTCACACAGTGATACGGCCGCACTATCGAGGGTGCAGTCACACAGTGACAGGGCCGCAATATCGAGGGGTCAGTCACCCATTGACAGGGCCACTTTATCGAGGGGTCAGTCACACAATGACAGGGCCACACTATTGAGGGGTCAGTCACACAGTGTCAGGGCAGCACTATCGAGGGGTCAGTCACACAGTGACAGGGCCGCACTATCGAGGGGTCAGTCAGTCACACAGTGACAGGGCCGCACTATCGAGGGGTCAGTCAGTGACACAGTGACAGGGCCGCACTATCGAGGGGTCAGTCAGTCACACAGTGACAGGGCCGCACTATCGAGGGGTCAGTCACCCAGTGACAGCGCCACTTTATCGAGGGGTCAGTCACACAGTGACATGGCCGCACTATCGAGGGGTCAGTCACACAGTGACAGGGCCGCAGTATCAAGGGGTCAGTCACACAGTGACAGGACCGCACTATCGAGGGGTCAGTCAGTCACACAGTGACAGGGCCGCACTATCGAGTGGTCTTTCACACAGTGACAGGGCCGCACTATCGAGGGGTCAGTCAGTCACACAGTGACAGGGCCACAGTATCGAGGGGTCAGTCACACAGTGACAGGGCTGCACTATCGAGTGGTCAGTCAGTCACACAGTGACAGGGCCGCAGTATCGAGGGGTCAGTGACACAGTGACAGGGCCGTACTTTCGAGGGGTCAGTCACACAGTGACAGGGCCGCACTATCGAGGGGTCAGTCACACAGTGACAGTGCCGCACTATCGCGGGGTCATTCAGTCACACAGTGACCGGGCCGCACTATCGAGGGGTCAGTGACAGGGCCGTACTATCGAGGGGTCAGTCACACAGTGTCTGGGCCGCATTATCGAGGGGTCAGTCACACAGTGACAGGGCCGCACTATCGAGGGGTCAGTCACACAGTGACAGGGCCGCACTATCGAGGGGTCAGTCAGACACACAGTGACAGGGCCGCACTATCGAGGGGTCAGTCAGTGAAACAATGCCAGAGGCACACTATCGAGGGGTCAGTCACACAGTGACAGGGCCGCACTATCGAGGGGTCAGTGATACAGTGACGGGGCCGCACTATCGAGGGGTCAATGATACAGTGACAGGGCCGCACTATCGAGGGGTCAGTCACACAGTGACAGGGCTGCACTATCGAGGGGGCAGTCACCCAGTGACAGGGCCGTACTATCGAGGGGTCAGTCACACAGTGACAGGGCCGCACTATTGAGTTGTCAGTCACACAGTGACAGGGCTGCACGATCGAGGGTCAGCCACACAGTGTCGGGGCCGCACTATCGAGGGGTCAGTCACACAGTGACACGGCCGCACTATCGGGGGGTCAGTCACACAGTGACGGGGCCGCACTATCGAGGGGTCAGTCAGTCAAACAGTGACAGGGCCGCACTATCGAGGGGTCAGTCAGTCACACAGTGACAGGGCCGCACTGTCGAGGGGTCAGTCACACAGTGACAGGGCCGCACTATCAAGGGGTCAGTCAGTCACACAATGACAGGGCTGCACTATCGAGGGGTCAGTCAGTCACACAGTGACAGGGCCGCACTATCGAGGGGTCAACCACACAGTGAAAAAGCCGCACTATCGAGGGCTCAGTCACCCAATGACAGGGCCACACTATCGAGGGGTCAGTCAGTCACACAGTGACAGGGCCGCACTATCAACGGGTTAGTCACAGAGTGACAGGGCCGCACTATCGAGGGGTCAGTCACACAGTGACAGGGCCGGGCTTTCGAGGGGTCAGTCAGTCACACAGTGACGGGGCCGCACTATCGAGGGGTCAGTCACACAGTGACAGGGCCACACTATCGAGGGGTCAGTCAGACAGTGACGGGGCTGCCCTATCGAGGGGTGAGTCAGTCAAACAGTGACAGAGCTGCAATATCGAGGGGTCAGTCACAGAGTGACAGGGCCGCACTATCGAGGGGCAGTCAGTCACACAGTGACAGGGCCGTACTATCGAGGGGTCAGTCACACAGTGACAGGGCCGCACTATCGAGGGGTCAGTCAGACACACAGTGACAGGGCCGCACTATCGAGGGGTCAGTCAGTGAAACAATGCCAGAGGCGCACTATCGAGGGGTCAGTCACACAGTGACAGGGCCGCACTATCGAGGGGTCAATGAGTCACACAGTGATAGGGCCGCACTATCGAGGGGTCAGTGACACAGTGACAGGGCCGCACTGTCGAGGGGTCAGTCACACAGTGACAGGGCCGCACTATCGAGGGGTCAATGAGTCACACAGTGACATGGCCGCACTATCGAGGGTTCAGACACACAGTGACAGGGCTGCACTATCGAGGGGTCAGTCACACAGTGACAGGGCCGCACTATCGAGGGGTTATTCAGTCACACAGCGACAGGGCCGCAGTATCGAGGGGTCAGTCACTCAGTCACAGGGCCGCACTATCGAGTGGTCAGTCACACAGTGACAGGGCCGCACTATCGAGGGGTCAGTCACACAGTGACAGGGCCGCGCTATCGAGGGGTCAGTCACAGAGTGACAGGGCCGCACTATCGAGGGGTCAGTCACACAGTGACAGGGCCGCACTTTCGAGGGGTCAGTCACACAGTGACAGGGCCGTACTATCGAGGGTCACTCAGTCACACAGTGACAGGGCCGCACTATCGAGGGGTCAGTCACACAGTGACAGGGCCGCACTATCGAGGGGTCAGTCACACAGTGACAGGGCCGCACTGTTGAGGGGTCAGTCAGTCACACAGTGACAGGGCCGCACTCTCGAGGGGTCAGTCATCCAGTTACAGGGCCGTACTATCGAGGGGTCGGTCACACAGTGACAGGGCCGCACTATCGAGGGGTCAGT
Source organism: Somniosus microcephalus (assembly GCF_052327205.1). Taxonomy (NCBI): domain Eukaryota; kingdom Metazoa; phylum Chordata; class Chondrichthyes; order Squaliformes; family Somniosidae; genus Somniosus; species Somniosus microcephalus. The sequence continues at coordinate 128,671,149 of NC_141000.1, read as the reverse complement.
CAGTCACCCAGTGACAGGGCCGCATTATCGAGGGGTCAGTCAGTCACCCAGTGACAGGGCCGCACTATCGAGGGGTCAGTCACACAGTGACAGTGCCGCACTATCGAGGGGTCAGTGACACAGTGACAGGGCCTCACTATCGAGGGGTCAGTCAGTCAGACAGTGACAGGGCCGCAATATCGAGGGGTCAGTCACACAGTGACAGGGCCGCATTATCGAGGGGTCAGCCAGTCACACAGTGACAGGGCTGCACTATCGACGGGTCAGTCAAAGTGTGACAGGGCCGCACTATTGAGGGGTCAGTAAGTCACCCAGTGACAGGGCCGCACTATCGAGGGGTCAGTCAGTCACACAGTGACAGGGCCGCACTATCGAGGGGTCAGTCAGTCACACAGTGACAGGGCCGCACTATCGAGGGGTCAGTCAGTCACACAGTGACAGGCCCGCACTATCGAGGGGTCAGTCAGTCACACAGTGACAGGGCCGCATTATCGAGGGGTCAGTCACCCAGTGACAGGGCCGCACTATCGAGGGGTCAGTCAGTCACACAGTGACAGGGCCGCACTATCGAGGGGTCAGTCAGTCACACAGTGACAGGGCCGCACTATCGAGGGGTCAGTCAGTCACACAGTGACAGGCCCGCACTATCGAGGGGTCAGTCAGTCACACAGTGACAGGGCCGCACTATCGAGGGGTCAGTCAGTCACACAGTGACAGGCCCGCACTATCGAGGGGTCAGTCAGTCACACAGTGACAGGCCCGCACTATCGAGGGGTCAGTCAGTCACACAGTGACAGGGCCGCACTATCGAGGGGTCAGTCAGTCACACAGTGACAGGGCCGCACTATCGAGGGGTCAGTCAGTCACACAGTGACAGGCCCGCACTATCGAGGGGTCAGTCAGTCACACAGTGACAGGCCCGCACTATCGAGGGGTCAGTCAGTCACACAGTGACAGGGCCGCTCTATCGAGGGGTCAGTCAGTCACACAGTGACAGGGCCTCACTATCGAGGGGTCAGTCACACAGTGACAGGGCCGCACCATCGAGGGGTCGGTTGAGCAGCTTTCGATTTCCCAATATTTGGCAGTCTATCTATTATTAGTGTAGCTACGAGCAGTATCACCTCATTGGCTCTCGATTGTTAATTGAATTTTTTTCAGCTTCAGTAATTTGGTGCCGATTTCAATTTTTGGGGCTGATTAGATTCTGTCAGTGCTCCCGACAGACCTTCAATCAAAGCACCGGTCTCCATAACTTCAACACCAGAGGGCAGACTGTGTCTTGCTCACTCTCTCACCCAGCTCTTCCCTCTCTCAGGCACAGGACGCAGATTCACTTTCACAAAAATTGTTGCACTGTTTTCAAATTGTGCTTCTCTTAACCTGGGAAAAAGTTGATTCATTCTTAAACTACTATTTAGCCTTCTAGCTCTGTATTTTAGGTGTCAGCCATGTCTCAGTGGGCAGCACTCCCGCTTCCAAGTCAGAAGGTTGTGGGTTCGAATCCCACTCCAGAAATTTGAGCACAAAAATCCAGGCTGGCACTGCAGTGCGGTACTGAGGGAGTGCTGCACTGTCGGAGGGTCAGTACTGAGGGAGTGCTGCACTGTCGGAGGGTCAGTACTGAGGGAGTGCTGCACTGTCGGAGGGGCAGTACTGAGGGAGTGCTGCACTGTCGGAGGGTCAGTACTGAGGGAGTGCTGCACTGTCGGAGGGGCAGTACTGAGGGAGTGCCGCACTGTCGAAGGGGCAGTACTGAGGGAGCACTGCACTGTCAGAGGGGCAGTACTGAGGGAGTGCTGCACTGTCAGAGGGGCAGTACTGAGGGAGTGCTGCACTGTCAGAGGGGCAGTACTGAGGGAGTGCTGCACTGTCGGAGGGGCAGTACTGTGGGAGCGCTGCACTGTCGGAGGGGCAGTACTGTGGGAGCGCTGCACTGTCAGAGGGGCAGTACTGAGGGAGTGCTGCACTGTCAGAGGGGCAGTACTGAGGGAGTGCTGCACTGTCGGAGGGGCAGTACTGAGGGAGTGCTGCACTGTCGGAGGGGCAGTACTGAGGGAGTGCCGCACTGTCAGAGGGGCAGTACTGAGGGAGCGCCGCACTGTCAGAGGGGCAGTACTGAGGGAGTGCTGCACTGTCAGAGGGGCAGTACTGAGGGAGTGCTGCACTGTCGGAGGGGCAGTACTGAGGGAGTGCTGCACTGTCGGAGGGGCAGTACTGAGGGAGCACTGCACTGTCAGAGGGGCAGTACTGAGGGAGTGCCGCACTGTCGGAGGGTCAGTACTGAGGGAGCGCCGCACTGTCGGAGGGGCAGTACTGAGGGAGCGCCGCACTGTCGGAGGGGCAGTACTGAGGGAGCGCCGCACTGTCGGAGGGGCAGTACTGAGGGAGCGCCGCACTGTCGGAGGGGCAGTACTGAGGGAACGCCGCACTGTCGGAGGGGCAGTACTGAGGGAGTGCTGCACTGTCGGAGGGGCAGTACTGAGGGAGTGCTGCACTGTCGGAGGGGCAGTACTGAGGGAGCGCTGCACTGTCGGAGGGACAGTACTGAGGGAGTGCTGCACTGTCGGAGGGGCAGTACTGTGGGAGCGCTGCACTGTCAGAGGGGCAGTACTGAGGGAGTGCTGCACTGTCAGAGGGGCAGTACTGAGGGAGTGCTGCACTGTCGGAGGGGCAGTACTGAGGGAGTGCTGCTCTGTCGGAGGGGCAGTACTGAGGGAGTGCCGCACTGTCAGAGGGGCAGTACTGAGGGAGCGCCGCACTGTCAGAGGGGCAGTACTGAGGGAGCGCTGCACTGTCGGAGGGACAGTACTGAGGGAGCACTGCACTGTCGGAGGGTCAGTACTGAGGGAGCACTGCACTGTCGGAGGGGCAGTACTGAGGGAGCGCTGCACTGTCGGAGGGTCAGTACTGAGGGAGTGCTGCACTGTCGGAGGGGCAGTACTGAGGGAGCGCTGCACTGTCGGAAGGGCAGTACTGAGGGAGTGCCGCACTGTCGGAGGGGCAGTACTGAGGGAGCGCTGCACTGTCGGCGGGGCAGTACTGAGGGAGCGCTGCACTGTCGGCGGGGCAGTACTGAGGGAGCGCTGCACTGTCGGCGGGGCAGTACTGAGGGAGTGCTGCACTGTCGGCGGGGCAGTACTGAGGGAGCGCTGCACTGTCGGAGGGGCAGTACTGAGGGAGTGCTGCACTGTCGGAGGGGCAGTACTGAGGGAGCGCCGCACTGTCGGGGGGCAGTACTGAGGGAGTGCTGCACTGTCGGAGGGGCAGTACTGAGGGAGTGCCACACTGTCAAAGGGGCAGTACTGAGGGAGCACTGCACTGTCGGAGGGGCAGTACTGAGGGAGCGCTGCACTGTCGGAGGGGCAGTACTGAGGGAGTGCTGCACTGTCGGAGGGGCAGTACTGAGGGAGTGCCACTCTGTCGGAGGGTCAGTACTGAGGGAGCGCCGCACTGTCGGCGGGCAGTACTGAGGGAGTGCTGCACTGTCGGAGGGGCAGTACTGAGGGAGTGCCGCTCTGTCGGAGGGGCAGTACTGAGGGAGTGCCGCACTGTCGAAGGGGCAGTACTGAGGGAGTGCCGCACTGTCGGAGGGGCAGTACTGAGGGAGTGCCGCACTGTCGGAGGGGCAGTACTGAGGGAGCGCTGCACTGTTGATGGGGCAGTACTGAGGGAGTGCTGCACTGTAGGAGGGGCAGTACTGAGGGAGCGCCGCACTGTCGGAGGGTCAGTACTGAGGGAGCGCTGCCCTGTCGGAGGGGCAGTACTGAGGGAGCGCCGCACTGTTGGAGGGGCAGTGCTGAGGGAGTGCCACACTGTCGGAGGGGCAGTACTGAGGGAGCGCCGCACTGTCGGAAGGGTCAGTACTGAGGGAGCACCGCACTGTCGGAGGGGCAGTACTGAGGGAGTGCCGCACTGTCGGAGGGTCAGTACTGAGGGAGCGCCGCACTGTCGGAGGGGCAGTACTGAGGGAGCGCCGCACTGTCGGAGGGGCAGTACTGAGGGAGCGCCGCACTGTCGGAGGGGCAGTACTGAGGGAGCGCCGCACTGTCGGAGGGGCAGTACTGAGGGAACGCCGCACTGTCGGAGGGGCAGTACTGAGGGAGTGCTGCACTGTCAGAGGGGCAGTACTGAGGGAGTGCTGCACTGTCGGAGGGGCAGTACTGAGGGAGTGCTGCACTGTCGGAGGGGCAGTACTGAGCGAGTGCTGCACTGTCGGAGGGGCAGTACTGAGGGAGTGCCGCACTGTCAGAGGGGCAGTACTGAGGGAGCGCCGCACTGTCAGAGGGGCAGTACTGAGGGAGTGCTGCACTGTCAGAGGGGCAGTACTGAGGGAGTGCTGCACTGTCGGAGGGGCAGTACTGAGGGAGTGCTGCACTGTCGGAGGGGCAGTACTGAGGGAGCGCCGCACTGTCGGAAGGGTCAGTACTGAGGGAGCACTGCACTGTCGGAGGGGCAGTACTGAGGGAGTGCCGCACTGTCGGAGGGTCAGTACTGAGGGAGCGCCGCACTGTCGGAGGGGCAGTACTGAGGGAGCGCCGCACTGTCGGAGGGGCAGTACTGAGGGAGCGCCGCACTGTCGGAGGGGCAGTACTGAGGGAGCGCCGCACTGTCGGAGGGGCAGTACTGAGGGAACGCCGCACTGTCGGAGGGGCAGTACTGAGGGAGTGCTGCACTGTCGGAGGGGCAGTACTGAGGGAGTGCTGCACTGTCGGAGGGGCAGTACTGAGGGAGCGCTGCACTGTCGGAGGGACAGTACTGAGGGAGTGCTGCACTGTCGGAGGGGCAGTACTGTGGGAGCGCTGCACTGTCAGAGGGGCAGTACTGAGGGAGTGCTGCACTGTCAGAGGGGCAGTACTGAGGGAGTGCTGCACTGTCGGAGGGGCAGTACTGAGGGAGTGCTGCTCTGTCGGAGGGGCAGTACTGAGGGAGTGCCGCACTGTCAGAGGGGCAGTACTGAGGGAGCGCCGCACTGTCAGAGGGGCAGTACTGAGGGAGCGCTGCACTGTCGGAGGGACAGTACTGAGGGAGCACTGCACTGTCGGAGGGTCAGTACTGAGGGAGCACTGCACTGTCGGAGGGGCAGTACTGAGGGAGCGCTGCACTGTCGGAGGGTCAGTACTGAGGGAGTGCTGCACTGTCGGAGGGGCAGTACTGAGGGAGCGCTGCACTGTCGGAAGGGCAGTACTGAGGGAGTGCCGCACTGTCGGAGGGGCAGTACTGAGGGAGCGCTGCACTGTCGGCGGGGCAGTACTGAGGGAGCGCTGCACTGTCGGCGGGGCAGTACTGAGGGAGCGCTGCACTGTCGGCGGGGCAGTACTGAGGGAGTGCTGCACTGTCGGCGGGGCAGTACTGAGGGAGCGCTGCACTGTCGGAGGGGCAGTACTGAGGGAGTGCTGCACTGTCAGAGGGGCAGTACTGAGGGAGCGCCGCACTGTCGGGGGGCAGTACTGAGGGAGTGCTGCACTGTCGGAGGGGCAGTACTGAGGGAGTGCCACACTGTCAAAGGGGCAGTACTGAGGGAGCACTGCACTGTCGGAGGGGCAGTACTGAGGGAGCGCTGCACTGTCAGAGGGGCAGTACTGAGGGAGTGCTGCACTGTCGGAGGGGCAGTACTGAGGGAGTGCCACTCTGTCGGAGGGTCAGTACTGAGGGAGCGCCGCACTGTCGGGGGGCAGTACTGAGGGAGTGCTGCACTGTCGGAGGGGCAGTACTGAGGGAGTGCCACACTGTCAAAGGGGCAGTACTGAGGGAGCACTGCACTGTCGGAGGGGCAGTACTGAGGGAGCGCTGCACTGTCGGAGGGGCAGTACTGAGGGAGTGCTGCACTGTCGGAGGGGCAGTACTGAGGGAGTGCCACTCTGTCGGAGGGGCAGTACTGAGGGAGTGCTGCTCTGTCGGAGGGGCAGTACTGAGGGAGTGCTGCACTGTCGGAGGGGCAGTACTGAGGGCGCACTGCACTGTCGGAGGGGCAGTACTGAGGGAGCGCTGCACTGTCGGAGGGGCAGTACTGAGGGAGCGCCGCACTGTCGGCGGGCAGTACTGAGGGAGTGCTGCACTGTCGGAGGGGCAGTACTGAGGGAGTGCCGCTCTGTCGGAGGGGCAGTACTGAGGGAGTGCCGCACTGTCGAAGGGGCAGTACTGAGGGAGTGCCGCACTGTCGGAGGGGCAGTACTGAGGGAGTGCCGCACTGTCGGAGGGGCAGTACTGAGGGAGCGCTGCACTGTTGATGGGGCAGTACTGAGGGAGTGCTGCACTGTAGGAGGGGCAGTACTGAGGGAGCGCCGCACTGTCGGAGGGTCAGTACTGAGGGAGCGCTGCCCTGTCGGAGGGGCAGTACTGAGGGAGCGCCGCACTGTTGGAGGGGCAGTGCTGAGGGAGTGCCACACTGTCGGAGGGGCAGTACTGAGGGAGCGCCGCACTGTTGGAGGGGCAGTGCTGAGGGAGCGCCGCACTGTCGGAGGGGCAGTACTGAGGGAGCGCCGCACTGTTGGAGGGGCAGTGCTGAGGGAGTGCTGCACTGTCGGAGGGGCAGTACTGAGGGAGCGCCGCACTGTCGGAGGGGCAGTACTGAGGGAGCGCTGCACTGTCGGAGGGGCAGTACTGAGGGAGTGCCACACTGTCAAAGGGGCAGTACTGAGGGAGCACTGCACTGTCGGAGGGGCAGTACTGAGGGAGCGCTGCACTGTCGGAGGGTCAGTACTGAGGGAGTGCTGCACTGTCGGAGGGGCAGTACTGAGGGAGTGCCACTCTGTCGGAGGGGCAGTACTGAGGGAGTGCTGCTCTGTCGGAGGGGCAGTACTGAGGGAGTGCTGCACTGTCGGAGGGGCAGTACTGAGGGCGCACTGCACTGTCGGAGGGGCAGTACTGAGGGAGCGCTGCACTGTCGGAGGGGCAGTACTGAGGGAGCGCCGCACTGTCGGGGGGCAGTACTGAGGGAGTGCTGCACTGTCGGAGGGGCAGTACTGAGGGAGTGCCGCTCTGTCGGAGGGGCAGTACTGAGGGAGTGCCGCACTGTCGAAGGGGCAGTACTGAGGGAGTGCCGCACTGTCGGAGGGGCAGTACTGAGGGAGTGCCGCACTGTCGGAGGGGCAGTACTGAGGGAGCGCTGCACTGTTGATGGGGCAGTACTGAGGGAGTGCTGCACTGTAGGAGGGGCAGTACTGAGGGAGCGCCGCACTGTCGGAGGGTCAGTACTGAGGGAGCGCTGCCCTGTCGGAGGGGCAGTACTGAGGGAGCGCCGCACTGTTGGAGGGGCAGTGCTGAGGGAGTGCCACACTGTCGGAGGGGCAGTACTGAGGGAGTGCCACTCTGTCGGAGGGGCAGTACTGAGGGAGTGCTGCTCTGTCGGAGGGGCAGTACTGAGGGAGTGCTGCACTGTCGGAGGGGCAGTACTGAGGGCGCACTGCACTGTCGGAGGGGCAGTACTGAGGGAGCGCTGCACTGTCGGAGGGGCAGTACTGAGGGAGCGCCGCACTGTCGGGGGGCAGTACTGAGGGAGTGCTGCACTGTCGGAGGGGCAGTACTGAGGGAGTGCCGCTCTGTCGGAGGGGCAGTACTGAGGGAGTGCCGCACTGTCGAAGGGGCAGTACTGAGGGAGTGCCGCACTGTCGGAGGGGCAGTACTGAGGGAGTGCCGCACTGTCGGAGGGGCAGTACTGAGGGAGCGCTGCACTGTTGATGGGGCAGTACTGAGGGAGTGCTGCACTGTAGGAGGGGCAGTACTGAGGGAGCGCCGCACTGTCGGAGGGTCAGTACTGAGGGAGCGCTGCCCTGTCGGAGGGGCAGTACTGAGGGAGCGCCGCACTGTTGGAGGGGCAGTGCTGAGGGAGTGCCACACTGTTGGAGGGGCAGTACTGAGGGAGCGCCGCACTGTTGGAGGGGCAGTGCTGAGGGAGCGCCGCACTGTCGGAGGGGCAGTACTGAGGGAGCGCCGCACTGTTGGAGGAGCAGTGCTGAGGGAGTGCTGCACTGTCGGAGGGGCAGTACTGCGGGAGCGCCGCACTGTCGGAGGGGCAGTACTGAGGGAGCGCCGCACTGTCGGAGAGGCAGTACTGAGGGAGCGCTGCACTGTCGGAGGGGCGGTACTGAGGGAGCGCCACACTTTCGGAGGTGCCGCCTTTTGGATGAGACGTTAAACCGAGGTCCCGTCTGCTCCCTCACGTGGATGTAAAAGATCACCATGGCACTATTTCGAAGAAGAGCAGGGGAATTCTACCTGGTGTCCTGGGCTGATATTTATCCCTCAATCAACATCACTAAAACAGATTACCCAGCCATGATCACATTGCTGTTTGTGGGATCTTGCTGTGCGCCATTGGCTGCCGCTTTTCCTACATTACAACAGTGACTACGCTTCAAAAAGTACTTCATTGGCTGTAAATAGCTTTTTGATGCCTTGAGGTTGTGAAAGGCGCTATATAAATGCAAGTCTGTCTTTTTCTGTGCACTCCGCTGCCCTAATTTGATCAGAGAATGGATTACAGTTGTATTGAAGTAGCTGGGAGGAGTGTGCAGCCGATCAGCGGGCTGCCAGACACCTGCCATTAATGCATGAGGAAAGCAGGTCAGAGAGAGTGAAGCTAAGGGCTGGCACGATGGCATAGACTGAGAGAGAGAGAGCGAGAGAGAGACCGAGAGAGAGAGAGAGAGAGAGACTGAGAGAGAGAGACTGAGAGAGACTGAGAGAGAGAGACTGAGAGAGAGAGAGTGAGAGAGAGCGAGAGAGAGAGCGAGAGAGAGACTGAGAGAGAGAGACTGAGAGAGAGTGAGTGAGAGAGAGCCAGAGAGAGAGAGAGAGACAGAGAGAGAGAGCGAGAGAGAGAAAGAGCGAGAGAGAGAGCGAGAGAGAGACTGAGAGAGAGCGAGAGAGAGAGAGAGAGACAGAGAGAGAGAGAGAGCAAGAGAGAGACTGAGAGAGAGACTGAGAGAGAGACAGAGAGCGAGAGAGAGACAGAGAGAGAGAGCGAGAGAGAGAGAGTTAGAGAGCGAGAGAGAGCGAGAGAGAGAGCGAGAGAGTGAGTGAGAGAGCGAGAGAGTGAGTGAGAGAGCGAGAGAGAGACTGAGAGAGAGAGACTGAGAGAGAGAGAGTGAGAGAGAGCCAGAGAGAGAGAGAGAGAGAGAGCGAGAGAGCGAGAGAGCGAGAGAGAGCGAGAGAGCGAGAGAGCGAGAGAGAGAGAGAGCGAGAGAGAGAGCGAGAGAGAGACTGAGAGAGAGCGAGAGAGAGAGAGACAGAGAGAGACAGACTGAGAGAGAGAGACTGAGAGAGAGTGAGAGAGAGAGAGAGAGTGAGAGAGAGAGCGAGAGAGAGACTGAGAGAGAGAGTGAGAGAGAGCGAGAGAGAGACTGAGAGAGAGCGAGAGAGCGAGAGAGAGAGCGAGAGACTGAGAGAGAGCGAGAGAGAGCGAGAGAGACTGAGAGAGCGAGAGAGAGAGAGAGAGAGCGCGAGAGTGACAGAGAGAGCGAGAGAGACTGAGAGAGAGCGAGAGAGAGAGCGAGAGAGAGCGAGAGAGAGAGAGAGCGAGAGAGAGAGAGAGAGAGAGAGAGACTGAGAGAGAGACTGAGAGAGAGAGTGAGAGAGAGCGAGAGAGACAGAGAGAGAGAGCGAGAGAGAGAGAGACTGAGAGAGAGCGAGAGAGCGCGAGAGACACTGAGAGAGAGAGAGAGAGAGAGACTGAGAGAGAGAGAGCGAGAGAGAGACAGAGAGAGAGAGAGAGAGAGCGAGAGAGAGACTGAGAGAGAGAGAGCGAGAGAGAGACTGAGAGAGAGAGCGAGAGAGAGACTGAGAGAGAGAGCGAGAGAGAGACTGAGAGAGAGCGAGAGAGAGAGAGACTGAGAGCGAGAGAGAGAGCGAGAGAGAGCGAGAGAGAGAGCGAGAGAGAGCGAGAGAGAGAGCGAGAGAGAGCGAGAGAGAGACTGAGAGAGAGACTGAGAGAGAGAGCAAGAGAGAGACAGAGAGAGAGAGAGAGCGAGAGAGAGACTGAGAGAGAGACTGAGAGAGAGACAGAGAGCGAGAGAGAGACAGAGAGAGAGAGCGAGAGAGAGAGAGTGAGAGAGCGAGAGAGAGCGAGAGAGAGAGCGAGAGAGTGAGTGAGAGAGCGAGAGAGTGAGTGAGAGAGCGAGAGAGCGAGTGAGAGAACAAGAGCGAGAGAGAGAGAGAGACAGCGAGAGAGAGACAGAGAGAGAGAGAGAGAGACAGCGAGAGAGAGACTGAGAGAGAGAGAGAGAGAGCGAGTGAGAGAGCGAGAGAGAGAGAGAGAGAGAGAGAGAGACAGCAAGAGAGACTGAGAGAGCGAGAGAGAGAGCGAGAGAGTGCGAGAGAGAGAGAGAGAGAGAGACAGCAAGAGAGACTGAGAGAGCGAGAGAGTGCGAGAGAGAGAGAGAGAGAGAGAGAGTGTGAGAGAGTGCGAGAGAGAGAGCGAGAGAGAGAGAGAGAGACAGCGAGAGAGAGACAGAGAGAGAGAGAGAGAGAGAGAGACAGCGAGAGAGAGACAGAGAGAGAGAGAGAGCGAGTGAGAGAGCGAGAGAGAGAGAGAGAGAGCGAGTGAGAGAGCGAGAGAGAGAGAGAGAGACAGCAAGAGAGACTGAGAGAGCGAGAGAGAGAGCGAGAGAGTGCGAGAGAGAGCGAGAGAGAGAGAGAGAGAGCTGGAGAGAGCTGTTCTTGGTGCGGTCTTTGCTGAGCTGGGGAGCTGGTCAGAGGCGAGGTGAGGAGGCAGCCTGTAGGATGGTGAGATGTGCACCCGGTGCTGGAGCAAGGAACGGTGAGGAAAGCATTGAAGGGCGACTGAAGGGAAGAGGGAGGGACTCAGTCAGATCATCCAGGAGCATGCAGCAGACTGGGACTCCTTCCTCGAAATAAGAGGAAACTAAGAGACCTGACGAAGGCCTTTAAAATGATGCGTAGGATGGATGTGTAGAAAGTTTTCATCTTGTGGGCGAGACCAGAACAAGCGGGTATAAATATAAGACAGTCACTAATAAATCCAATCGGGAATTCAGGAGAAACTTCTTCACCCAGAGAGCGGTGAGAATGTGGAACTCGCTGCCACAGGGAGTGGTCGAGGCGAATAGTATCGATACATTTAAGGGGAAGCTGGATAAACACATGAGGGAGAAAGGAATAGAAGGATATGGTGATAGGGTGAGATGAAGAGGGGTGGGAGGAGGCTCGTGTGGAGCATAAACACCGGCACGGACCAGTTGGGCCGAATGGCCTGTTTCTGGGCTGTACATTCTGTGTAATGTAATTCGATATCATTACCCTGTGCTGTCCTTTCACAGCTAGACTTTTCATCTTTCATCTAACGTTAATTTTAAAATTCTCATCCTTGTTTTCAAATCCCCCCATGGCCTCGCCCCTCCCTCTCTCTGTAACCTCCTCCAGCCCCACAACCCCCCGAGATCTCGGCGCTCCTCCAATTCTGGCCTCTTGAGCATCCCTGATTTCCATCGCTCCACCATTGGCGGCCGTGCCTTCAGCTGCCTGGGTCCCAAGCTCTGGAATTCCCTCCCTAAACCTCTCCGCCTCTCTACCTCTCTCCTCCTTTAAGACTCTCCTCAAAACCTACCTCTTTGACCAAGTTTTTGGTCATCTGTCCTTTTGTGGCTCGGTGTCAAATTTTGTGAAGTGCCCTGGGATGTTTTACTACGTCAGGCTTTAAGTGGGAGTGAAATTCTTGGAGTAATTTTCTCAGCTCTCTCGGCCTGCAGGTGGCAGCAGATACTAACCTGTGGCACCGTGCGGATTCACAGTCCTGGGCCGCTATCCTACGATGTTCTGGAGTTGGTCACAGACCGACAGCGGTCCTCCTGCTCAGTGAGGGTACCAACGATTCACTTTTTTGGACACTAAGCGAATCCAGGGATAGTGCAGGGAGTTGAGGTCGAAGATCAGCCAATGGTCTCATTGAATGGCGGAGCAGGCTCGAGGGGCCGAATGGCCGACTCCTGCTCCTAATTCTTATGTTCTTAAAGCCTCGCTCATTCTCAGCTCTGAGTCTCTCCTCGGTAGAACATTAGTATTTTATTTATATTCCATAGTTTTCCTGCGCTCAGCCTCTCCGCTCCCACTGAATGCTCCTTGACCACAGACACGCAGCAACCAACTGCTGGAAGCAACACTTGGATCAGCACCCGAACTCCCCTGGTACTCCCTGTACCCGCTGTGCCTCTTATATCCCATTTTCTTGCCCATCCCCGATTTCCTTCGCTCCACCATTGGCGGCCGTGCCTTCAGCTGCCGAGGCCCTAAGCTCTGGAATTCCCTCCCTAAACCTCTCCGCCTCTCTACCTCTCACTCCTCCGTGTCAGCTCTGCGTTCAAGTCCCACTCCAGTGACTTGAGCACAAAATCCAGGCTGACAATCCCAGCGCTGCACTGAGGGGGTGCTGCACTGTCAGAGGTGCCGCCTTTTGGATGAGACATTAAACCAAGAGCCCGTCTGCAAATTGGCCCAGAGATTCATTATCAAGCAGCGGAGTGACTCTGGGACCTGATGACGTGTGTATCTCAGCTACAGGTTCCATGGGAATCTGCAACTCTCTCCCACAAAAGGCTGGGAGTCAATTGAAGCTTTCAAGACTGAGATTGGCAGATTTTTACTGGGTAAGGGTATCAAGGCATACGGAGCAAAGATGGGTAAATGGAGTTGAGATACAGATCAGCCATGATCTGATTGAATGGCGGATCAGGCTCGAGAAGCTGAATGGCCTCCTGTTCCCACGTTCACCAATAAAATTCTGGCCACCTGAGCATCCCCGATTTCCATCGCTCCACCATTGGTGGCCGTGCCACTTGTTGCCTGGGTCCTAAGCTCTGGAATCGCCTCCCTAAACCTCTCCGCCTCGCTACCTCTCTCTCCTCCTTTAAGACGCTCCTTAAAACCTACTTCTTTGACCAAGCTTTTGGTCGCCTATCCTAATATCTCCTGGTGTGACTTGGAGTTTGATAATCGCTCCTGTGAAACACCCTGTGAGGTTTTACTACATTAAAGGCGCTGTATAAATGCAAGTTGTTGTTGTTGAGACCATTGCAGACCCGAGGCTGCCTGTTTCTGCAGTTGAGGCAGTAATAATGTTCAGTCAATGTTTTAAAAGCTCTTCTGTCTGTTTTATGTCACATATTGACATTATAAGTCAATAAATGATGGGATTTATGGCTGTCCCATTTTCAGTACAAATCCCTTCACACCTCATCACCCACACAAAGCTCACAGCTGCTACCTGCTCTCCTGCTGAATACATCGGAACCCTTCCGACTGTTGAAGGTGAGGTCCCAGTGTTAGTAAAGCTCACCTCTGGAACAGCTGTAAGCTTTCCTCCCTGATGTTCCGGGGAGGGGCCAGGATTACTACGGTGTTGTCATTGTGTACTGAGTCTGACGACATTGCCGGGTAATTAATCATCGCTCTACACTCAACAACCTGAATTATATAGTGGCTTTCACAGGATAGGGCGATGGGCGCGAAAGAAAGAAGGAAGGAAGGGCAGACAGCCCGTGTGTCAGCCGGGGCTCAGTGGGCAGCACTCTCGTCTCTGAGCCAGAAGGTCGTGGGTGCGAGTCCCCACTCCAGAGACTTGAACACATAATCCAGGCTGACACTGCAGTCCAGTGCTGAGGGAGTGCTGCACTGTCGGAGGTGCCGTCTTTCAGTTAAACCGAGGCCCTGCCTTCCCCCTCAGGTGGACGTAAAAGATCCCACAGCCACTATTTGGAAGAAGAGCAGGGGAGTTCTCCATGGTGTCCTGGCCAATATTTATCCCTCAACCAACATCGCTAAAAGCAGATGATCACATTGCTGTTTGTGGGATCTTGCTGTGCGCAAATTAGCTGCTGCCTTTCTCACATTTCAACAGTGAGTACACTTCAAGAGTACTTCATTGGGTGTAAAGCGCTTTGGGACGTTCTGAGGTGGTGAAAGGCGCTATATGAATGGAAGTCTTTCTCTTTTTATATAAACCCCCTGAACCCCTCCAGTAGATTAAGATCTGGATAAAAGGTCTTGTGTTGGAAATGGCATCAGGTTGAAGGGTTGCTAAGAAATCTGTCGAACAGTTTTCAATCGTTTCATGAATTCAGCAGCTTGTGCAGGTCAAATCCTCGAACTATAATAACACAGGCAGCTGTCACCGTACAGCAGTTATTGATACACCGACAGTCCCCGTGTTTAACTGTTTAGTGAGTGGTTGATCCGTCCTATAAATCTCCAGTCTGATTGTCACCAAGCAGCCAATTAAGGGAACAGTCCCTGTGAATTGATAGCGGGACTGCTCTCACTTCAGGTTGTCAGCCGCGTTCAATATAGCGATTCCCCTGGGCAGGGTGAGAAAGGGCTTTAAAACCAGTCTCCAACAGTAAGCTCGCAAAGTAATCTTTGAAAAATTAATCCACTGTCAATAACAGAGCGGTTCTGGAGGACTGTGTTCATTTGTGGAGGGTCAGTATAGTGGTTCAGGGATTGCAGTTTCAATGTTGGATTCTCTTACAGTCTCTCCCTTCCTGACTCTCACTGGGGTACAGTTCCTGAAGGTGCTGACTCTCACTGGGATACAATTCCTGAAGGTGCTGACTCTCACTGGGGTACAGTTCCTGAAGGTACTGACTCTCACTGGGGTACAGTTCCTGAAGGTACTGATTCTCACTGGCGTACAGTTCCTGAAGGTGCTGATTCTCACTGGGGTTCAGTTCCTGAAGGTACTGATTCTCACTGGCGTACAGTCCCTGAAGGTGCTGACTCTCACTGGGGTTCAGTTCCTGAAGGTACTGATTCTCACTGGCGTACAGTTCCTGAAGGTGCTGATTCTCACTGGGGTACAGTTCCTGAAGGTGCTGACTCTCACTGGGGTACAGTTCCTGAAGGTGCTGAATCTCACTGGGGTACAGTTCCCGAAGGTACTGACTCTCACTGAGGTACAGTTCCTGAATGTATGGACTCTCACTGGGGTACAGTTCCTGAATGTGCTGACTCTCACTGGGGTACAGTTCCTAAAGGTGCTGACTCTCACTGGGGTACAGTTCCTGAAGGTGCTGACTCTCACTGGGGTACAGTTCCTGAAGGCGCTGACTCTCACTGGGGTACAGTTCCTGAAGGTGCTGACTCTCACTGGGCTACAGTTCCTGAATGTACGGACTCTCACTGGGGTACAGTTCCTAAAGGTGCTGACTCTCACTGGGGTACAGTTCCTGAATGTACGGACTCTCACTGGGGTACAGTTCCTGAAGGTGCTGACTCTCACTGGGGTACAGTTCCTGAGGGTGCTGACTCTCACTGGGGTACAGTTCCTGAAGGTGCTGACTCTCACTGGGGTACAGTTCCTGAAGGTGCTGACTCTCACTGGGGTACAGTTCCTGAGGGTGCTGACTCTCACTGCGGTACAGTTCCTCACTAAGACATTCACGAAGACCGCCTATTTCCACCTCTGTAACATCGCCCGTCTCCGCCCCGCCTCAGCTCGTCTGCTGCTGAAACCCTGATCCATGCCTTTGTTACTCTAGTCTTGACTATTCCAATGTGTCCTGGCTGGTCTCCCACATTCTACCTCCTTAAACTTGAGGCCATCCAAAACTTGGCTGCCCGTGTCCTAACTTGCACCAAGTCCCGTTCACCCATCAGCCCTGTGCTCGCTGACCTACATTGCCTCCCGGTTAAGCAGCGCCTCAATTTTAAAATTCTGATCCTTGTTTTCAGATCCCTCCACTGTCTCTGTAACCTCCTCCAGCTCTACAACCCTCCGAGAGCTCTGCGCTCCTACAATTCTGTCTCTTGTGTATCCCCGATTTTCATCACTCCACCATTGGCGGCCGTGCCTTCAGCTGCCTAGGCCCTAATCTTCGAATTCCCTCGCTAAACCTCTCCGCCTCTCTCTCCTCCTTTAAGATGCTCCTTCAGCCCTACCTCTCTGACCAAGCTTTTGGTCATCTGTCCTAATACCTTCTTATGAGGCTTGGTGTCAAATTTTGTTTTATAATGCTCCTGTGAAGCACCTTGGGACGTTTTACTATGTTAAAGACGCTATATAAATGCAACTAGTTGTTGTTATTGTTGACTTGGAGGGGAACTTGGAGGTGGTGGTGTTCCCATGCGCCTGCTGCCCTTGTCCTTCTAGGTGGAAGAGGTCGCGGGTTTGGGAGGTGCTGCCGAAGAAGCCTTGGCGAGTTGCTGCAGTGCATCTTGTCGATGGTGCACACTGCAGCCACGGTGCGCCGGTGGTGGAGGGAATGAATGTTTAAGGTGGTGGATGGGGTGCCAATCAAGCGGGCTGCGTTGTCCTGGGATCATGGAATGAAACAGCACAGATGGAGTCAATGTTCCCTATCATTTTTTGGGCCGTGCGGCTCCTTTAATGGCCCATTCAAAAAAAGCCGTCTCACCGGCTGCACAGGAGCTCGGGAGTGCTGCGTGGCTGCGCAGCTTAAAGGGAATGTTGGATGGAGCCCATTCAGTCCATCGTGCCTGTGCCGGCTCTTTGAAAGAGCTCTCCAATTAGTCCCACTCTCCTGCCCTTTCCCCACAGCCCTGCACATTTTTCCTTTTCAAGTATTTATCCAATTCCCTTTTGAAAGTTACTATTGAATCTGCTTCCATCGCCCTTTCAGGCAGCGCATTCCAGATCACAACAACCTGCTGCGGAAATTTATTTTTCTCTCATCTTCCCTCTGGTTCCTTTTCCAATCACC
Organism: Somniosus microcephalus; assembly: GCF_052327205.1. Taxonomy (NCBI): domain Eukaryota; kingdom Metazoa; phylum Chordata; class Chondrichthyes; order Squaliformes; family Somniosidae; genus Somniosus; species Somniosus microcephalus. Next base: position 128,654,476 of record NC_141000.1, on the reverse strand, counting down.
TTAAATCTGAGTCCTCTGGTTACTGACCCTCCTGCCACTGGAAACACTTTCTCCTTAGTTCTCCTTGAACACCTCTATTAAATCACCCCTTAACCTTCTCTGCTCTGAGGAGAACAACCCCAGCTTCTCCAGTCTCTCCACGTAGCTGAAGATCCTCATTCCTGATACCATTCCAGTAAATCTCCACTGCACCCTCTCCAAGGCCTTGACATCCTTCCCAAAGTGCAGTGCCCAGAATTGAACACAATACTCCAGCTGAGGCCTAACCAGTGATTTATAAAGGTTCATCATAACTTATATGTCTCTGTTTGTAAAGCCGAGGATCTTCCAGACCTTTTTAACTTGTCCTGCCACTTTCAAAGATTAGTGTACACCCCCCCCCCAGGTCTCAATATTCCTGCACCCCCAGGTTTAAAATTATACCATTTAGTTTACATTGCCTGGATGGTGTCGAGCTTCTTGAGTGTTGTTGCAGCTGCACCCACCCAGGTAAGTATTCCACCGCACGCAATCATTGTCCCATAAAACGAATCTCAGAACTGCACAGTGAGGAAGGAGTGAATGCCACCATCACCAGGGTGTTTGGGAGTCTCTTTGTCGCCGTCTTCTTAAAAGGGGGGGTTGACGCGCCCACTAAAACTCAGTTGAGCAATGTGACCCCCGGTGTGGTACTGAGCCACACAGGCTAGAAGCTCCCAGGCTGCCTGTGTGAGGAATTTTTTACGCAGCGAAGCTATGTGGATAGACTGGAGAAGCTGGGGTTGTTCTCCTTAGAGTAGAGAATGTAAAGGGCAGATTTAATAGATGTGTTCAAAATCAGGAGGGGTTTGTGATAGAGTAGATAGAGAGAAACTGTTTCCAGTGGCAGGAGGGTCGATAGCCAGAGGAGACAGATTTAAGATAACTGGTAAAAGAACCAGAGGGGAGATGAGGAGAAATTTATTTACACACCAAGTTGTTGTGATCTGGAATGCGCTGCCTGAAAGTGCGGTGGAAGCAGATTCAATAGTAACTTTCAAAAGGGAATTGGATAAATACTTGAAAAGGAAACATTTGCAGGGCTATGGGGACAGAACAGGGGGAGTGGGACTGATTGGAGAGCTCTTTCAAAGAGCCGGCACAGGCACGATGGGCCGAATGGCCTCCCTCTGTGCTGTAATATTCCTTTGATGTACATCACACATCCTGTGGGGTAGAAGAGCAGGCGGAACTGCCGGGATTTCTGTCGGGTGATATAATCCGGGTACGGTGGTGTAGTGACCCCTGAAGGGATTATTACTGGCCCCCGGATCAGGCGTATTCCTCAGATGTTCACTTTCAACTAAAGTTTGAGGTAGCCGAATCCTAAAGACGCTTAATTGGGTCTAAAGGTCCGGACTATCTCTCCCTAAAGGAAAGGAACAACCTGAAGATGTTACCGTCCTCCAGATAGCACTTTTAATAAGTTTAGCTAGACTGTAACATTCCGGATATTATGAGGGTCCGGAAAACTCCCCCAGAATTCTGCAACACCTCAGAGATTGAGTATGTGAGTTTGATACAGAAGTATTATGTGAGACAATTCTAAAAATATATAGATTTATTAAAGAACTGACATGTAATTACAGCAGGTGTTTCAATCACAACATTAACAGTTCCAAAAAGAGAAAGCTTTTACAATCTTATTATCAGAGATCCTTATTCTCAAATCTTAACTTCGCTACAGTTTTACAGTTCTTAGTCTTATTCAGAATATCCACCAAAGTCAAATACAGCAGTGTTGATCCCCGAGGTACAAAGAGTTGTAGACTTACAGAGCCTGCCTCTGAAGCCAAGAATCGCTTTGCCCCTTTACAGCGAATCTATCATCCCATTTGAAAGTTCAATATTTATATCCTTTTTCAGTGGTATTTCCTTTGAAGTTTTCTGCTGATGTAAGCTAATTATCTCTAGTCATTTTTCTGCTGACCCCTGCTATTCTTACAGTCACTTCAACTGGTAGCAATGCAGAATTATGTCTCTACCCCAGGTGTTCCAAGCCCACCATAAAAAACGGTGTAACAGCAACTGCATCTATTTGATGTCATTTTTACCAAGGACTTCTGTTTGTGTCTTTTTACGAAGTGTAAATTAAAACACCTCAACCAGGGTGATCTATGCAATTCTTAGTCACCTCAGCTGGTTGTAATACAGAATTATGTCTCCTGTGTAGGTGTCCCAAGCTTAACACAAAAATGGTTTGACGGCAGGTGTTTCTTTTACTTGATGTCATTTTTACGAAGGCATATGTTTCTTAATTTTCTGTGCCTGTTTATGAAGTATAACTTAGAACACCTTAACAGGGTGTACCATTGTGTTCTTTCCAAAGCTTCAGACTTCAGGTGCCTCCAACCTCCTGTTTCAATAAGATTATTGATTCAGTGTCAACAACTTACCTTATCTCAATAGCCTGAATGCTGTTAACAATACAGCTTCTCCATTGTTAGGTTTTTAGATTTTCAAGCCCAGTTTGTCATGTTTTAATAAGACCAAAATTCTTTCATAGAATGGTGTCTTTTTCTGAATGTGGTTTATTCCTTCACAATCCCGAGAACGTGAGTTCAAATCGCACTGGGGCAGTTTGAGAATTTGAATTCAGTTTAAGAAGGAATATGGAAATAAAAATCTGGGATCAGTAAAACATGAAGCTGTCAGATTGTCGTTAAAATCCCAACGGGTTCACTCATGTCCCTTTAGGGAGGGAAACCTGCCGTCCTTACCCGGTCTGGGCCTATTTGTGACTCCAGTCCCACACCAACGTGGTTGACTCGTCTGCCCTCTGAAGTGGCCCAGCGAGCCCTCAGTTGTACTCGGGGTGGGCAATAAATGCCGGCCTTGCCAGCGATACCCTCATCCCTGCCTTTGTTACCCCTGGACTTGACTATTCCAACGCTCTCCTGGCCGGCCCCCATCTTCTGCCCTCCGTAAACTTCAGCCCAGTCAAAGCCCAAGTCCCGTTCACCCATCACCCCCCGTGCTCGCTGCCCCGTGTCCTAACTCGCACCAAGTCCCGTTCGCCCATCACCCCTGTGCTCACTGACCTACATTGGCTCCCGGTTAAGCAGTGCCTTGGTTTCAAAATTCTCATCCTTGTTTTCCAATCCCTCCATGGCCCCTCCCCTCCCTATCTCTGTATCTCCTCCAGCCCCACAACCCCCCCGAGATATCTGCGCTCCCCTAATTCTTGTCCATTCCCCACTTCCTTCGCTCCATCATTGGCGGCCGTGCCTTCAGCTGCCTGGGCCCTAAGCTCTGGAATTCCCTCCCTAAACCTCTCCGCCTCTCTCTCCTCCTTTAAGATGCTCCTTAAAACCTCCCTCTTTGACCACACCTGTCTGAATATCTCCTTATATGGCTCGGTGTCAAATTTTGTTTGCGAATCGCTCCTTTGAAACGCCTTGGGACGTTTTACTACAGTCCCGCCCCCCCGCCTCCCCCCCCCTCCATCGCAGTATTTATCCGTATCTTCATTGATTCCAAACTCTTTGCCTCTTCTACGCAAAAGTCAAGTCCAACTGAAATCAATAATCACAAGAGCAACAAAACACTAATTGACAAGTGCTGTTGACCACTGACTGGAGATGACCAGGTGTACAGGGAACTGTTTAGGAAGTACGAGAGGCTCCTGGCGATTATAATGAGCTAATTGTGGTCAATACCAATATCCCAGGGGATTCCTGGACAGACCAGGGCAACTTGGAGAGAGGAGTGACGTACCGTCCATTTCTTCGAGGTAATCAATGACCTGCTCCTTCGAATTCCAGGGCCGATTCTGTGCTCTCAGTGGGATTTTAATGGAAGGGGAGCATCACCTGCCGGAAATGGCAGGTGAAATACTCTTTCTCTGTTCACTCCATCAACCTTTATCATAATCTTAAAAATCCTTAATCTCCTTTAGCCTTCTCTGCTCCACTGGAAAGAGACCCAGTATCTCGTGTCTCTCCTCATCACGACAGTTCTCCATCCCTGGTGAATCTACGCTCTACATGTTCTATGGCTTTAATGTCCTTTCCAAAAAGGGACGCCAAAAACTGCACCCAGTTCTCCAACTGTGCCCTAACCAATATTTTGTATAAATTTATCCTTACACTCCTATTTATAAAACCCCAAATTCCATTGGCCCTTTTTATGAATTTATCACCTTTTTAAAATATATATTTGTTCTCAAGGTATGAGCATTGCTGGCAAGGCCACATTTATTGCCCATCCTTAGTTGTCCTTAGGGCATTAGGAGTCAACCACGTTGGTGTGGGACTGGAGTCACATAGAGTCATAACGGCACAGAAGGAGGCCATTCGGCCCATCGAGTCTGTGCCGGCTCTCTGTAGAGCAATCCAGTCAGTCCCATTCCCCCGCTCTATCCCCGTAGCCCTGCAAGTTTATTTCCCTCAAGTGCATATCCAGTCTCCCCTTGAAAACATTGAGGGGGAAAAATTCGGTTGGTTTGCGCCTCCTGTTAGTGCCTTAAGAGGGCGCTAATGGGGCGCAAAACAACTAGCGCCCGGGCGCGGCGATGTTTGCGGCGCTCGCGAAATTGACCAGACATTTTGCGGCGGCGCTAAACACTACTGCCACGATGTCCTGCGCTGGCAGATTGTGACGTCAGTCGAGCGTGCAATGCCCCGCTGGCACCCCGGACCGGATATTGAGTGGCGTCCCCTGCTTTACCGCCTGCCGCTAGCAACGACAGGTTGAGGGGAGCGTTTTGCAGTTGGGAAAGGACTGGGGGAGCGCTATTTAAAGGCGACCACTTCCTGCCTTTTTTTGTCAGCGACAGTTTTGCACCATGCATTCTGGGAGAGAGAGAGAGACTTCTGGAGAGATTCAACGCTGTGTGAAGGAGTTTTGGGTACTGAGCAGCACTTTGCAGGTTTATTTTGAATTGACCTTCCTTGCATCGATTTAGAAGAGACTGTGGGGGCTGCACTCTGAGCTCTTTCCCTGGGCCTCTCCATTGTTTTTTTCCAGCAGATTTGATGTACAGGTCTCACCAGGCCGAGATTCAAGGCTGCAATGAGCAGGGTGTGGATGGAGAGCAAGATCGACCCTCCCCTTTAAGAACTGGCCGGCGCCAGTGTGTCTGTGTTCCATTGCTGACTGACATCACATGAGCTTCGCCAGCGCTTTGAGTTAGCGCCTCGCTCCTCGGCCTTTGCACCTTAAGACAGGTGTGTAGCGCCTGATTTAGCGCTCCAATCACCTCCAGGGGCGATAAAAGCCAAGTTTGTAGTCGGAGGCGATAATTAGCGGCAGGCGCAAAACTTTGCGCCCGGCCGATAATTGCACCCCAGACGGGGCGATACCGAATTTCTCCCCGCGTGTCTTCCCTTCCACCACTTCCGTCGGCAGCGAGTTCCAGGTCCTCACCACTCGCTGCGTAAAAAAGTTTTTCCTCACGTCCCCGCTGTATCTCTTGCACAAAACCTTAAATCTGTGTCCCCTAGTCCTTGTACCATCAACTAGTGGGAACAGCCTTTCCCCGTCTAGCCTATCCAAACCCATCATATTCTTGTACACCTCTATCAAATCACCCCGCAACCTCCTTTGCTCTAATGAAAACAAATCCAGCTTCTCCAACCTGTCCTTGTAGCTAAGATCTGCCATCCCCGGAACCATTCTGGTAAATCTCCTCTGCACCCTCTCAAGGGCCTTCACATCCTTGCTAAAGTGTGGTGACCAGAACTGGATGCAATACTCCAGTTGTGGCCTAACCAGTGCTTTATAAAGGTTCAGCATAACTTCTCTACTTCATGTAGGCCCAGACTGGGTAAGGATGGCAGGTTCCCTTTCCTAAAGGGACATTGGTGAATCGATTGGGCTTCAACGACAATCCGACAGTCGTCATGCTTTGGTTATCTGATGCCAGCCCAGGTTTACTGAGTTCAATTTCCTAACTTGCCATGGTGGGATGTGACTTCTAGACCTCTGGATTACTGGTGCAGTACCGTAGGCGCGAGGCAGCCTACACTCCCCCACCAATGAATTATCTGTTTCAATCACCAGATCTCTCTGTTCATCCACACCCTTCAGTATCTTTTCACCGAGTGAAACATGCTCATTGAATCATAGAATGATACAGCACATTCGGCCCATCGTGCCTGTGCCGGCTCTTTGTAAGAGCTGGTTGGGTGATTGGGCAAAAGCATGGCAGATGCAGTATAACGTGGACAAATGCGAGGTTATCCACTTTGGTGGCAAAAACAGGAAGGCAGATTATTATCTGAATGGCAATAGATTGGGAGAAGGGGAAATGCAACGAGACCTGGGTGTCCTTGTGCACCAGTCGCTGAAGGTAAGCATGCAGGTGCAGCAGGCGGTTAAGAAGGCAAATGGTATGTTGGCCTTCGTAGCGGGAGGGTTTGAGTACAGGAGCAAGGATGTCTTGCTGCAGTTGTACAAGGCCTTGGTGAGACCACATCTTGAGTATTGTGTGCAGTTTTGCTCGCCTTATCTGAGGAAGGATGTTCTTGCCATGGAGGGAGTGCAGCGAAGATTCACCAGGCTGATACCTGGGATGGCAGGAATGACGTATGAGGAGAGATTGGGACGATTGGGCTTGTACTCGCTGGAGTTTAGAAGAATGAAAGGGGATCTCATTGAAACTTATAAAATTCTGCCAGGACTGGACAGACTAGATGCAGGAAGGATGTTCCTGATGGTCTGGGAGTCCAGAACCAGGGGTCACAGTCTAAGGATAAGGGGTAAGCCATTTAGGACTGAGATGAGGAGGAATTTCTTCACCCAGAGAGTGGTGAACCTGTGGAATTCTCTACCACAGAAGGCAGTAGAGGCCAATTCATTAAATATATTCAAGAAGGAGTTGGATATATTTCTTAAGGCTAAAGGGATCAAGGGGTAAGGGGAGAAAGCAGGGACCGGGTACTGATACTGAAATTGGATGATCAGCCATGATCGCATTCAATGACGGAGCAGGCTCGAGGGGCCGAATGGCCTACTCCTGCTCCTATCTTCTATGTTTCTATGTTTTATGTTTCTCTCCAATTAGTCTCACTCCCCCTGCTCTTTCCCCATAACCCTGCACATTTTTCCGTTTCATGTATTTCTTCAATTCCCTTTTGAAAGTTACTATTGAATCTGCTTCCACCACCCTTTCAGGCAGCGCGTTCCAGATCACAACAACTCGCTGCGTAAAAAAATATTCTCCTCATCTCCCAATGATCTTAACTCTGTGTCCTCTGGTTACCGACCCTCCTGCCACTGGAAACAGTTTCTCCCTATCTACTCAGGATTTTGAACACCTCTGTTAAATCTCCCCTTAACCTGCGCTGCTCTAAGGAGAACAATCCCAGCTTCTCCCGTCTCTCCACGTAACTGAAGTCCCTCATCCCTGGTACCATTCCAGTAAACCTCCTCTGCACCCTCTCCAAGGCCTCGACATCCTTCCTAAAGTGCGGTGCCCTGAATTGAACACAGTACTTTAACTAGGGCCTAACCAGTGATTTATTAAGGTTTTGCATAACTTCCTCCTCTTTGAACCCTTTCTGTACCCAAATCCAAATCATCTATCTATACCGGGAACAGTAGTAGCCCCAGCGGTGACCCCTGGGGTGCTCCACCTCCAACCGCCTCCATTCCGAGCAGCACCCATCAACCGACCTTCGATGTAAGCAACTACTTATCGCCTTAGACCATATGCCTGAATTTTTCTAACAAGCCTGTTGTGAGACATCTTATCGAACGTCGTCTGAAAATCTATATCCACTGCATTCCCTTTATCTACCCAATCGGTCACTCCTTCAAAAACACAATTCAATTTGTCAAGCATGACTTGCCTTTAACAAATCCAGGCTGACTGTCCTGGATTCGCCAATGCATCACTAAATGCTCAGAGATTTTATTAGGATTCTAATAGTTTACCTACAACTGGCGTTAGACTAACTGGTTTAACCTTTCTCTCCCTTCTTGAGCAAGAGTGTTAGACGGCTACTCTCCGGTCACACGGCACGATTGGCGTATTTATGGAGGGTTGAAAAACCGTTCCCACATCTCCTGTCACATTTCTCATAAAACATCCCAAACTATTTCACGTATAATGACGAGTGACCGTTCTATCTGCTTTTCAGGCCTTTGCTTGAGGGGTGGAATGTTGGCCAAGACACCGGGAAAATTTTCACCTGGTTTTTGAACGTTTTCAAATCCCTCGCTCCTCCCTATCTCTGTAACTGTCTTGTTTTGCACACTTTGTACAAAAATAATAAATTGCAGGAGAACGGAGTATTACAGTTTAAATTCTTTTAATGAAGCATCAGGTCTGTAAGCTTTCTCAATCAGTACAGCACCGTGTGGACAAGATGTAGTCAGGACCCTGGGTCCTCCAAAACAATAACAGTCCTCACAGATGCCTGCAGGCCAATGACAATGCAGCATGTGATCACATGTGAATATAATAGGTATTCCTTACAGATGCCTGCGGGCCAATGATAATTCAATATGCAAATGTTACATCCCCTTTCTTTTAAAAGAAAAATGTTATGCGTTACTTTTGAACCTTTCTTCTACATAATGTTCTCAGTAGCATCAACATATAAGTAAACTCAACATTTAACTAGCACTGAAAACATCTCAGCATTTCAATAACGATGTACAGTTTTTTTTAGGGCAGCGACCCGCCTACACCCTTTGGCAGTTCACAAGTCAAGGATAACTCTAGGCTTGACCTCTCATCGGAATGACGGTGTTGTTCCTTGGTGTTCAGGAGGTGCCTGCGATTGCGGCAGTACACCTGTCCTTCTGGGGTGCGGACGTGATACGATTGCTCAGTGTCAGCTGGCTGGATGACGACTGCAGCCTTCCAGTAGCCATGCTCCTGGATTCTGACGGATTCTCCATTGTGCAGTGGCGGCAGTAGTCTAGCTGACCTGTCATAGTATCTCTTTTGGTGTTGCTGTCTCTGTACACATTTTGCATGCACTTGCTTGCAGCTGACGACCTGCCAGGGCCTGTCTGGGATATGGTGAGGTATCATGGGCTCTTTGACATTTGATGGGCGGCGTTCTAGACAAATGGAACATTTTCCGACAATGTCCTCAATGTGTTTGCACATTCCAGGCCAAAACATAATGTCACGTGCTCTTTGTTTGCATTTTTCCATGCCCATATGTCCAGCATGAATTTTTGTCAGCATCTCTTCTCCAAGACTGGTAGGAATGATGATTTTCTCCCCTTTGAAGATGATTTTGTTGATTTGTGACAGTTTGTCTCTGTGGTTCCAGAATTCAGATATGCTCTGAGGGCATTTCCTCCTTTCCTCAGGCCATCCTTCATGTATGACTTTGCTCAGCAGTGTGAGTTGTGCATCTTTCTCTGTTCCTGCTCGGATCTCCTTCAGTTTTGAGTCACTCACAGGTAAGCTGTTGTACACCATGTGCACCTGCACATCCATGCCTTCACTGAGACTGCTGTCCTGGTAGCTAAGAGACTTTCTGGAGAGCGTGTCTGTGACAGGAATGTCTTTGCCTGGATGGTGAATGATTGTGAAGTCGTACTTCTGTAGCTGAAGGATCATTCTCTGTAGCCTTGGTGGGCTGCGGCTAGTGGTTTCCTCATGATTGACTCGAGGGGCTTGTGGTCAGATTCCACAATGACTTGTCGGCCATAGACGTACTGGTGGAAACGCTTACATCCAAACAGAATTGCATACAGCTCTTTCTTGATTTGAGCATAGTTGATTTCACTGTCTGTGAGAGATCTGGAAGCGTAGCCGATGGGCTTTCCTTCTTGCAGTAATACTGTGCCTAGTCCGTACTTTGACGCGTCCACTTGTAGTCTGAGCTCTTTGTTGGGGTCGAAGTAGGCAAGAACTGGTCCTGGTTCTCTGGTGATTAGGTCTTTCATTTTCTGAAATGCTATGTCATGTTGTTTGTCCCACAAGAACTCATTGGATTGTTTTGAGCAACTGACGCATGGGTGCGTTGATTTCAGAGAGGCTCGGGGCAAACTTGGCTAAGTAGTTAACCATGCCCAGTACTGTCTCTAGCTCTGCGCGGTTCTTCGGCGGCTCCATCTTCTTGATGGCGGAGATTTTCTCTGGATCGGGCTTAATGCCATCAGTTGAGAGGTGATGCCCGAAATAACTGATCTCGGTGGATCCAATTATGCTTTTCTCGGGGTTGAGCCGGATACCTTTCTCCCGTGATCTTTGTAGCATCGCATGGAGGTTCCTGTCATGTTCCTCTCTATTCCTGCCATAGATGAGGATGTCGTCTACGATTGCGACTACTCCGTCGAGGCCTTCATAGGTTTCGTCGATCTTCCGCTGGAATTCATCCTGAGCTGAGATAAGACCAAATGGTAAACGCAGAAATCGGTAGCGTCCAAATGGTGTGTTGAACGTCGTTAGCTTAGATGACTCTTCCGTGAGCTTGATAGTCCAGTATCCTGATCGTGCGTCCATTACACTGAAGTAACGTGCTCCCACTAGCTTGGGTGTGATGTCATCTAGCGTTGGTAGAGGGTAGTGAGGGCGTTTGATAGCCTTGTTCAAATCTCTGGGGTCGAGACAGACTCTGAGCGTGCCTGTACGTGGTTTCTCAACCACTACTAACGCGTTGACCCACTCTTGTCGGTTCTGTTTCCCAGACGATGATTTCTGTATTCTTCATGCTCTGCAGCTCCTCCTTCAGGCGACTACGTAGAGCAAGGGGTATCCTTCTCGGTGGGCAAACCACAGGGGTTGCTGCTGGGTCAAGGTGAATAGTGCATTCACCTGGGAATAGTCCGATTCCTTTGAAAACGTCAGCAAACTCCTCCATGACTATCTGCTTATCAACTGGTGCTGTCAATGATAGCACTAGCTTGACGAGGTCCATGTCTAAACATGCCTTTAGACCTAGCACTGGAGGTGCTTGAGTGTCAACAATGTAAAAGTTCACCATCATGTCGCTTTCTTTGTACTTGCATTTCATCACGCATGTGCCTTTTACAATGAGCTGCTCACCCCCATAGCCGGTCAGTCTGCATGAGGTGGGCTGTAGCTCACACTCATCCTTCAAGCTGTGATACTCACTCAGAGGAATTACATTAACCTGAGATCCAGTGTCTAGTTTAAACTTAAGCTCTTTGCCCTGTTTTCCTATCTCAATATCGGCATAGGCTTGCTCAGTCCCTGAAATCTGTTTTTTCTGTGACACAGAATCAATAAACAATTCCTCTGCATTTGGCTCTCTATCTGGCATTTGGCTGTCACTCACTGTGTGTACTGTTGTTCCGAAAATAGTCCTGCAAACTTTAGCAAAATGGTTCCGTTTACCACATTTAGTACATTGCCTTCCTTTGGCAGGGCAGTACTTCTTTTCTCCATGTCAGTTGTTTCCACAATATCCACAGTTTTTGAAGCATTTTATGTCTGTGTTGCCCATTTTTAGAATTCTCGCTGTTCTTTCTGTTCTGAAACACGCTCTCTGGGCAGTGTTCTTTGGTGTGTGTCTATTAACTGCGTGCACTGTCTGTTCACTCGAGCTGCTCGTGGCGCCGGTTATGGTTTTCAACTGTGCTTGGGCTATCTCGTGCAATCTAGCTATATCTATAGCTTTGTCCAGCGTTAGCCCAGACCCAACATTCAAAAGTTTCTCTCTCACTTTAGCTGAATGTATTCCAAACACGATGCGGTCTCTGACCATCTCATCTTTATCTGCATATACACAGTCTTTTACCAGCAGTTTTAACTCAGTCACGAACTGTTCAAACGACTCACTCGCTCCTTGTACTTTCTCCTGAAACTTGTACCTAGCGAATATCGTATTTGTCTTGGGCATCACATATGCTTCAAAACGGTCAAAATAACTTTTCAGTACCTTTGCTTCATCCGCGGTGAGAGACCATGTGTTAAAAATGTCTCTCCCTTTTTCTCCGATCCACAGGAGTAGGTAGCTGCATCTTTCTTCCTCCCCTTTGCTTTTCAACGGACCCGAGAACATCAACTCCACGTGTTGCTTGAACTTGCGCCATTCTCCAGGTAAGTTCAAAGATTCCCAATTCATTCGAGGCAAGGGAGCTCCAACGATGTCCATTTCAAATCCCTGTTCTGACACCATGGGCTGGATTTTCCTAAGCCCCTGGAGTCGGGTTGGAGGCGTGCGGGCGATAAAAATCGGAGATCCGGGGGTCCCAACCCCATCCCGCCTCCAACCCGCCTCCATGTCAATTTCATAGGAGTCGGGTTCCCGACAAGTGCTGGAACCCGACTCCCAGAGGCGGGAAGGGATTAAAGGCAATTAAACTGCCTGTTAACAGGTAGTTTTTTGCCTATTCGCGATTTTTATTGCAGGTTTGTGGGCTTCCCGACAGCTCCAAACCACGAAAAGTTTTCGAGGCAGGACATGGGTCTGACGTCTTGGAGGGGTCGAGATGCCCAGTGTTCAGGTGAGTGAGGGGTGCAGGAGTGCAAAGGTAAGTGTTTTGCAAGTGTTTAAATAAGTTTAACTTACTTTTACTTACCTTTACAGGAGTCCTGCATTCCGGTGTCGGGAGTCGGCTGCAAGAACCACAGAAGCTCCGATTTAAAAAAAAAAATCAGCTTCTTTGTTTCTACAGCAAAATGATTTTAAAGTTATCCTGAGAAAGGTCTGAGGCTGAATTAGCAGTTTTTCAGTGCTTGACAGTTTCAAACAGCTGTTGAACACTGATATTTCATCTGCCAAAAGCTTTTGACAGATGAAATGTCAATCTCTGACGTCACCTGTTGCCGGGTGGCCCTTAATTGGCCTGCTGAGCCCACAGGGCGGGCTCAACAAGGTCAATCAGAGGAAAATCCAGTGGGTTGGCCACATCTCCATGGAGGCGGGACAACAAGCCCGAATGTGGGTTTCCCACCTCCAACCCGCCCCCGTAGCAAAATCCAGCCCCATGTCTTGTTTTGCACACTTTGTACAAAAATAATACATTGCAGGACAACGGAGTATTACAGTTTAAACTCTTTTAATGAAGCATCAGGTCTGTAAGCTTCCTCAATCAATACAGCACCGTGTGGACAAGATGGAGTCAGGGCCCTGGGTCCTCCAAAACAATAGCAGTCCTTACAGATGCCTGCAGGCCAATGACAACTCAGCACGTGATCACATGTGAATATAATATGTATTCCTTACAGATGCCTGCGGGCCAATGATAAATCAATATGCAAATGTTACAGTAACCTCCTCCAGTCCCACAACCCCCCCCCCCCCGAGATCTCAGCGATCCTCTAATTCTGCCCTCTTGCCCATCCCCGATTTCCATCGCTCCACCATTGGCGGCCGTGCCTTCAGCTGCCTGGGCCCTAAGCTCTGGAATTCCCTCCCTAAACCTCTCTGTCTCTCTCTCTCTCCTTTAAGGTGCTCCTTAAAACCAAGGAAGGATGTGAAGGCCTCAGAGATGGTGCAGAAGAGATTTACTAGAAAGGTACCAGGGATGAGGGACTTCAGCTATGTGGAGAGACTGGAGAAGCTGGGATTGTTCCCCTTACAACAGAGAAGATTAAGGTGAGATTTAATAGAGGTGTTCAAAATTATGAGGAGTTTTGATAAGAGTAAATTAGGAGAAAGTGTTTCCAGTGGCAGGAGGGTCGGTAACCAGAGGACACAGATTTAAGGTGATTGGCAAAAGAACCAGAGGGGGAAATGAGGAGAATTTTTTTTGACGCAGCGAGTTGTTGTGATCTGGAATGCGCTGCCTGAAAGGGCGGTGGAAGCAGATTCAATAGTAACTTTCAAAAGGGAATTGGATAAATACTGGAAAAGGAAAAATTTACAGGGCTATGGGGAAAGAGCAGGGGGTGTGGGACTAATTGGAGAGCTCTTTCAAAGAGCCGGCACAGGCACGATGGGCCGAATGGCCTCTTTCTGTGCTGTAAGTTTGTAGGATTTTAAAGAATTATAAGAGGCTAAAAGCCAGAGGCTACAGAAAGGTCCTGAGGGTGAAGCATACAGGCAAAATAAACCGCAACCATTGAGACACAGAAAGGCTGTAGACTGAACAATATCTAACACAGATATTGCTGATTACAGCTGTTCTGCGGATTGTAATTAATTTTATACGTATTACATGAAATGTATTAAGCGCTAACCCAAGCAGATGAAATAACGGCAACAAGTTAGCTCAGCATCTGTCTCAGCGCTAAAGGTTGTTCCCTATCAAACCGTGCGTGGAATGACATTACAGCACTGGGTGCAGAATGGGTTTGCGTTGGAAACGCATCCGATGGGATTGGTGTTTCCACGTTCTTGAGAAGCCCTGTGAGGGGCCGGCGCTCACAGAGTGGGACAGTGGCGAAGAGGAGGAGGGGCAAGCTAAGTCACGATGGAGTGGTGAAGGGCCACCAATCTTAAAGGAAAGGACTTGCGGTTTTCTATATAAAACTACAGCGCCTTTCACAACCTCAGGACGCCCTAAAGCGCTTTACAGCCAATGAAGCACTTTTTTAAAGTATAGGCACTGTTGTAATGTAGGAAATTCGGCAGCCAACTTGCGCACAGCAAGATCCCACAAACAGCAATGTGATAATGATCAGATAATCTGTTTTAGTGATGTTGGTTGAGGGATAAATATTGGCCCAGGACACCGGGGAGAACTCCCCTGCTCTTCTTCCAAATAGTGGCCGTGGGATCTTTTACATTCACCTGAGCGGGCAGACGGGGGCCTCGGTTTAACGTCTCATCTGAAGGACGGCACCTCCGATAGTGCAGCGCTCCCTCAGTACTGCAGTGGAGTATCAGCCTAGATTATGGGCTCAAGTCTCTAGAGTGGGACTTGTACCCACGAGCTTCTGACTCAGAGAGAGAGCTACCCACTGAGTCACAAGGTCTGTGAAGGTGGAATAACAACAACTTGTATTTATGTAGCGCCTTTAATGTAGTGAAATGTCCCAAGGCGTTTCACAGGAGCGATTATCAAACAAAATTTGACACCGAGCCACATAAGGAGAAATTAGGGCAGGTGACCAAAAGCTTGGTCAAAGAGGTAGGTTTTAAGGTGCGTCTTAAAGGAGGAAAGAGAGGTAGAGAGGCGGAGAGGTTTAGGCAGGGAATTCCAGAGCTTAGGGCCTTGGGCAACAGAAGGCACAGCCACCAAAGGTTGAGCGATTATAATCAGGGATCCTCAAGAGGGCAGAATTAGAGGAGCGCAGATATCTCGGGGGGGTTGTGGGGCTGAAGGAGATTACAGAGATAGGGAGGGGTGAGGCCATGGAGGGATTTGAAAACAAGGATGAGAATTTTGAAATCGAGACGCTGCTTAACCTGAAGCCAATGTAGGTCAGCGAGCACAGGGGTGATGGGTGAACGGGACTTGGTGCGAGTTAGGACACGGGCAGCCGAGTTTTGGATGACCTCAAGTTTACGTAGGGTGGAATGTGGGAGACCAGCCAGGAGTGCGTTGGAATAGTCAAGCCTAGAGTAACAAAGGCATGGATGAGGGTTTCAGCAGCGGATGAGCTGAGGCAATGCCGGATGACGGGCGATGTTACGGAGATGGAAGTAGGCGGTCTTAGTTATGCCTCGAATATGTGGTTGGAAACTCATTTCAGGGTCAAATATGCCACCAAGGTTGCGAACAGTGTGGTTCAGCCTCAAACAGATGTTAGGGAGAGGGATGGAGTCAGTGCCTAGGGAACAGAGTTTGTGGCAGGGACCGAAAACAATGGCTTCGGTCTTCCCAATATTTAATTGGAGAAAATTTCTGCTCATCCAGAACTGGATGTCGGACAAGCAGTCTGACAATTTAGGGACCATGGAGGGGTCGAGAGAAGTGGTGCTGAGGTAGAGCTGGGTGTCGTCAGCGAACATGTGGAAACTGACGCTGTGTTTTCGGATGATGTCGCCAAGGGGCAACATGTAGATGAGAAATAGGAGGGGCCAAGGATAGATCCTTGGGGAACACCAGAGGTAACAATGTGGGAGTGGGAAGAGAAGCCATTGCAGGTGATTCTCTAGCTACGATTAGATAGATAAGAACGGAACCAGGCGAGTGCAGTCCCACCCAGCTGGGCGACAGTGGAGAGGCGTTGGAGAAGGATGAAGTGGTCAACCGCGTCAAAGGCTGCAGACAAGTCAAGAAGGGCGAGGAGGGATAGTTTACCTTTGTCACAGTCACAAAGGATTGATGAGAGCCGTTTCGGTACTGTGGCGGGGCGGAAACCTGATGGAGTTGCGGGAAAGATGGGTACGGATTTGGGAGGCGACAACATGTTCAAGGACTTTGGATAGGAAAGGGAGGTTGGAGATGGGGCGTTTGTTTGCAAGGATGGAGGGATCAAGAATGTCCATTCACTTGTGAACAAGGCCCTTGCCATCCATGAGCTTATCGTGGATAATCGCATCGACATCATGGCCCTGACGGAAACTTGGTTGAGCGGTGATGACACCTTACCCTTAAATGAAGCCTCCCCACCTGACTATACCTTCCACCACTTGCCCCGCTCAGACTGTCATGGTGGCGGTGTGGTTCTCATCACCAAATCACATCTTGGTCTGTCCCCCTACTCCTCTGGCACTTTCTCCTCCTTTGAGCATCTCACCTTATTCCACCCCACTCACCTCTCATTTAAAATTCTCGTTCTCTACCGCCCACCCAAGTACCATAAAAACTTTATTACCGAGATATCTTCGCTGCTTTCCTCCCTCAGCCTCTGCACCGAACGACTTCTCATCCTCGGTGATTTCATCCTCCATCTCAATTCATCACGCTCTCTCTCCTCTGAGTTCATTAGCCTCCTATCCTCCATAAATCTCTCCCTCCATGTGAACTCCCCAACCCATATTCACGGCCACCCCCTCGACCTTGCCATCTCTCGTGGCCTCGCTACTCCCATCGTGTCAATCGCAGATAAGGCCATCTCTGACCACTTCCTCATATTGCTCTCCACCCACATCCCTCTCCCCCCCCCACCCCTCCCACCCCCAACCCGACTTCCTTCTGTGTCCGCCCCTGGAAAAAACTCTCTCCCAACTCTCTTATAATTGGATTATGAAATCCCAACTGTCCATCCTTTGGTCCTCCATTCACCGTGACATTTCTGCAGCTACCGATCTGTTCAACCACACCCTCACCACCACCTTTGATGCCCTGGTCCCTATTAAAACGATTACTCTCTCTCACCCTGGCCGTTCCCCCAGTACGGCCCTCATCTTTGCTCCCTTAAGTCCAAGGGACGCAGACTTGAACGGATATGGCGGACAACTGGTTTATTCATTCACTGCCTGACCTGGCTGGATCACATGAAGCATTATCGGGTCCTGCTCTTGTCTGCCAAAACTGCTCACTATAGGAGGCTAGTGAACTCAGAGGAGAGAGAGCATGATGAATTGAGAAGCACAATATTTGGATAAATCTTCAAAAAGGCTGTAGAGTAGAGAGCTGGAGCTATTGACTAGACAGCCTGGTCATTGTGACCATAACATTTCTGGCAGGATTCTGTATGATGAACAATGTGTGCAGGAACAGAGAGACCTGGGGGTGTCGGTACATAAGTCTTTGAAGCTGGCAGGACTTGTTGAGAAGGCTGTTAAACACATGGGATCCGTGGCTTTGTAAACAGAGGGATAGAGTACAAAAGCAAGGAAGTTATGCTAAACCTTCATAAAACACTGGTTAGATCTCAGCTGGAGTATTGTGTCCAATTCTGGGCATCACATTTTAGGAAGGATGTCAAGGCCTTGGAGTGGATGCAGAGGAGATTTACCAGAATGGTACCAGGGATGATGGACTTCAGTTACGTGGAGGGACTGGAGAAGCTGGGGTTGTTCTCCTTCGAGCAGTGCAGGTTAAGGGGAGATTTTATAGAGGTGTTCAAAATTATGAAGGGTTTTGTTAGAGTAATCAAGGAGAAACTGTTTCCAGTGGCAGGAGGGTCGGTAACCAGGGGACACAGATTGAAGGTAATTGGCAAAAGAACCAGAGAGGAGAGGAGGAGAATTTTTTTACGCAGCGAGTTGTTGTGATCTGGAATGCGCTGCCTGAAAGGGCGGTGGAAGCAGATTCAATAGTGACTTTCAAAAGGGAATTGGATAAATACTTGAAGGGGAAAAATCTGCTGGGCTGTGGGGAAAGAGCAGGGGGAGTGGGACTAATTGGAGAGCTCGTTCAAAGAGCCGACACAGGCTCGATGGGCCGAATGGCCTCCTCCTGTGCTGTATTATTCTATGATTCTATGAGTATCTCCTCTGGAAAGTGTATGTACCGGGAGGTGAGGGAACACACATGCGCAGCTGGTGTGTAGCTCTCGAGAAACCGATCAGTGATACCACAGGGCTGTGGATGGAAGCCAGTCCTGACTGACAGGAAGCCTGATTCTTAAAGCGATGATTCTTCAACAGCCATTGTTTCTAAAAAGTGTTAAAATGGAAGGAGGCATTATATTCTTGAAATAAAAACAGAAAATGCTGGAAACACTCAGCAGGTCAGGCAGCATCTGTGGAGAGAGAGAAACAGAGTTAACGTTTCAGGTCAGTGACCTTTTGTCAGAATTCAGTTAACTCTGTTTCTCTCTCCACAGATGCTGCCTCACCTGCAGAGTATTTCCAGCAATTTCTCGTTTTATTTCAGATTTCCAGCATTCGCAGTATTTTGCTTTTGTGTTATTCTTGAATTTGGCTTAAAAGGGTTAAATTCCGAGGACAGGTTGCACAGACTGGGCTTGTATTCCCTCGAGTATAGAAGATTAAGGGGTGATCTCATCGAGGTGTTTGAGATGATTAAACGTAGAAACATAGAAGATAGGAGCAGGAGTAGGCCATTCGGCCCCTCGAGCTTGTTCCGCCATTCAATGCGATCATGGCTGATCATCCAAATTCAGTACCCGGTCCCTGCTTTCTCCCCATATCCCTTGATCCCTTTAGCCTTAAGAAATGTATCCAACTCCTTCTTGAATATATTTAATAAGTTGGCCTCAACTGTCTTCTGTGGTAGAGAATTCCACAGGTTCACAGTTGATAGGTTAGAGAGAGAGAAACTATTTCCTCTGGTGGGGGGAGTCCAGAACAAGGGGGCAAAACCTTAAAATTAGAGCCAGGCCATTCAGGGGTGATGTCAGGAAGCACTTCTTCACACAAAGGGTGGTGGAAATCTGGAACTCTCTCCCCCAAAAAGCTGTTGAGGCTGGGGGTCAATTGAAAATTTCAAAACTGGGATTGATAGATTTTTGTTAGGGTAAGGATATTAAGGGATACAGAACCAAGGCGGGTAGATGGAGTTAAAATACAGATCAACCATGATCTATTTGAATGAAGGAACAGGCTCGAGGGGCTGAATGACCCCCTCCTGTTCCTGGATTGTCCTCTACAATGTCCTTCTCTGTTGACTTATTACACAATTACCTTATCCTTTTTTCACTTCACAGGTCTCTGGCCTCGCAAAGACTGGACCAGGTAGTGGATTGCGGAATAACAACAGAAAATGCTGGAAAAACTCAGCAGGTCAGGCAACATCCGTGGAGAGAAATTTGAGTTGACGTTTCGGGTTTGACCCTTCTTCAAAACTGGAGAGAAAAGGAACTAGATCGAAGGCAGGGCTGCGATCGGACAAAAGAATAAAAGAACCAAAAGAAGTAAAAGAGATTAGAAGCTAGACGAGATGGTAATAGGCTGGGATTAGGTGTAAAGTGTACTGGCAGGGCAAAAGATAGCTGCCAGGTGTGAGAGAGAAACAAAAGGAAAGGGGGGGGGAGGAAAGGAGTGGAAAAATATAAGTAAAAATGAAATAGGGGCCGAGGTTATGATCTGAAATTGTTGAACTCGATATTGAGACCGGAACTGGACTGCCTCACTCTGAGGACATGTCAAGCAGAAGCTGAACACCTTGTCATGGGGAGGGGGAGATAGAAAGTGTCCAAGGACGTGTCATATCCCCTGTTGGACCACTGCCTCCCAATGGCTGGCGTCGCACAACAGGCCTATGAGCTTGTCATCAATCCAACTACCAATCGATGCCCATTGGCTGCCATAGCAACAAGGGGAGCAATGTCTCAAGGCAGACAAACGTGCCCAAGTTCCATAGTTCTGTATGTATTGACACTCCTCTCTTTGGAATGGCTGGTACACAGGGAGCAGAGGCATGCTGGCTATTGGAGGGGCATCAGGATGGGCACCAGTCACTGCTTACTTTTCTTTATTCGTTCATGGGATGTGGGCATCGCTGGCAAGGCCAGCATTTATTGTCCATCCCCCATTGCCCTTGAGAAGGTGGTGGTGAGCCGCCTTCTTGAACCGCTGCAGTCCGTGTGGTGAAGGTACTCCCACAGTGCTGTTAGGGAGGGAGTTCCAGGATTTTGACCCAGCGACGATGAAGGATCGGTGGTATATTTCCAAGTCAGGGTGGTGTGCGACTTGGAGGGGAACTTGGAGGTGGTGGTGTTCCCTTGCGCCTGCTGCCCTTGTCCTTCTAGGTGGAAGAGGTCGCGGGTTTGGGAGGTGCTGCCGAAGAAACCTTGGCGAGTTGCTGCAGTGCATCTTGTAGATGGTACACACTGCAGCCACGGTGCGCCGGTGGTGGAGGGAGTGAATGTTTAAGGTGGTGGATGGGGTGCCAATCAAGCGGGCTGCTTTGTCCTGGATGGTGTCGAGCTTCTTGAGTGTTGTTGGAGCTGCACTCATCCAGGCAAGTGGAGAGTATTCCATCACACTCCTGACTCGTGCCTTGTAGATGGCGGAAAGGCTTTGGGGAGTCGGGAGGTGAGACACTCGCTGCAGAATACGCAGCCTCTGACCTGCTCTTGTTGCCACAGTATTTATGTGGCTGGTCCAGTTACATTTCTGTGTGAGGGGTGATGGGTGAGGGTCCTGGGCGAGCTGGAGGGTGCTTGGTTTGGGTGCTGGAAGCTGCCCCTGATTGTTAGTGGGGTGCTCCCCCGAATGCTGATGTTGCTAACAGGGTGTAAGTGTGCCAGGCGCAGACGGAGCCAGGTTCAGTCCCTGGTCTGTGCTGAGTTAGCTGACCGGAGGCTGGGCAGTGGTGGGACAGGCTGAAGTTGCCTCAATGCCAGTGAATTAGGAAGGGGGCTAAAAAAATCAGCATTTCCATCCCAGTTGCTCTGCGTGACTCCTGCTGGTAAGTAGGTGGGTGTCAGAAGAAAGACTTGCCTTTCTATAGCGCCTTTCACAACCTCAGGACGTCCCAAAGCACTTTACACCAAATGAAATACTTTTGAAGTGTAGTCACTGTTGTAATGTAGGAAACGCGGCAGCCAATTTGCGCACAGCAAGCTCCCACAAACAGCAATGTGATAATGACCAGATAATCTGTTTCAGTGATGTTGGTTGAGGGATAAACATTGACCCAGGACACCGGGGAGAACTCCCCTGCTCTTCTTCGAAATAGTGCCGCGGGATCTTTTACGTCAACCTGAGAGAGCAGACAGGGCCTCGGTTTAACGCCTCATCCGAAAGACGGCGCCTCCGACACTGCAGCGCTCCCTCAGCACTGCGCTGGGAGTGTCAGCCTGGATTATGTGCTCGAGTCTCTGGAGTGGGGCTTGAACCCACGATCTTCTGACGAGGACAGGATTGAGTACGACTGCGATAATTTAATACCCTCAGCACCCTGCTGATACTCGCGGTCTGGGCTCGGGTGTGAATAATGGCCGCCCCCCCCCCGAGCACCGATAGCTCCTGTGGCAGGTACTCCGGGGGGGGGCTCCACGGCGCAGTTGGTGGGGTGGGGGTGGGGGTTGCTGGAAGAGCTTGTTGGATTGTGGAGGATACGAAGCACGCGAAAGGGGCAGTTTCGCTATTTAAAATTCAGCAACGCTGCCAATTATAAAAATGTTTCACCATTGGCCTTTCCTGTAAGATTGATTCAAGCAATTGCCAAACGCGAGTCCCTGATCGGTGGGAACACTTAAGGACTGAGACAGTTAGCGAGAAGGCAAGCTGTTCCTCAAATCACCGGCTAGTCACAGATGTGTTGCCCCTGCAGTTAATGTCCCACAGTCGCCCCTCAATCTCCCCTCCCCCTCGCAGCGCAGGCTCCTGTTCTGTGAGTTTATTAATCGCCACATGAAATATTAATAAGGGTTTACATAGCAGGGCTTTATTCTGCAAAACAAAAGGCAAGTCTGTGAACACAGGAGATCGTAGAACGGTACAGCACAGAAGGCCATTCGGCCCATCGTGCCTGTGCTGCCTCTTTGAAACAGCTCTCCAGTTAGCCCCACCTTGCCCCTGCTCCTGACCAGAAAATCCGTTTTTTCCAGTGATGATGGTTGAGGGATGAGATAAATATTGGCCAGGACGCTGGGGAGAACTCTTCCTCGAATAGTGGCCGTGGGATCTTTTACGTCCACCTGAGAGAGCAGACGGGGCCTCGGTTTAACGTCGCATCCAAAAGACGGCACCTCCGACAGTGCAGCACTCCCTCAGCACTGCACTGGGGTGTCAGCCTGGATTCTTGTGCTCAAGTGCCTGAAGTGGGGACTCGAACCCACAACCTTCTGATTCACAGGTGAATGATTCTAATAAACATTCATTTATATTTAATGTTTATTAGAAACCCTCATTCATTTAATTTTCTTGAAACACTTTCATTTATATTTAAAGTGTTTCAAGAAAATTAAATGAATTTTTAACATCCCCCCCATGATTTTTAATCCTGGGTTTGGTTGAAGGTTTATCTTATCAGAGAACCATAGAATGGTTACAGCACAGAAGGAGGCCATTCGGCCCGTCGAGCCTGTGCCGGCTCTCTGCAAGAGCACTTCAGCCAGTCCCACTCCCCCGCCCTTTCCCTGTAGCACTGCAAATTTTTTTCCTTCAGGTACTTATCCAACTCCCTTTTGAAAGCCACGATTGAATCTGCCTCCACCGCCCTTTCAGGCCGTGAATTCCAGATCCTAACCACTCGCTGCGTAAAAAAGTTTTTCTTCATCTCCCCTCTGGTTCTTTTGCCAATCACCTTAAATCTGTGTCCTCTGGTTCTCGACCCCTCTGCCAATGGGAACAGTTTCTCTCTATCTACTCTGTCCAGACCCATCATGATTTTGAACACCTCTATCAAATGTCCTCTCAATCTTCTCTGCTCTAAGGAGAACCCCAGCTTCTCCAGTCTATCCACATAACTGAAGTCCCTCATCCCTGGAACCATTCTAGTAAATCTTTTCTGCACCCTCTCTAAGGCCTTCACATCCTTCCTAAAGTGCAGCGCCCAGAATTGGACACAATACTCCAGTTAGGGCTGAACCAGTGTTTTATAAAGGTTCATTGCTTTTGTACTCTATGCCTCGATTTATGAAGTCCAGGATCCCATGTGCTTTTTTAACTGCTTTCTCAACCTGCACTGCAGCCATCTCTCCAGCCACGCATTCATCTGCTCTATCCTCCTATTCCTATACTCATGTGTGCGTGGCACCGGGAGTAATCCAGAGATTACTACCTTTGAGGTCCTGCTTTTTAATCTCTTTCCTAGCTCCCTAAAATCTGCCTGCAGGACTTGATCCCTCTTTCTACCTATGTCGTTGGTACCAATATGGACCACGACCTCTGGCTGTTCACCCTCCCCCCTCAGAATGTTCTGCAGCCGCTCGGTGACATCCTTAACCCTGGCACCGGGGAGGCAACATACTATCCTGGAGTCACATCTGCGGCCGCAGAAACGCCTGTCTGTTCCCCTAACTATCGAATCCCCACCACTATTGCCTTCCCAATCTTCCTCCTCCCCCCCTGTATAGCTGAGCCACCCGTGGTGCTGCGGACTTGGCTCTGGCTGTACTCCCCAAAGGAACCATCGTCCTCACCAGTACTCAGAACATAATACTGGTTGGAGAGCGAGATGCACTCAGGGGACTCCTGCACTACCTGCCTGGTCCTCCTCTTCTGTCTGGTGGTCACCCATTCCCTCTCTGTCTGCACACTCTTACGCTGCGGGATGACCACTTCCTGAAATGTGCTATCCACATAGCTCTCAGCCTCACGGATGCACCGCAGTGACGCCAGCTGCCGCTCAAGCTCTGAAACCCGGAGCTCGAGCTCCTCCAGCTGACGACACTTCCTGCACACGTGGTTGTCCAGGACACGGGAAGCGTCCAGGATTTCCCACATGGCACAAAATGTGCATTCCGTGGGACTGAGCTGCCCTGCCATGCCTCTATTTACTGGACTATTAACTAAACTTCTCAGCTAAACCACTGAACTAACATAGAGAGAAAATGACAAAGGCAATACTCACCAACCAATCACCTACCTGCTGTCCTGTGACGTTACTCCCTGATTTATTTGTTGTTTTCGAATTCGAATGTGCCGCCGCCGCTCAGGTCCGCTCCGCCCGAGGCCCTGTCTCCCGCGGTATTAATGCTGCTCAGGTCCGCTCCGCCCGAGGCCCTGTCTCCCGCGGTATTAATGCCGCTCAGGTCTGCTCCGCCCGAGGGCCTGTCTCCCGCGGTATTAATGCCATTGCTCAGGTCCGTTCCGCTCGAGGCCCTGTCTCCCGCGGTATTAATGCCGCTCAGGTCCGCTCCGCCCGAGGCCCTGTCTCCCGCGGTATTAATGCCGCTCAGGTCCGCTCCGCTCGAGGCCCTGTCTCCCGCGGTATTAATGCCATTGCTCAGGTCCGCTCCGCCCGAGGCCCTGTCTCCCGCGGTATTAATGCCGCTCAGGTCCGCTCCGCCCGAGGCCCTGTCTCCCGCGGTATTAATGCCGTTGCTCAGGTCCGCTCCGCCCGAGGCCCTGTCTCCCGCGGTATTAATGCCATTGCTCAGGTCCGCTCCGCCCGAGGCCCTGTCTCCCGCGGTATTAATGCCGCTCAGGTCCGCTCCGCCCGAGGCCCTGTCTCCCGCGGTATTAATGCCGTTGCTCAGGTCCGCTCCGCCCGAGGCCCTGTCTCCCGCGGTATTAATGCTGTTGCTCAGGTCCGCTCCGCCCGAGGCCCTGTCTCCCGCGGTATTAATGCCGCTCAGGTCCGCTCCGCCCGAGGCCCTGTCTCCCGCGGTATTAATGCCGCTCAGGTCCGCTCCGCCCGAGGCCCTGTCTCCCGCTGTATTAATGCCGCTCAGGTCCGCTCCGCCCGAGGCCCTGTCTCCCGCGGTATTAATGCCGTTGCTCAGGTCCGCTCCGCCCGAGGCCCTGTCTCCCGCGGTATTAATGCCATTGCTCAGGTCCGCTCCGCCCGAGGCCCTGTCTCCCGCGGTATTAATGCCGCTCAGGTCCGCTCCGCCCGAGGCCCTGTCTCCCGCGGTATTAATGCCGTTGCTCAGGTCCGCTCCGCCCGAGGCCCTGTCTCCCGCGGTATTAATGCTGTTGCTCAGGTCCGCTCCGCCCGAGGCCCTGTCTCCCGCGGTATTAATGCTGCTCAGGTCCGCTCCGCCCGAGGCCCTGTCTCCCGCGGTATTAATGCCGCTCAGGTCCGCTCCGCCCGAGGCCCTGTCTCCCGCGGTATTAATGCCGCTCAGGTCCGCTCCGCCCGAGGCCCTGTCTCCCGCTGTATTAATGCCGCTCAGGTCCGCTCCGCCCGAGGCCCTGTCTCCCGCGGTATTAATGCCGCTCAGGTCCGCTCCGCCCGAGGCCCTGTCTCCCGCGGTATTAATGCCGCTCAGGTCCGCTCCGCCCGAGGCCCTGTCTCCCGCGGTATTAATGCCGCTCAGGTCCGCTCCGCCCGAGGCCCTGTCTCCCGCGGTATTAATGCCGCTCAGGTCCGCTCCGCCCGAGACCCTGTCTCCCGCGGTATTAATGCCGCTCAGGTCCGCTCCGCCCGAGGCCCTGTCTCCCGCGGTATTAATGCCGCTCAGGTCCGCTCCGCTCGAGGCCCTGTCTCCCGCGGTATTAATGCCGCTCAGGTCCGCTCCGCTCGAGGCCCTGTCTCCCGCGGTATTAATGCCGCTCAGGTCCGCTCCGCTCGAGGCCCTGTCTCCCGCGGTATTAATGCCGCTCAGGTCCGCTCCGCTCGAGGCCCTGTCTCCCGCGGTATTAATGCCGCTCAGGTCCGCTCCGCCCGAGGCCCTGTCTCCCGCGGTATTAATGCCGCTCAGGTCTGCTCCGCTCGAGGCCCTGTCTCCCGCGGTATTAATGCCGCTCAGGTCTGCTCCGCCCGAGGCCCTGTCTCCCGCGGTATTAATGCCGCTCAGGTCCGCTCCGCCCGAGGCCCTGTCTCCCGCGGTATTAATGCCGCTCAGGTCCGCTCCGCCCGAGGCCCTGTCTCCCGCGGTATTAATGCCGTTGCTCAGGTCCGCTCCGCCCGAGGCCCTGTCTCCCGCGGTATTAATGCCATTGCTCAGGTCCGCTCCGCCCGAGGCCCTGTCTCCCGCGGTATTAATGCCGCTCAGGTCCGCTCCGCCCGAGGCCCTGTCTCCCGCGGTATTAATGCCGCTCAGGTCCGCTCCGCCCGAGGCCCTGTCTCCCGCGGTATTAATGCCGCTCAGGTCCGCTCCGCCCGAGGCCCTGTCTCCCGCGGTATTAATGCCGCTCAGGTCCGCTCCGCCCGAGGCCCTGTCTCCCGCGGTATTAATGCCGCTCAGGTCCGCTCCGCTCGAGGCCCTGTCTCCCGCGGTATTAATGCCGCTCAGGTCCGCTCCGCCCGAGGCCCTGTCTCCCGCGGTATTAATGCCGCTCAGGTCCGCTCCGCTCGAGGCCCTGTCTCCCGCGGTATTAATGCCGCTCAGGTCCGCTCCGCCCGAGACCCTGTCTCCCGCGGTATTAATGCCGCTCAGGTCCGCTCCGCCCGAGGCCCTGTCTCCCACTGTATTAATGCCATTGCTCAGGTCCGCTCCGCCCGAGGCCCTGTCTCCCGCGGTATTAATGCCGCTCAGGTCCGCTCCGCTCGAGGCCCTGTCTCCCGCGGTATTAATGCCGCTCAGGTCCGCTCCGCCCGAGACCCTGTCTCCCGCGGTATTAATGCCGTTGCTCAGGTCCGCTCCGCTCGAGGCCCTGTCTCCCGCGGTATTAATGCCGCTCAGGTCCGCTCCGCTCGAGGCCCTGTCTCCCGCGGTATTAATGCCGCTCAGGTCCGCTCCGCCCGAGGCCCTGTCTCCCGCGGTATTAATGCTGCTCAGGTCCGCTCCGCCCGAGGCCCTGTCTCCCGCGGTATTAATGCTGCTCAGGTCCGCTCCGCTCGAGGCCCTGTCTCCCGCGGTATTAATGCCGCTCAGGTCCGCTCCGCCCGAGGCCCTGTCTCCCGCGGTATTAATGCCGCTCAGGTCCGCTCCGCCCGAGGCCCTGTCTCCCACGGTATTAATGCCGCTCAGGTCCGCTCCGCTCGAGGCCCTGTCTCCCGCTGTATTAATGCCGTTGCTCAGGTCCGCTCCGCCCGAGGCCCTGTCTCCCGCGGTATTAATGCCGCTCAGGTCCGCTCCGCCCGAGGCCCTGTCTCCCGCTGTATTAATGCCATTGCTCAGGTCCGCTCCGCCCGAGGCCCTGTCTCCCGCGGTATTAATGCCGCTCAGGTCCGCTCCGCCCGAGGCCCTGTCTCCCGCGGTATTAATGCCGTTGCTCAGGTCCGCTCCGCTCGAGGCCCTGTCTCCTGCGGTATTAATGCCGCTCAGGTCCGCTCCACCCGAGGCCCTGTCTCCCGCGGTATTAATGCCGCTCAGGTCCGCTCCGCTCGAGGCCCTGTCTCCCGCGGTATTAATGCGGCTCAGGTCCGCTCCGCTCGAGGCCCTGTCTCCCGCGGTATTAATGCCGTTGCTCAGGTCCGCTCCGCTCGAGGCCCTGTCTCCCGCGGTATTAATGCGGCTCAGGTCCGCTCCGCTCGAGGCCCTGTCTCCCGCGGTATTAATGCCGTTGCTCAGGTCCGCTCCGCCCGAGGCCCTGTCTCCCGCGGTATTAATGCCGTTGCTCAGGTCCGCTCCGCCCGAGGCCCTGTCTCCCGCGGTATTAATGCCGCTCAGGTCCGCTCCGCCCGAGGCCCTGTCTCCCGCGGTATTAATGCTGCTCAGGTCCGCTCCGCCCGAGGCCCTGTCTCCCGCGGTATTAATGCCGCTCAGGTCCGCTCCGCCCGAGGCCCTGTCTCCCGCGGTATTAATGCCGTTGCTCAGGTCCGCTCCGCCCGAGGCCCTGTCTCCCGCGGTATTAATGCCATTGCTCAGGTCCGCTCCGCCCGAGGCCCTGTCTCCCGCGGTATTAATGCTGTTGCTCAGGTCCGCTCCGCCCGAGGCCCTGTCTCCCGCGGTATTAATGCCGCTCAGGTCCGCTCCGCCCGAGGCCCTGTCTCCCGCGGTATTAATGCCGCTCAGGTCCGCTCCGCTCGAGGCCCTGTCTCCCGCGGTATTAATGCCGCTCAGGTCCGCTCCGCCCGAGGCCCTGTCTCCCGCGGTATTAATGCCGCTCAGGTCCGCTCCGCCCGAGGCCCTGTCTCCCGCGGTATTAATGCCGCTCAGGTCCGCTCCGCCCGAGGCCCTGTCTCCCGCGGTATTAATGCCGCTCAGGTCCGCTCCGCCCGAGACCCTGTCTCCCGCGGTATTAATGCCGCTCAGGTCCGCTCCGCCCGAGGCCCTGTCTCCCGCGGTATTAATGCCGCTCAGGTCCGCTCCGCTCGAGGCCCTGTCTCCCGCGGTATTAATGCCGCTCAGGTCCGCTCCGCTCGAGGCCCTGTCTCCCGCGGTATTAATGCCGCTCAGGTCTGCTCCGCTCGAGGCCCTGTCTCCCGCGGTATTAATGCCGCTCAGGTCTGCTCCGCCCGAGGCCCTGTCTCCCGCGGTATTAATGCCGCTCAGGTCCGCTCCGCCCGAGGCCCTGTCTCCCGCGGTATTAATGCCGCTCAGGTCCGCTCCGCCCGAGGCCCTGTCTCCCGCGGTATTAATGCCGTTGCTCAGGTCCGCTCCGCCCGAGGCCCTGTCTCCCGCGGTATTAATGCCATTGCTCAGGTCCGCTCCGCCCGAGGCCCTGTCTCCCGCGGTATTAATGCCGCTCAGGTCCGCTCCGCCCGAGGCCCTGTCTCCCGCGGTATTAATGCCGCTCAGGTCCGCTCCGCTCGAGGCCCTGTCTCCCGCGGTATTAATGCCGCTCAGGTCCGCTCCGCCCGAGGCCCTGTCTCCCGCGGTATTAATGCCGCTCAGGTCCGCTCCGCCCGAGGCCCTGTCTCCCGCGGTATTAATGCCGCTCAGGTCCGCTCCGCCCGAGGCCCTGTCTCCCGCGGTATTAATGCCGCTCAGGTCCGCTCCGCCCGAGGCCCTGTCTCCCGCGGTATTAATGCCGCTCAGGTCCGCTCCGCTCGAGGCCCTGTCTCCCGCGGTATTAATGCCGCTCAGGTCCGCTCCGCCCGAGGCCCTGTCTCCCGCGGTATTAATGCCGCTCAGGTCCGCTCCGCTCGAGGCCCTGTCTCCCGCGGTATTAATGCCGCTCAGGTCCGCTCCGCCCGAGACCCTGTCTCCCGCGGTATTAATGCCGCTCAGGTCCGCTCCGCCCGAGGCCCTGTCTCCCACTGTATTAATGCCATTGCTCAGGTCCGCTCCGCCCGAGGCCCTGTCTCCCGCGGTATTAATGCCGCTCAGGTCCGCTCCGCTCGAGGCCCTGTCTCCCGCGGTATTAATGCCGCTCAGGTCCGCTCCGCCCGAGACCCTGTCTCCCGCGGTATTAATGCCGTTGCTCAGGTCCGCTCCGCTCGAGGCCCTGTCTCCCGCGGTATTAATGCCGCTCAGGTCCGCTCCGCTCGAGGCCCTGTCTCCCGCGGTATTAATGCCGCTCAGGTCCGCTCCGCCCGAGGCCCTGTCTCCCGCGGTATTAATGCTGCTCAGGTCCGCTCCGCCCGAGGCCCTGTCTCCCGCGGTATTAATGCTGCTCAGGTCCGCTCCGCTCGAGGCCCTGTCTCCCGCGGTATTAATGCCGCTCAGGTCCGCTCCGCCCGAGGCCCTGTCTCCCGCGGTATTAATGCCGCTCAGGTCCGCTCCGCCCGAGGCCCTGTCTCCCACGGTATTAATGCCGCTCAGGTCCGCTCCGCTCGAGGCCCTGTCTCCCGCTGTATTAATGCCGTTGCTCAGGTCCGCTCCGCCCGAGGCCCTGTCTCCCGCGGTATTAATGCCGCTCAGGTCCGCTCCGCCCGAGGCCCTGTCTCCCGCTGTATTAATGCCATTGCTCAGGTCCGCTCCGCCCGAGGCCCTGTCTCCCGCGGTATTAATGCCGCTCAGGTCCGCTCCGCCCGAGGCCCTGTCTCCCGCGGTATTAATGCCGTTGCTCAGGTCCGCTCCGCTCGAGGCCCTGTCTCCTGCGGTATTAATGCCGCTCAGGTCCGCTCCACCCGAGGCCCTGTCTCCCGCGGTATTAATGCCGCTCAGGTCCGCTCCGCTCGAGGCCCTGTCTCCCGCGGTATTAATGCGGCTCAGGTCCGCTCCGCTCGAGGCCCTGTCTCCCGCGGTATTAATGCCGTTGCTCAGGTCCGCTCCGCTCGAGGCCCTGTCTCCCGCGGTATTAATGCGGCTCAGGTCCGCTCCGCTCGAGGCCCTGTCTCCCGCGGTATTAATGCCGTTGCTCAGGTCCGCTCCGCCCGAGGCCCTGTCTCCCGCGGTATTAATGCCGTTGCTCAGGTCCGCTCCGCCTGAGGCCCTGTCTCCCGCTGTATTAATGCGGCTCAGGTCCGCTCCGCTCGAGGCCCTGTCTCCCGCGGTATTAATGCCGTTGCTCAGGTCCGCTCCGCTCGAGGCCCTGTCTCCCGCGGTATTAATGCGGCTCAGGTCCGCTCCGCCCGAGGCCCTGTCTCCCGCGGTATTAATGCCGTTGCTCAGGTCCGCTCCGCTCGAGGCCCTGTCTCCCGCGGTATTAATGCCGTTGCTCAGGTCCGCTCCGCCCGAGGCCCTGTCTCCCGCGGTATTAATGCCGCTCAGGTCCGCTCCGCCCGAGGCCCTGTCTCCCGCGGTATTAATGCCGCTCAGGTCCGCTCCGCCCGAGGCCCTGTCTCCCGCGGTATTAATGCCGTTGCTCAGGTCCGCTCCGCCCGAGGCCCTGTCTCCCGCGGTATTAATGCCGCTCAGGTCCGCTCCGCCCGAGGCCCTGTCTCCCGCGGTATTAATGCCGTTGCTCAGGTCCGCTCCGCCCGAGGCCCTGTCTCCCGCGGTATTAATGCCGCTCAGGTCCGCTCCGCCCGAGGCCCTGTCTCCCGCGGTATTAATGCCGTTGCTCAGGTCCGCTCCGCCCGAGGCCCTGTCTCCCGCGGTATTAATGCCGCTCAGGTCCGCTCCGCCCGAGGCCCTGTCTCCCGCGGTATTAATGCCGTTGCTCAGGTCCGCTCCGCCCGAGGCCCTGTCTCCCGCGGTATTAATGCTGTTGCTCAGGTCCGCTCCGCCTGAGGCCCTGTCTCCCGCGGTATTAATGCCGCTCAGGTCCGCTCCGCCCGAGGCCCTGTCTCCCGCGGTATTAATGCCGTTGCTCAGGTCCGCTCCGCCCGAGGCCCTGTCTCCCGCGGTATTAATGCCGCTCAGGTCCGCTCCGCCCGAGGCCCTGTCTCCCGCGGTATTAATGCCGTTGCTCAGGTCCGCTCCGCCCGAGGCCCTGTCTCCCGCTGTATTAATGCCGCTCAGGTCCGCTCCGCCCGAGGCCCTGTCTCCCGCGGTATTAATGCCGCTCAGGTCCGCTCCACCCGAGGCCCTGTCTCCCGCGGTATTAATGCCGCTCAGGTCCGCTCCGCTCGAGGCCCTGTCTCCCGCGGTATTAATGCCGCTCAGGTCCGCTCCGCTCGAGGCCCTGTCTCCCGCGGTATTAATGCGGCTCAGGTCCGCTCCGCTCGAGGCCCTGTCTCCCGCGGTATTAATGCCGTTGCTCAGGTCCGCTCCGCTCGAGGCCCTGTCTCCCGCTGTATTAATGCCGCTCAGGTCTGCCCCGCCCGAGGCCCTGTCTCCCGCGGCATTAATGCCGTTGCTCAGGTCCGCTCCGCCCGAGGCCCTGTCTCCCGCGGTATTAATGCCGCTCAGGTCCGCTCCGCCCGAGGCCCTGTCTCCCGCTGTATTAATGCCGTTGCTCAGGTCCGCTCCGCTCGAGGCCCTGTCTCCCGCGGTATTAATGCCGTTGCTCAGGTCCGCTCCGCCCGAGGCCCTGTCTCCCGCGGTATTAATGCTGCTCAGGTCCGCTCCGCCCGAGGCCCTGTCTCCCGCGGTATTAATGCCATTGCTCAGGTCCGCTCCGCTCGAGGCCCTGTCTCCCGCGGTATTAATGCTGCTCAGGTCTGCTCCACCCGAGGCCCTGTCTCCCGCGGTATTAATGCCGCTCAGGTCCGCTCCGCCCGAGGCCCTGCCTCCTGCTGTATTAATGCCATTGCTCAGGTCCGCTCCGCCCGAGGCCCTGTCTCCCGCTGTATTAATGCCGTTGCTCAGGTCCGCTCCGCCCGAGGCCCTGTCTCCCGCGGTATTAATGCCGCTCAGGTCCGCTCCGCCCGAGGCCCTGCCTCCTGCTGTATTAATGCCGTTGCTCAGGTCCGCTCCGCCCGAGACCCTGTCTCCCGCGGTATTAATGCCGCTCAGGTCTGCTCCGCCCGAGGCCCTGTCTCCCGCGGTATTAATGCCGTTGCTCAGGTCCGCTCCGCCCGAGGCCCTGTCTCCCGCGGTATTAATGCCGCTCAGGTCCGCTCCGCCCGAGGCCCTGCCTCCTGCTGTATTAATGCCGTTGCTCAGGTCCGCTCCGCCCGAGGCCCTGTCTCCCGCTGTATTAATGCCGCTCAGGTCCGCTCCGCCCGAGGCCCTGTCTCCCGCTGTATTAATGCCGCTCAGGTCCGCTCCGCCTGAGGCCCTGTCTCCCGCTGTATTAATGCCGTTGCTCAGGTCTGCTCCACCTGAGGCCCTGTCTCCCGCGGTATTAATGCCGTTGCTCAGGTCCGCTCCGCCCGAGGCCCTGTCTCCCGTGGTATTAATGCCGTTGCTCAGGTCCGCTCCGCCCGAGGCCCTGTCTCCCGCGGTATTAATGCCGTTGCTCAGGTCCGCTCCGCCCGAGGCCCTGTCTCCCGCGGTATTAATGCCGTTGCTCAGGTCCGCTCCGCCCGAGGCCCTGTCTCCCGCGGTATTAATGCCGCTCAGGTCCGCTCCGCTCGAGGCCCTGTCTCCCGCGGTATTAATGCCGTTGCTCAGGTCTGCTCCGCCCGAGGCCCTGTCTCCCGCGGTATTAATGCCGTTGCTCAGGTCCGCTCCGCCCGAGGCCCTGTCTCCCGCTGTATTAATGCCGTTGCTCAGGTCCGCTCCGCCCGAGGCCCTGTCTCCCACGGTATTAATGCTGCTGCTCCTCCTGCCGCCGCTCAGGTCGGACTCTTCAATTCCTGGAGACTCCGGGACAGTCCTGGAGGGTTGGCGACCTCTACCTCCCTCACTGTGATTGGTGAATTTACCCCTTTTATTGTTCTGTAATATTTCTAGGGGCAACCTCACAAGTTAACGTGGCTCAGTGGGCAGCACCCTCACCTCTGAGTCAGAAGGTTGTGGGTTCGAGTCCCACTCCTGAGACTTGAGCACAAAAATCCAGATGACACTCCAGTGCAGTACTGAGGAAGCGCTGCACTGTCGGAGGAGCTGTCTTTTGGATGAGACATTAAAGTCTGCCCTCTCGGGTGACCATCAAAGACCCCATGGCAGGGGAGTTCTCCCCGGTGTCCTGGCCCAATATTTATCCCTCAATCAACATCACTAGAAACAGATGATCCGGTCATTATCACATTGCTGTTTGTGGGAGCTTGCTGAGCACAAATTGGCTGCCGTGTTTCCCACATTACAACAGTGAATCCACTTCAAAAGTTCTTCATTGGCTGTAAAGCGCTTTGAGATGTCCGGTGGTCGTGAAAGGCGCTGTAGAAATGCAAGTCTTCCTGTCTTTTGTTCCAGCAGATTTCACTGCGTGAAGCACGCCGTGAGGGTTCAGTGTGCTATGCGTTCAGTAAAGTGCAAGAATTATTATTTATTATTATAATTTATGAGTTGTTATGTGGAGCGCAGCAGGCTGCACTCACACTGACAGGTTGTCCCATCGGATCCCCGTCTCTGTAGCCTTGCCATTAGGACCTGCCCAGGACACAAATTGATCCCTTTAATTACAGTCACCGGTCCTTGATCTCCCTCTGGAGGTATAACTGGGTGATTGTGAGACGGACTCTGATTTACTTCATCCCAGTTTCCTTTGTCTTTTAATTCTTGAAGCTGCGATTCAGCTGGCCAGTGACCGAGAGCTCTGTCACTGATCGATAGGATAGTACAGCCGAGAGCTGTCACTGACTGATGGGATAGTGCAGCCGAGAGCTGTCACTGACCAATAGGAGAGTGCGGCCTGTAGTGTCCACATATCAATAACACACGGACTGCAGGAGAACGGTAATAACAGGTGTTTACTGAACAGAGGGTATGCTGGAACTGAAAGTACAGAAGCCTGCTACGGCTTTATAGACAGGTGTGGTCACTGCCGGTACTACAGTATAAAAGCAGTTCTCTCTTAAAGGCACATACACAACAATTCCTCCCCTTTTAGATAAACAGTACATAACATTCATTTAACAATTAAATAATAACTAATTACAATTACAATTTTCTCTGTACTATATACATCAACTGAAGTAATCATTTATAAATTCAGTCTTTGAGGAGGCTTCCTGATCCTGTCTGGATAGCGCCTTTCTCGAGTATCCTGTTCTTGCGGCGGAGTCGATTCTGGCTCATTGTCATTGGTTGGTTCGTCAGCTTCCAATACCACTGATTCTGAGGTAGACGCAATCTGTACTTCGGGTTCATCACCAGGTGCGCATGCTCGTGGTATGGGTTTGGCTTGTTCCTGTGACTCTAGAATCTGGTCAGCATGGCGTCTCACGATGCTCTCTCCAACATCCACTGTGTACATTAGTGGTCCCTGCTGTGTGCATATCGTTCCTGGCTGCCATTTTTCTGTTCGGTAGTCGCGGGCTAAGACTGGTTGCCCTACATTGAAGCTCCTGGTTGGCTTCTCATTGATGTGCTGGAATTGCTCATCCTCAACATCTCGTCTTATGTTTGGTTTGAGCAAATCCAGGCGACATCTTAGCCTTCGGTTGAAGAACATTATGGCTGGAGCTTGGTTGGTGACTGCATGTGTTGCATTCCGGTAAGCAAACAAGAAATTATCCACCTTGTGTTGTAGTGGTATGTTGTCGTTATACATCGCCTTTATTGCTTTTTTGAAGGTCTGAACAGACCTCTCAGCCAATCCATTTGTGGCTGGATGATATGGGGCAGATGTGTAATGTTTTACCCCATTATTCCTCAAAAACCTCCGGAAATCCTCGGACACAAACTGTGGTCCATTGTCAGAGCAAATCTGTTCTGGCAAGCCATTCCTGGCGAAGATGGTCCGTAGGACTGCAATAGCTTTCTCCGTGGTGGTGGAGGACATTTTGATGACCTCTGGCCATTTCGAATGTGCATCCACGGCGATTAAAAACATTGAGTCCATAAATGGACCAGCAAAATCGATGTGTACCCGTTGCCATGGAGATGAGGGCCACTCCCATGGGTGTAGCGGGGCCTGTGGTGGAGCGTTTTGGACTTTCTGGCATCCTGTGCATCTCTTGGTCATATCCTCGATTTCTTTATCGATTCCCGGCCACCACACAAATGCCCTGGCTAGGCTCTTCATTTTTATCCCTCCCAGATGACCCTCATGAAGCTCATTGAGCACTCTATCTCTCAACTTGGGTGGAATTAGCACTCGGGATCCACACATCAAGGTCCCCCGGCACACTGACAGCTGTTCTCTCCTTGGCGAGAATGCTGGCAACAGTGAGTCGCCATGTGCTGGCCATCCCTTCACCGTCAAATCATAGACCCGAGAGAGTGTCGGGTCATTTCGGGTTTCCTTCTCTATACTTGAGTTTGTAACAGGTAGACATTCGACTATGGTCGAATGGAATATCTCAACAGGGTCCACTGCAGGTGCTTCCTCCACCATAGGCAACGGCAGGCGCGACAGCCCATCAGCGTTTCCATGCTGTTTCGTACCCTTGTACTCTCACAGAATCACAGAATCACAGAAACCCCACAGTGCAGATAGAGGCCATTTCAGCCCATCGAGCCTGATTCCCCGTAACCCCTACACCAACACACATCCCACCCCCGTAACCCCACGTATTTAATCCCCCTAACACTAAGGGTCAATTTATCATAGCCAATCAACCTAACCCGCACATCTTTGGACTGTGGGAGGAAACCGGAGCACCCGGAGAAAACCCACGCAAACACGGGGAGAATGTGCAAACTCCACACAGACAGTCGCCCGAGGCCAGAATCGAACCCGGGTCCCTGGCGCTGTGAGGCAACAGTGCTAACCACTATGCCACCGTGCTGTCCTGTGTCCAATTCCATCTTTACTTGGGACCCTGCTATCATGAGGGTGACCCAAATGGTTCGGTGATCCTCCTTTGCGATCACGTTGTGTAACTTTAGACAACTTAGTCTCCTGCTCCCGGAGTCATTATCACTCTCCTGATCTTCTGAACTACTGTCTGTCATTTTTTTTTACTTTCTTGTACTTTTCCTTAGTAGTTCTTTTCGTGTTGGTTTTCTTTCCCGACCTGCAGTCTCGTGCTATGTGTCCCACTTTTCCACATTGCCTGCATACTTTGTCCTTAAACCAGCAGTCCTTCTGGTCATGAGTTGTTCTGCCGCAGCGAGAGCACTTTTCTGCTCCATATGCTATTTCGTTGGTGCTATATTCTTGCGGTTTCTGTTGTATTTCCGCAGCTCCCCGTGCTGCGGCTTCATAGGATACTGCCACGCTGAAAGCCTTTTCTAGCGTATGGTGCTTTTCCGAACGTCGTCGTTTCTGGGTTCCTTCACTCTGGAGCCCGCAGACAAACTTATCCCTTAAGGTATCTGCCAGTCCTGCTCCGAACTGGCAGTGCTTTGATAACTTGCGTAGTTCCGTAAGATAGTCAGCATTACTCTCATCTTTGTGCTGGTTTCTTTTATGGAACTTGAATTTTTCTGCTATCAGCAGCGGTGTAGGGTTTAGATGTTCCTGTAAGATATTGACAATCTCTTCAAAGCTTTTCTCCATTGGTTTAGCTGGGGTAATTAAATTCCGCAATAGGCCGTACGTTCTCGCGCCCATCAAATTTAATAATACCGACGCCTTCTTTTCATCGGCCACCCCATTTGCCTTGCAGTACACTTCAATTCTTTCCACATACGTGGTCCAGTCTTCTATTTCGCTGTCGAAAGCAGTGATGCTGCCACTCTTCGGCATCTTGGGTGGTTTAAAATGGCGCCTCCCGCACTTTTCCTTCTTCCCCAATGGATTAAAATGGCACCTCCCACGCTTTTCCTTCTTCCCCTTGCTGCCAATGCTGCTCCTAGCGTTCTAAATAGTAATGGCGGCGCCCCGCGGCTTCGGCACGTCTCTCTTTTGTTAGTTAAATTCCTTAGTTTTATTCTTCTTCGCCGCTGTCCACTGCGCGTCTCTTTTCCTTCCCCTCTTTTTATTTTCTCTAACGCTGCCCGGCTCTTGAGCACCGACCGCGCCCTGTGCGCTCCACCCTCTCTCTCTTTTCCTTCCCGACGACGCTGCACGGCCCCCTTGCAGAGCCGCTCGATCGAACTCAAGCCCGCTGCAGTCCGGAAGGGTCAGCGTACTACCTGCTACCAGCACGATTTGCTGGAACACCTTGACTGGGGAGCCAAGCCCAGCTCTCCACAACTTCCCCTGCGATTCACTGAACTCCGATGGATCACTGGGCGGTTGCCCACGGTCGACGCCCGTTGCTCTGGCTTCGACCTCCAAGAAGCTTCTTTTCAGGGATGGATCCCCGTGAGGTGATGCAGTACTGCAGGTGAGTTCGAACCTGCTCGTCGCCACTGTAGTGTCCGCGTATCAATAACACACGGACTGCAGGAGAACGGTAATAACAGGTGTTTACTGAACAGAGGGTATGCTGGAACTGAAAGTACAGAAGCCTGCTACGGCTTTATATACAGGTGTGGTCACTGCCGGTACTACAGTATAAAAGCAGATAGGACAGTGCGGCTGAGAGCTCTGTCACTCACCGACAGGATAGTGTGGCCGAGAGCTGTCACTGACCGATAGGAGAGTCTGGCCGAGAGCTGTCACTGACCGATAGGATAGTGCGGCCGAGAGCTGTCACTGACCAATAGGATAGTGCGGCCGAGAGCTGTCGCTGACCGATAGGATAGTGCGGCTGAGAGCTCTGTCACTGACCGATAGGATAGTGTGGCCGAGAGCTCTTTCACTGACCGATAGGATAGTGTGGCCGAGAGCTGCCACTGACCAATAGGAGAGTGCGGCCGAGAGCTGTCGCTGACCGATAGGATAGTGCGACCGAGAGCTGTCACTGACCGATAGGATAGTGTGGCCGAGAGCTCTGTCGCTGACCGATAGGAGAGTGTGGCCGAGAGCTGTCACTGACCGAAAGGATAGTGTGACCGAGAGCTGTCACTGACCGATGGGATAGTGCGGCCGAGAGCTCTGTCACTGACCGATAGGATAGTGCGGCCGAGAGTTCTGTCACTGACCAATAGGATAGTGTGGCCGAGAGCTCTGTCACTGACCGATAGGATAGTGTGACCGAGAGCTCTGTCACTGACCGATAGGATAGTGTGGCCGAGAGCTCTTTCACTGACCAATAGGATAGTGCGGCCGAGAGCTGCCACTGACCAATAGGAGAGTGCGGCCGAGAGCTGTCGCTGACCGATAGGATAGTGCGACCGAGAGCTGTCACTGACCGATAGGATAGTGTGGCCGAGAGCTCTGTCGCTGACCGATAGGAGAGTGTGGCCGAGAGCTGTCACTGACCAATAGGAGAGTGCGGCCGAGAGCTGTCGCTGACCGATAGGATAGTGCGGCCGAGAGCTCGGCCACTGACCGATAGGATAGTGAGGCCGAGAGCTGTCACTGACTGATAGGATAGTGTGACCGAGAGCTCTGTCACTGACCGATAGGATAGTGCGGCTGAGAGCTGTCACTGACTGAAGGGATAGTGCGGCCGAGAGCTGTCACTGACCGATAGGATAGTGCGGCCGAGAACTCTGTCGCTGACCGATAGGATAGTGCGGCCGAGAGCAGTCACTGACCGATAGGATAGTGCGGCCGAGAGCAGTCACTGACCGATAGGATAGTGTGGCCGATAGCTGTCGCTGACCGATAGGATAGTGCGGCCGAGAGCAGTCACTGACCGATAGGATAGTGTGGCCGATAGCTGTCACTGACCGATAGGATAGTGCGGCCGAGAGCTGTCACTGACCGATAGGATAGTGCGGCCGAGAACTCTGTCGCTGACCGATAGGATAGTGTGGCCGAGAGCTGTCACTGACCAATAGGATAGTGCGGCCGAGAGCTCTGTCAGTGACCGATAGGATAGTGCAGCCGAGAGCAGTCACTGACCGATAGGATAGTGCGGCCGAGAGCTGTCACTGACCGAAAGGATAGTGCGGCCGAGAGCTCTCACTGACCGATAGGATAGTGCGGCCGAGAGCTGTCACTGACCGATAGGATAGTGCGGCCGAGAGCTGTCACTGACCGATAGGAGAGTGCGGCCGAGAGCTCTATCACTGACCAATAGGATAGTGCGGCCGAGAGCTCTGTCACTGACCGATAGGATAGTGCGGCCGAGAGCAGTCACTGACCGATAGGATAGTGCGGCCGAGAGCTCTGTCACTGACCGATAGGATAGTGCGACCGAGAGCTGTCACTGACCAATAGGAGAGTGTGGCCGAGAGCTCTGTCACTGACCGATAGGATAGTGCGGCCGAGAGCTCTCACTGACCGATAGGATAGTGCGGCCGAGAGCTCTGTCACTGACCGATAGGATAGTGCGGCCGAGAGCTGTCACTGACCGATAGGATAGTGCGGCCGAGAGCTCTGTCACTGACCGATAGGATAGCGCGGCCGAGAGCTGTCACTGACCGATAGGATAGTGCGGCCGAGAGCTGTCGCTGACCGAAAGGATAGTGCGGCAGAGAGCTCTGTCGCTGACCGATAGGATAGTGTGGCCGAGAGCTCTGTCACTGACCGATAGGATAGTGTGGCCGAGAACTGTCACTGACCGATAGGATAGTGCGGCCGAGAGCTGTCACTGCCCGATAGGATAGTGCGGCCGAGAGCTGTCACTGACCGATAGGATAGTGCGGCCGAGAGCTCTGTCACTGACCGATAGGATAGTGCGGCCGAGAGCTGTCACTGACCGATAGGATAGTGCGGCCGAGAGCTCTGTCACTGACCAATAGGATAGTGCGGCCGAGAGCTCTGTCACTGACCGATAGGTAGTGCGGCCGAGAGCTGTCACTGACCGATTGGATAGTGCGGCCGAGAGCTGTCACTGCCGATAGGATAGTGCGGCCGAGAGCTGTCACTGACCGATTGGATAGTGTGGCCGAGAGCTCTGTCACTGCCGATAGGATAGTGCGGCCGAGAGCTTTCACTGACCGATAGGATAGTGCGGCCGAGAGCTGTAACTGACCGAT
This sequence comes from Somniosus microcephalus, assembly GCF_052327205.1. NCBI lineage: Eukaryota > Metazoa > Chordata > Chondrichthyes > Squaliformes > Somniosidae > Somniosus > Somniosus microcephalus. Next base: position 128,614,152 of record NC_141000.1, on the reverse strand, counting down.
AGGATAGTGCGGCCGAGAGCTGTCACTGACCGATAGGATAGTGCGGCCGAGAGCTGTCACTGACCGATGGGATAGTGCGGCCGAGAGCTGTCACTGACCGATAGGATAGTGCGGCCGAGAGCTGTCACTGACCGATAGGATAGTGCGGCTGAGAGCTGTCACTGACCGATAGGATAGTGCGGCCGAGAGCTGTCACTGACCCAAAAGATAGTGAGGCCGAAAGCTGTCACTGACCAATAGGATAGTGCGGCTGAGAGCTGTCGCTGACCGAAAGGATAGTGCGGCCGAGAGCTCTGTCACTGACCGATAGGATAGTGTGGCCGAGAGCTCTGTCGCTGACCGATAGGATAGTGTGGCCGACAGCTGTCACTGACCGATAGGATAGTGCGGCCGAGAGCTGTCACTGACCGATAGGATAGTGTGGCCGAGAGCTCTGTCACTGACCGATAGGATAGTGTGGCCGAGAGCTCTGTCGCTGACCGATAAGATAGTGCGGCCGAGAGCTGTCGCTGACCGATAGGATAGTGCGGCCGAGAGCTGTCACTGCCCGATAGGATAGTGCGGCCGAGAGCTCTGTCTCTGACCGATAGGATAGTGCGGCCGAGAGCTGTCACTGACCGATAGGATAGTGCGGCCAAGAGCTCTGTCACTGACCGATAGGATAGTGCGGCCGAGAGCTGTCACTGACCGATGGGATAGTGCGGCCGAGAGCTGTCACTGACCGATAGGATAGTGCGGCCGAGAGCTGTCACTGACCGATGGGATAGTGCGGCTGACAGCTCTGTCACTGACCGATAGGATAGTGCGGCCGAGAGCTGTCACTGACCGATAGGATAGTGCGGCCGAGAGCTGTCACTGACCGATAGGATAGTGCGGCCGAGAGCTGTCACTGACCGATGGGATAGTGCGGCTGACAGCTCTGTCACTGACCGATAGGATAGTGCGGCCGAGAGCTGTCACTGACCGATAGGATAGTGCGGCCGAGAGCTGTCACTGACCGATAGGATAGTGCGGCCGAGAGCTATCACTGACTGATAGGATAGTGCGGCCGAGCGCTGTCACTGACCGATAGGATAGTGCGGCCGAGAGCTGTCACTGACCGATAGGATAGTGCGGCCGCTCACGCTCAGGGTAATGTTATGACCCAGAGGATCACCAGCCGGGGGAGGGGTCGGGGGGACGCGAGCAGATTAAGGGGGCGTGAAGCAAAATCCCTTTAAACCACGCAGCGCTCAGGAGCTCCTGCGCAGCCGGCTCATGAGCGAAATTTTGAGTGGGTCAAGTAGCCCATTAAAGGGGCCGCATTGCCCCCCCCCCCAAAACTTAGAGAGAACATTGGCGTGCAGTGGCTATCGGGGGCGCGAGGGTGTCACCGGGGGTACGAGGGGGGCAGCGTGGGAGTGAGGGGGTCACCGGGGGCGCGAGGGGGTATTTGGGCTCTTGGATGAAAGGTCATCGAACTGAAACGTTATCTCTGTTTCTCTCTCCACAGATGCTGCCTGACCTGCTGAGTATTTCCAGCATTCTCTGTTTTCATTTCAGGGTTTGGGAGGAGCTGAATGTTTCTGAGGGGGTCATCGGGAGGCCGGCCAGGAGAGTGTTGGGATAGTCGGGTCTGGGTGCTGATGAAGATGTGGATGAGTGTTTGCTGGGAGAGGAGAGAAGCTGTATAACACTGGCGGCGCACTATGTTACAGCTTGCCATGAACAGAGGGACAACCAGTAAACTAAGAAAAAAATATATATAAACAATGCGAATGTATATTTATACACTCAGGGATATACCTGTTTATACACTGTATGAATAGAACTGCGTTTATGTGGTAAACCATGAATGTATTTTGATGCTTTGGCAACATAAGATGTAACTTATCATGCCAATAAAGCGATTTAAATTGTAAATTGTAAAATTGAGTGTTTCAGCAGCAGGTGAGTTGAGGTGATATATTACAGTCCAGCACCGATCTGCCATTTCAAATTGAAGTGTTCCTGGGGTCGCCAACTCTGGCCGCACGTATTCCTGGAGGATTCATCACGTGACCCCCCACTGCCCCCCCCCCCGGCACTCCTGCTATTGGTCGCCTGGCACGTCCATCCTCGCGGCTGCGCCCCGCCTCCCCGCGGCCAATCGGACATCGAACAGACTCTTCCTGCCTCAGGTGGATGATTCTCGACTGTCAGTCAAACAGCCTCTTTCCCCCAACTCCTATATTTTTAAAAACTAATAAACAGTGTTCAAAGAAAATGAAGAAGAAACCAGTGTTTTTAATATCCCGATGATGATGTTTCTCCCGATGATGATGTTTCTCCCCGGGCTTTGCTCACTGCAGTGTCCTGGAGAGGAATCTTCAATTCCTGGAGACCACAGGCCAATCCTGTAGCGTTGGCAACCCAACCTGTTCCGCACACCCTGAGACTTTTTTTTTATCCGTTTATGGGATGTGGGCGTCGCTGGCATTTATTGCCCATCCCTAATTGCCCTCGAGAAGGTGGTGATGAGCTGCTGCCTTGAACCGCTGCTGCCCTCAGATTGCTGGGTTGAGGTGAGAATCTTATCTCTGAGGAAAGATTGGAGAGGCTGGGGTTGTTTTCTTTGGAGCAGAGGAGGCTGAGGGGAGATTTAATTGAGGTGTATAAAATTATGAGGGGCCTAGATAGAGTGGGTAGGAAGGACCTATTTCCCCTAGCAGAGGGGTCAATAACCAGGGGGCAGAGATTTAAAGTAATTGGTCGGGGGATTAGAGGGGAGTTGAGGAGAGATCTTTTCACCCAGAGGGTGGTGGGGGTCTGGAACTCACTGCCTGAAAGGGTGGTCGAGGCAGAAACCCTCATCACATTTAAAAAGTACTTGGATATTCACTTGAAGTGACGTAAACTACAGGGCTCAGGACCGAGAGCTGGAAAGTGGAATTAGGCTGGAGAGCTCTTTGTCGGCCGGCACAGACACGATGGGCCGAATGGCCTCCTTCTGTGCTGTAAATGTCTATGATTCTATGAGTGGAGGAGGTAGAAAGAGGGTGACACACAGAGAACATGAATCTCCGAAGGGGGGGAAATCAGCAAATACACCTTTGGGTAGCTCTGGTATAACCTAACTATGGGGGTAGAAGGAGAAGGGAGATCTATCCCTGGACTCTGAGTGCAGATGATTCTCACAATGTTTTAATTACACTGTTTAATTGTCGTCGTTTTTATTACACACATGGAGTTCTCTACAGCGGAAATGCCTCTTTATAATTGTGATTTACATAGAATTACATAAAATGTACAGCACAGAAACAGGCCATTCGGCCCAACTGGTCCGTGCCGGTGTTTATGCTCCCCATGAGCCTCCTCCCACCCCTCTTCATCTCACCCCATCAGCATATCCTTCTATTCCTTTCTCCCTCATGTGTTTATCCAGCTTCCCCTTAAATATATCGATACTATTCGCCTCAACCACTCCCTGTGGTAGCGAGTTCCACATTCTCACCACTCTCTGGGTAAAGAAGTTTCTCCTGAATTCCCGATTGGATTTATTAGTGACGATCTTATATTTATGGCCCCTAGTTCTGGTCTCCCCCACAAGTGGAAACATCTTCTCTACGTTTACCCTATCGAACCCCTTCATAATCTTATAGACCTCGATCAGGTCACCCCTCAGCCTCCTCTTTTCTAGTTCAATCTTTCCTGATAGGTACAACCTCTCAGTTCTGGTATCTTCCTTGTAAATCTTTTTTGCACCTTCTCCATTGCCTCTATATCCTTTTTATAATATGGAGACCGGAACTGTGCTCAGTTCTCGAAGTGTGGTCTAACCAAGGTTCGATACAAATTTAATTTAACTTCACTACTTTTCAAATCCATCCCTCTGGATCTGTTTAAATCTTTGTCAAAGTTAACGGGTAGGGTGACCTCAGGATCTGTGTAGATGATCCATGGTGACTTTTTCCCCCTTCTCCTTGGGGTCTAGGAAGCAGCTGTCAGCATCGGACAATCCGCAGGACAATTCCGAGTCTCAGAATGGGAACTCAAGTGGTCCACCTAGCATTATCATCGATCCACTATCATCGCAGCTCCTGTGCCTGAACTGCGCATCTCTCTCTCGGACTGCCCACGTTCACTGTTTCATTGACTCAGTTCTGGTCACCACACTTTAGAAAGGATGTGAAGGCCCTTGAGAGGGTGCAGAGGAGATTTACCAGAATGGTTCCGGGGATGGGGGATCTTAGCTACAAGGACAGGTTGGAGAAGCTGGATTTGTTTTCATTAGAGCAAAGGAGGTTGCGGGGTTATTTGATAGAGGTGTAGAAGATTATGACGGGTTTGGATAGGCTAGACGGGGAAAGGCTGTTCCCACTAGTTGATGGTACAAGGACTAGGGGACACAGATTTAAGGTTTTGGGCAAGAGATACAGGGGGGGATGTGAGGAAAAACTTTTTTGCGCAGCGAGTGGTGAGGACCTGGAACTCGCTGCCGACGGAAGTGGTGGAAGCGGAGACACTCAATGTTTTCAAGGGGAGACGGGATAGACACTTGAGGGAAATAAACTTGCAGGACTACGGGGATAGAGCGGGGGAATGGGACTGACTGGATTGCTGTACAATGGCCTCATTCTGTGCCGTTATGAATCCATGACTCATTATCTACTGCAACCGCCTCTCCCCTTCCAGCGGACAGAATCCGGCGGCTCCTGTTAGAAGCCGAATGTTGGCTGGGCGTTCCCGTGCCTCTAGTTCACCTGGGACTTTGCATATTCACGACCCTTTGTGTGCAGAAATGCTTCCTGATTTCACTCCTGAATGGCCTGGCTTGGATTTTCAGATTATGTCCCCCTTGTGAACAGGAGCGGCAATGCTGGCTGATCTTTTCCCTCTTCCCGAGTCCTTTAGATTCTTCCCAGGGTGAGCACCAGTAGAACCAGACCCCAGGAGGAGAGTGAATGGGGGCTGAACCCCACTGAGAGGCAGTGTCTGGGGACAGACCCCAGGGGGAGAGAGTGTCTGAGGGACAGACCCCAGGGGGAGACAGTGTCCAAGGGACAGCTCCCAGGGGGAGACAGTGTCTGGGGACAGACCCCAGGGGGAGACAGTGTCTGGGGACAGACCCCAGGGGGAGACAGTGTCTGAGGGACAGACCCCAGGGGGAGACAGTGTCCAAGGGACAGCTCCCAGGGGGAGACAGTGTCTGGGGACAGACCCCAGGGGGAGACAGTGTCTGGGGACAGACCCCAGGGGGAGACAGTGTCTGGGGACAGACCCCAGGGGGAGACAGTGTCCAAGGGACAGCTTCCAGGGGGAGACAGTGTCTGGGGACAGACCCCAGGGGGAGACAGTGTCTGGGGACAGACCCCAGGGGGAGACAGTGTCTGGGGACAGACCCCAGGGGGAGACAGTGTCTGGGGACAGACCCCAGGGGGAGACAGTGTCCAAGGGACAGACCCCAAGGGGAGACTGTCTGGGGACAGACCCCAGGGGGAGACAGTGTCTGGGGACAGACCCCAGGGGGAGACAGTGTCTGGGGACAGACCCCAGGGGGAGACAGTGTCCAAGGGACAGACCCCAAGGGGAGACTGTCTGGGGACAGATCCCAGGGGGAGACAGTGTCTGGGGACAGACCCCAGGGGGAGACAGTGTCTGGGGACAGACCCCAGGGCGAGACAGTGTCTGGGGACAGACCCCAGGGGGAGACAGTGTCCAAGGGACAGACCCCAAGGGGAGACTGTCTGGGGACAGACACCAGGGGGAGACAGTGTCTGGGGACAGACCCCAGGGGGAGACAGTGTCTGGGGACAGACCCCAGGGGGAGACAGTGTCCAAGGGACAGACCCCAAGGGGAGACTGTCTGGGGACAGATCCCAGGGGGAGACAGTGTCCGAGGGACAGACCCCAGGGGGAGACAGTGTCTGGGGACAGACCCCAGGAGGAGACAGTGTCCGGGGACAGACCCCAGGGGGAGACAGTGTCTGGGGACAGACCCCAGGGCGAGACAGTGTCTGGGGACAGACCCCAGGGGGAGACAGTGTCCGAGGGACAGACCCCAGGGGAGACAGTGTCTGGGGACAGACCCCAGGAGGAGACAGTGTCCGAGGGACAGACCCCAGGAGGAGACAGTGTCCGAGGGACAGACCCCAGGGGGAGACAGTGTCCGAGGGACAGACCCCAGGGGGAGACAGTGTCTGGGGACAGACCCCAGGGCGAGACAGTGTCTGAGGACAGACCCCAGGGGGAGACAGTGTCTGGGGACAGACCCCAGGGGGAGACAGTGTCTGGGGGACTGACCCCAGGGGGAGACAGTGTCCGAGGCACAGACCCCAGAGGGAGACAGTGTCCGAGGGACAGACCTCAGGGGGAGACTGTGTCTGGGGACAGACCCCAGGGGGAGACAGTGTCCGAGGGACAGACCCCAGGGTGAGACAGTGTCTGGGGACAGACCCCAGGGCGAGACAGTGTCTGGGGACAGACCCCAGGGGGAGACAGTGTCTGGGGACAGACCCCAGGGGGAGACAGTGTCTGGGGACAGACCCCAGGGGGAGACAGTGTCTGGGGACAGACCCCAGGGGGAGACAGTGTCTGGGGACAGACCCCAGGGGGAGACAGTGTCTGGGGACAGACCCCAGGGCGAGACAGTGTCTGGGGACAGACCCCAGGGGGAGACAGTGTCTGGGGACAGACCCCAGGGGGAGCCAGTGTCTGAGGGACAGACCCCAGGGGGAGACAGTGTCTGGGGACAGACCCCAGGAGGAGACAGTGTCCGAGGGACAGACCCCAGGGGGAGACAGTGTCCGAGGGACAGACCCCAGGAGGAGACAGTGTCCGAGGGACAGACCCCAGGGGGAGACAGTGTCCGAGGGACAGACCCCAGGGGGAGACAGTGTCTGGGGACAGACACCAGGGCGAGACAGTGTCTGGGGACAGACCCCAGGGGGAGACAGTGTCTGGGGGACTGACCCCAGGGGGAGACAGTGTCTGGGGACAGACCCCAGGGGGAGACAGTGTCCGAGGGACAGACCCCAGGGGGAGACAGTGACTGGGGGACTGACCCCAGGGGGAGACAGTGTCTGGGGGACTGACCCCAGGGGGAGACAGTGTCTGGGGGCAGACCCCAGGGGGAGACAGTGTCCGAGGGACAGACCCCAGGGGGAGACAGTGACTGGGGGACTGACCCCAGGGGGAGACAGTGTCTGGGGGCAGACCCCAGGGGGAGACAGTGTCCGAGGGACAGACCCCAGGGGGAGACAGTGTCTGGGGACAGACCCCAGGAGGAGACAGTGTCCGAGGGACAGACCCCAGGGGGAGACAGTGTCCGAGGGACAGACCCCAGGGGGAGACAGTGTCTGGGGACAGACACCAGGGCGAGACAGTGTCTGGGGACAGACCCCAGGGGGAGACAGTGTCTGGGGGACTGACCCCAGGGGGAGACAGTGTCTGGGGACAGACCCCAGGGGGAGACAGTGTCTGGGGACAGACCCCAGGGGGAGACAGTGTCTGGGGACAGACCCCAGGGGGAGACAGTGACTGGGGGACTGACCCCAGGGGGAGACAGGGTCCGAGGCACAGACCCCAGGGGGAGACAGTGTCCGAGGGACAGACCCCAGGGGGAGACTGTGTCTGGGGACAGACCCCAGGGGGAGACAGTGTCCGAGGGACAGACCCCAGGGTGAGACAGTGTCTGGGGACAGACCCCAGGGCGAGACAGTGTCTGGGGACAGACCCCAGGGGGAGACAGTGTCTGGGGACAGACCCCAGGGGGAGACAGTGTCTGGGAACAGACCCCAGGGGGAGACAGTGTCTGGGGACAGACCCCAGGGGGAGACAGTGTCTGGGGACAGACCCCAGGGGGAGACAGTGTCTGAGGGACAGACCCCAGGGGGAGACAGTGTCTGGGGACAGACCCCAGGGGGAGACAGTGTCTGGGGACAGACCCCAGGGGGAGACAGTGTCTGAGGGACAGACCCCAGGAGGAGACAGTGTCTGGGGACAGACCCCAGGGGGAGACCGTGTCTGGGGACAGACCCCAGGGGGAGACAGTGTCTGGGCACAGACCCCAGGGGGAGACAGTGTCTGAGGGACAGACCCCAGGGGGAGACAGGGTCTGAGGGACAGACCCCAGGGGGAGACAAATCAATGTATACAAACAACAAATGTGCAGTTAAAATTGGAGACAAACAAACAAAATACTTCCCACAGGGGCGGGGGGTGACGCAGGGCTCGCCAATCTCACCGACACTCTTTAATATTTACATAAATGGATTGGCAAAGCTACTTGAACAATCTACAGCACCCGGCCTCACCCTATATGAATCCAAGGTTAAATTCCTCCTCTATGCAGACGACCTGGTTCTGCTGTCACCTACTAAAGAGGGGCTACAGCAAAACCTGGACCTGCTGGAGTCGTACTGCCAGACTTGGGCCCTGACAATAAATCCCCAAAAAACCAAAGTCCTTGTGTTCCAGCAAAGATCCAAACATCAGGGACCCAAAATAAATTTCACAGTAGGAACAACCAAAATTGAACAAACCACTCACTACACATACTTGGGCTTAAAAATCAGTTCTACGGGAAACTTCAAACTGGCTGTGAATGAACTGAAAGAGAAAGCAAGAAGGGCTTTCTATGCCATCAAAAAATCAATCCAAATAGAAATCCCAATTAGCATTTGGCTCAAAATTTTCAAATCAGTAATTGAACCAATTGCACTCTATGGCAGTGAAGTATGGGGACCGCTAACTCAACAAGAATTTGCAAAATGGGACAAACACCCAATTGAGATCCTACATGCAGAATTCTGTAAAAGTATCCTCCGGACTCGAAGGAAAACAGTAAACAATGCATGCAGGGCGGAACTAGGCCAATATCCATTAATAATCACTATCCAAAAAAGAGCCACCAAATTTTGGAATCACCTACAAATGAGCAATCCCCAATGCTATCACTACCACGCCCTGAAATGCCAAGAACTGACCATAAAGAAGAATACCCTCAGTCAACTAGTCCTGGGACTCAGTGAAGTAACTACTAACAATACTAACAATAACCAGCACCAGGACAGTGACAGGGTAACACAAAGAATTCGACCCAACACAATCGTCGCTAAGCAAAAGGAAAAATATCTGACATATTGGGCAGAAACAACAAAAACCCAAAGCAAACTCAATTGCTACTTGGCCCTAAACAGACAATACAACATAGCTGATTACCTGACCATGGTAAAGGATAACAAACTGAGAAGAACCTTGACAAGGTACAGACTTAGCGAACATAGCCTAGCGATCGAAAAAGGCAGACACAGGCAGACCAGGCTACCAAGAGAAGACAGGATATGCTCTCACTGCAGTCAGGGAGTAGTGGAGACAGAGATGCACTTCCTCACAGCCTGCGGAAAATATCAGGGCATCAGGGAGAATTTCTACCAAAAATTCTCACAAATATGCCCTGATTTCAGAAATCTGAATGACAACCAAAAACTCCCATACCTACTGGGAGAGGAGAGAAGCTGTATAACACTGGCGGCACACTATGTTACAGCTTGCCATGAACAGAGGGACAACCAGTAAACTAAGAAAAGAATATATATAAACAATGCGAATGTATATTTATACACTCAGGGATATACCTGTTTATACACTGTATGAATAGAACTGCGTTTATGTGCTAAACCATAAATGTATTTTGATGCTTTGGCAACATAAGATGTAACTTATCATGCCAATAAAGCGATTTGAATTGTGAATTGTGAATTGTCTGGGGACAGACCCCAGGGGGAGACAGTGTCTGGGGACAGACCCCAGGGGGAGACAGTGTCTGAGGGACAGACCCCAGGGGGAGACAGTGTCTGGGGACAGACCCCAGGGGGAGACAGTGTCTGGGGACAGACCCCAGGGGGAGACAGTGTCTGGGGACAGACCCCAGGGGGAGGCAGTGTCTGGGGACAGGCCCCAGGGGGAGACAGTGTCTGAGGGACAGACCCCAGGGGGAGACAGTGTCTGGGGACAGACCCCAGGGGGAGACAGTGTCTGAGGACAGACCCCAGGGGGAGACAGTGTCTGGGGACAGACCCCAGGGGGAGACAGTGTCTGAGGGACAGACCCCAGGGGGAGACAGTGTCTGGGGACAGACCCCAGGGGGAGACAGTGTCTGGGGACAGACCCCAGGGGGAGACAGTGTCTGGGGACAGACCCCAGGGGGAGACAGTGTCTGAGGGACAGACCCCAGGGGGAGACAGTGTCTGGGGACAGACCCCAGGGGGAGACAGTGTCTGGGGACAGACCCCAGGTGGAGACAGTGTCTGAGGGACAGACCCCAGGGGGAGACAGTGTCAGGGGACAGACCCCAGGGGGAGACAGTGTCTGAGGGACAGACCCCAGGGGGAGACAATGTCTGGGGACAGACCCCAGGGGGAGACAGTGTCTGGGGACAGACCCCAGGGGGAGACAGTGTCTGGGGACGGACCCCAGGGGGAGACAGTGTCTGGGGACAGACCCCAGGGGGAGACAGTGTCTGGGGACAGACCCCAGGGGGAGACAGTGTCTGGGGACAGACCCCAGGGGGAGACAGTGTCTGAGGACAGACCCCAGGGGGAGACAGTGTCTGGGGACAGACCCCAGGGGGAGACAGTGTCTGGGGACAGACCCCAGGGCGAGACAGTGTCTGGGGACAGACCCCAGGGGGAGACAGTGTCTGGGGACAGACCCCAGGGCGAGACAGTGTCTGGGGACAGACCCCAGGGGGAGACAGTGTCTGGGGACAGACCACAGGGGGAGACAGTGTCTGAGGGCAGACCCCAGGGGGAGACAGTGTCTGGGGACAGACCCCAGGGGGAGACAGTGTCTGGGGACGGACCCCAGGGGGAGACAGTGTCTGGGGACAGACCCCAGGGGGAGACAGTGTCTGGGGACAGACCCCAGGGGGAGACAGTGTCTGAGGACAGACCCCAGGGGGAGACAGTGTCTGGGGACAGACCCCAGGGGGAGACAGTGTCTGGGGACAGACCCCAGGAGGAGACAGAATCTTTAGGAAAGGAGGCCAGAAAACTGAATAGTTAGTTTGACCAAATCTTTGGGCTGGGGAATATTTCTCGACACAATATCCTCAGGTTAACTATTTCAGCGCTCTATTTCTGGGCCAATCGAGGGAGAAACAGACTCGGGTCCATACTTCCGATGCTTTTATTTCTGTTGTCCTGTCACGTTATCGCTGGGATGAGCTGTTGACTTGAATCTACATGCTCGCATCGATTAACCAGAAAAGAGTAGTCTTAACATCGCGAGGTATTCACGGGGTCTGCACACTCAAGGTTGATGTGTGTCTTATTGAACTGAACCCCACAGGGAGCACCGAGGCGGTCAGAAACTTTTTGGATCGGCCTTTCTCAACGAATCATAGAAGCCTAGAATGATGCAGCACAGAAGGAGGCCATTCGGCCCATCGCGCCTGTGCCGGCTGTCCAATCATTTCCACTCCTCCTGCTCTTTCCCTTTCGTCCTCTGTGAACTTCAACTCATCCCAACCTCTGCTGCCCGTGTCCTAACTCGCACCAAGTCCCGTTCGCCCATCACCCCTGTGCTCGCTGACCTACATTGGCTCCCGGTTAAGCAGCGCCTCGAGTTTAAAATTCTCATCCTTGAAGGAATGGAGAGTTTGGGGGAAGGAGGGTAATAGGGCTGGAGAAGGTTACAGAGATTGGGAGGGGTGAGGCCACAAAGGTATTTAAACATGAGGATAAGAATTTTAAATTGGAGGCAGCGGAGACCAGGAGCCAATGTAGGACATTGAGGACAGAGGTGATGAGTGAGCAGGACCCGGTGTGGGACAGGAGACGGAGCAGGACCCGGTGTGGGACAGGAGACAGGCAGCAGGACCCGGTGTGGGACAGGGGACAGGCAGCAGGATCCGGTGTGGGACAGGGGACGGAGCAGGACCCGGTGTGGGACGGGAGACGGGCAGCAGGGCCCGGTGTGGGACAGGGGACGGAGCAGGACCCGGTGTGGGACAGGAGACGGGCAGCAGGGCCCGGTGTGGGACGGGAGACGGAGCAGGGCCCGGTGTGGGACAGGAGATGGGCAGCAGGGCCCGGTGTGGGACAGGGGACGGAGCAGGACCCGGTGTGGGACAGGGGACGGAGCAGGACCCGGTGTGGGACAGGGGACGGAGCAGGACCCGGTGTGGGACAGGAGATGGGCAGCAGGGCCCGGTGTGGGACAGGGGACGGAGCAGGACCTGGTGTGGGACAGGAGACGGGCAGCAGGACCCGGTGTGGGACGGGAGACGGGCAGCAGGGCCCGGTGTGGGACAGGAGACAGGCAACAGGACCCATTGTGGGACAGGAGACAGGCAGCAGGACCCGGTGTGGGACAGGGGACAGGCAGCAGGACCCGGTGTGGGACAGGGGACGGAGCAGGACCCGGTGTGGGACGGGAGACGGGCAGCAGGGCCCGGTGTGGGACAGGGGACGGAGCAGGACCCGGTGTGGGACAGGAGATGGGCAGCAGGGCCCGGTGTGGGACGGGAGACAGGCAGCAGGGCCCGGTGTGGGACAGGGGACGGAGCAGGACCTGGTGTGGGACAGGAGACGGGCAGCAGGACCCGGTGTGGGACAGGGGACGGAGCAGGACCCGGTGTGGGACAGGAGATGGGCAGCAGGGCCCGGTGTGGGACAGGGGACAGGCAGCAGGGCCCGGTGTGGGACAGGGGACGGAGCAGGACCCGGTGTGGGACAGGAGACGGAGCAGGACCCGGTGTGGGACAGGGGACGGAGCAGGACCCGGTGTGGGACAGGAGACGGGCAGCAGGGCCCGGTGTGGGACGGGAGACGGGCAGCAGGGCCCGGTGTGGGACAGGGGACGGAGCAGGACCCGGTGTGGGACAGGAGACAGAGCAGGACCCGGTGTGGGACGGGGGACGGAGCAGGACCCGGTGTGGGACGGGAGACGGAGCAGGACCCGGTGTGGGACGGGAGACAGGCAGCAGGGCCCGGTGTGGGACAGGGGATGGGCAGCAGGACCCGGTGTGGGACACGAGACAGGCAGGACCCGGTGTGGGACAGGGGACGGGCAGCAGGACCCGGTGTGGGACACGAGACGGGCAGCAGGACCCGGTGTGGGACAGGGGACGGGCAACAGGACCCGGTGTGGGACAGGAGACGGAGCAGGACCCGGTGTGGGACACGAGACAGGCAGGACCCGGTGTGGGACAGGGGACGGAGCAGGACCCGGTGTGGGACAGGAGACGGGCAGCAGGACCCGGTGTGGGACAGGGGACGGAGCAGGGCCCGGTGTGGGACAGGGGACAGAGCAGGACCCGGTGTGGGACGGGAGACGGGCAGCAGGGCCCGGTGTGGGACAGGGGATGGAGCAGGGCCCGGTGTGGGACAGGGGACGGAGCAGGACCCGGTGTGGGACGGGAGACGGGCAGCAGGACCCGGTGTGGGACAGGAGACGGAGCAGGACCCGGTGTGGGACAGGGGACGGGCAGCAGGACCCGGTGTGGGACGGGAGACGGGCAGCAGGACCCGGTGTGGGACAGGAAACGGGCAGCAGGACCCGGTGTGGGACAGGACCCGGAGCAGGACCCGGTGTGGGACAGGGGACGAAGCAGGACCCGGTGTGGGACAGGGGACGAAGCAGGACCCGGTGTGGGACAGGAGACGGGCAGCAGGACCCGGTGTGGGACAGGACCCGGAGCAGGACCCGGTGTGGGACAGGGGATGGGCAGCAGGACCCAGTGTGGGACAGGAGCCGGGCAGCAGGGTTTGGATGCGGTGAGTTTATGGGGGGGGAGACGTTAGGCGGCAGGGTTTGGATGCGGTGAGTTTATGGGGGGGGAGATGTTGGGCGGCAGGGTTTGGATGAGATGAGTTTATGGGGGGGGACGTTAGGCGGCAGGGTTTGGATGCGGTGAGTTTATGGGGGGGAGACGTTGGGCGGCAGGGTTTGGATGCGGTGAGTTTATGGGGGGGGAGGTTAGGCGGCAGGGTTTGGATGCGGTGAGTTTATGGGGGGGGGGAGACGTTAGGCGGCAGGGTTTGGATGAGATGAGTTTATGGGGGGGGGAGACGTTGGGCGGCAGGGTTTGGATGCGGTGAGTTTATGGGGGGGACGTTAGGCAGCAGGGTTTGGATGCGGTGAGTTTGTGGGGGGGGACGTTAGGCGGCAGGGTTTGGATGAGGTGAGTTTATGGGGGGGGGACGTTAGGCAGCAGGGTTTGGATGAGGTGAGTTTATGGGGGGGGGAGACGTTGGGCGGCAGGGTTTGGATGCGGTGAGTTTATGGGGGGGACGTTAGGCAGCAGGGTTTGGATGCGGTGAGTTTATGGGGGGGGACGTTAGGCGGCAGGGTTTGGATGAGGTGAGTTTATGGGGGGGGGGACGTTCGGCAGCAGGGTTTGGATGCGGTGAGTTTATGGGGGGGACGTTAGGCGGCAGGGTTTGGATGCGGTGAGTTTATGGGGGGGGGATGTTGGGCGGCAGGGTTTGGATGCGGTGAGTTTATGGGAGGGGGATGTTGGGCGGCAGGGTTTGGATGCGGTGAGTTTATGGGGGGGGGATGTTGGGCGGCAGGGTTTGGATGAGGTGAGTTTATGGGGGGGGATGTTGGGCGGCAGGGTTTGGATGCGGTGAGTTTATGGGAGGGGGATGTTGGGCGGCAGGGTTTGGATGCGGTGAGTTTATGGGAGGGGGAGATGTTGGGCGGCAGGGTTTGGATGCGGTGAGTTTATGGGGGGGGGATGTTGGGCGGCAGGGTTTGGATGAGGTGAGTTTATGGGGGGGGGATGTTGGGCGGCAGGGTTTGGATGCGGTGAGTTTATGGGAGGGGGAGATGTTGGGCGGCAGGGTTTGGATGAGGTGAGTTTATGGGGGGGGATGTTGGGCGGCAGGGTTTGGATGAGGTGGGTTTATGGGGGGGGAGACGTTGGGCGGCAGGGTTTGGATGCGGTGAGTTTATGGGAGGGGGGATGTTGGGCGGCAGGGTTTGGATGAGATGAGTTTATGGGGGGGGGATGTTGGGCGGCAGGGTTTGGATGAGGTGGGTTTATGGGGGGGGAGACGTTGGGCGGCAGGGTTTGGATGCGGTGAATTTATGGGGGGGGGAGACGTTGGGCGGCAGGGTTTGGATGCGGTGAATTTATGGGGGGGGAGACGTTGGGCGGCAGGGTTTGGATGCGGTGAGTTTATGGGGGGAGATGTTGGGCGGCAGGGTTTGGATGAGATGAGTTTATGGGGGGGGGAGACGTTGGGCGGCAGGGTTTGGATGAGGTGGGTTTATGGGGGGGGAGACGTTGGGCGGCAGGGTTTGGATGCGGTGAATTTATGGGGGGGGGAGACGTTGGGCGGCAGGGTTTGGATGCGGTGAATTTATGGGGGGGGAGACGTTGGGCGGCAGGGTTTGGATGCGGTGAGTTTATGGGGGGAGATGTTGGGCGGCAGGGTTTGGATGAGATGAGTTTATGGGGGGGGGAGACGTTGGGCGGCAGGGTTTGGATGCGGTGAGTTTATGGGGGGGGAGGTTGGGCGGCAGGGTTTGGATGAGATGAGTTTATGGGGGGGGAGACGTTGGGCGACAGGGTTTGGATGCGGTGAGTTTATGGGGGGGGAGGTTGGGCGGCAGGGTTTGGATGCGGTGAGTTTATGGGGGGGGAGACGTTGGGCGGCAGGGTTTGGATGCGGTGAGTTTATGGGGGGGGGAGACGTTGGGCGGCAGGGTTTGGATGCGGTGAGTTTATGGGGGGGGAGATGTTGGGCGGCAGGGTTTGGATGCGGTGAGTTTATGGGGGGGGAGACGTTGGGCGACAGGGTTTGGATGAGGTGAGTTTATGGGGGGGGAGGTTGGGCGGCAGGGTTTGGATGAGGTGAGTTTATGGCGGGGGGGACGTTAGGCAGGTCAGTCGAGTCTGGAGGTGACAAAGGCGTAGATGAGAATTTCAAAAGGGAAGGATTGTGGGGGAGACCAGAACTAGGGGGCCATCAATATAAGATAGTCACTAATAAATCCAATAGGGAACTCAGGAGAAACTCCTTCACCCAGAGAGTGGTGAGAATGTGGAACTCGCTACCACAGGGAGTGGTTGAGGTGAATAGTATAGATACATTTAAGGGGAAGCTGGATAAACACATGAGGGAGAAAGGAATAGCAGGATATGCTGATGGGGTGAGATGAAGAGGGTGGGAGGAGGCTGGTGTGGAGCATAAACACTGTCACGGAGCAGTTGTCTCTATGCTGTACTTTCTATGTCATTCTCCGTACTACCGCCTGGTACTGTACGGCTGGTGAATGACTCATGTTAACTCCTCTAGAGTCAGCTGTTGATTCATTGCATGCATCGAAATGGGAAGCAACACTTATGTTGCCCGAGGTGGATACATGCTTTTAAGTCAGCTTGCCAGCATTTGACGAGATATCAGATTAAAGGTCAGAGTAAAGCAGAGGGACCCAGACTCCACTCAAGTGCCTTCACATTTATTTCCTTGCTGTTCCGCCCGGCCTAGCTTCTATTCACCTGAACTGCTCCTGAAGGTCAATGCTGGAAACCAGTTTGTGTTGCTCTTGTGAACATTCACTCTACGGATGATTCTGACTTGCATTGATCGGCGGAGGTTTCTTTGCTTCTCTGGTTTTCCCTAAGCGGAGCGGCAATATTTGGATAAATCTTCAGAAAGGCTCTGGAGTAGAGAGCTGGGTTTATTGACTAGACAGCCTGGTCATGCTGACCATAACATTCCTGGCACGATCCTGTATGATATACAATTTTAAAGGGGGTGCAGGAAGAAAGAGACCTGGGGGCGTTAGTACACAAATCTTTGAAGGTGGCAGGACAAGTTGAGAAGGCTGTTTTAAAAAAAAAATACAGAATCCTTGACTTTGTAAGTAGAGGCATAGAGAACAAAAAGCAAGGAAGTTATGCTCAACCTTCTTAAAACACTGACTAGCCCTCAGCTGGTGCACTGTGACCAATTCTGGGCACTGCACTTTAAAGGAAATTTACTAGAATGGTTCCAGGGATGAGGGACTTCAGTTACGTGGAGGGACTGGAGAAGCTGGGGTTGTTCTCCTTGGAGCAGAGGAGATTTAATAATAAAGTGTTTTGATAGAGTAAATAAGGAGACACTGTTTTCAGTGGAAGGAGGGTCGGTAACCAGAGGACACAAGATTTAAGGTGATTGGCATAAGAACCAGAGGCGACATGAGGAGGAACTTTTTTACACAGCGAGTTGCTATGATCTGGAATGCGCCGCCTGAAAGCAGATTAAATAATAACTTTCAAAAGGAAATTGAATAAATACTTGAAGGGGAAAAATTAGCAGGGCTGTGGGGAACGAGCAGGGGAGTGGGACTAATTCGATAGCTGTACCAGAGAGTCGGCACAGGCACGATGGGCCCAATGGCCTCCTTCTCTGCTTTAACATTCCATGATTCTATGGCGTCCAATTCATATCATTAACGCAGGTTGAGTCCTGATGAGTTGATAAACAGATCGTTCAAGAAAAGGATGTCTTACCTTGCCCATTATCCCTCACTGGGTTTAGTTTACAAATCGCCCCCTCATCATCTCACTGCCTCGAGGTGATACTGAACAATGCACACCCAGAAAGGTACCACTCTCACTCCCCTGGTCTGTGCTGAGTTGTCAGTCTCAGCTGTTGGCGGTGTTACAACTGACCTCAGCTCCTTTAGATTGTGAAGGATAAATATAACCAGTGACCCTGCTCCGAATCTCTATCCTGCTGGAATGTGGACATCGGGTAAGGACAGAATCTGGCCTGGTCTCGATTCCCTCTGCATGGTCCGCTGACACTCTCTGACCGGGTTTAGGCATGAAGGTTGGCAGCTCGGCAGTGACACAGAAGAACTGCCGAATCCCAGCAAGAGTCGGCAGCTCCAGTAGACGAGAGAAGGGAACTTTAAGAAGCCGCATTCACTCTGACAAATAAGTCAGGCTCCTTTCTTGAGTTTAAATGTTTTTGATCTGCCTCACTCTCCTTCCTCAGCGACCTGACATTCCCTCAGAGAATCATAGAATGGTTACAGCACGGAGGGAGGCCATTCGGCCCGTCGAGCCCGTGCCGGCTCTCTGCAAGAGCACTTCAGCTAGTCCCACTTCCCCGCCCTTTCCCCGGAGCCCTGCAAATTTCTTTCCTTCAGTTACTTATCCAACTCCCTTTTGAAAGCCACGATTGAATCTGCCTCCACAGCCCTTTCAGGCAGTGCATTCCAGATCCTAACCACTCGCTGCATAAAAAAGCTTTTCCTCATGTCGCCTTTGGTTCTTTTGCCAATCACTTTAAATCTGTGTCCTCTGGTTCTCGACCCTTCTGCCAATGGGAACAGTTTCTCTCTATCTACTCTGTCCAGACCCCTCATGATTTTGAACACCTCTATCAAATCTCCTCTCAACCTTCTCTGCTCCAAGGAGAACAACCCCAGCTTCTCCAGTCTATCAACGTAACTGAAGTCCCTCACTCCTGGAATCATTCTCGTAAATCTTTTCTGCACCCTCGCTAAGGCCTTCACATCCTTCCTAAAGTGCGGTGCCTAGAATTGGACACAATACTCCAGTTGAGGCCGAACCAATGTTTTATAAAGGTTCATCATAACTTCCTTGCTTTTGTACTCTATACCTCTATTTATGAAGCCCAGGATCCCGTAAGCTTTTTAACCGCTTTCTCAACCTGCCCTGCCACCTTCAACGATTTGTGCACATATACCCCCAGGTCTCTCTGTTCATGCACCCGCTTTAGAATTGTACCCTTTAGTTTATATTGCCTCTCCTCGTTCTTTCTATCAAAATGTATCACTTCGCACTTTTCTGCGTTAAATTCCATCTGCCACGTGTCTGCCCATTCCACCAGCCTGTCTATGTCCCCTTGAAGTCTATCACTCTCCTCCTCACTGTTCACTATATTTCCAAGTTTTGTGTCATCTGCAAATTTTGAAATTGTGCCCTGTACACCCACGTCCAAGTCATTAATATATATCAAGAAAAGCAGTGGTCCTAGAACCGACCCTGGGGAACACCACTGTGTATCTTCCTCCAGTCCGAAAAACAACCGTTCACCACTACTCTCTGTTTCCTGTCAAAAGAAGAGCAGTGGTCCCAGAACCAACGCAGACCCATTTTGAACAATTGTCAGTCTCCACCCTCATACAGTCCTTCCTGTTGGAATCTCTGTCCATTCCATTGTCCCATCTTGTTGCACCTCTCCTGTGGCTCAGTGGGCAGCACCCTCGCCTCTGAGTCTAGAAGGTTGTGGGTTCAAGTCCTGCTCCGGAGACTTGAGCACAAAAACCTAGGCTGATGCTCCAGGGCCGTACTGAGGGAGTGCTGCACTGTCAGAGGTGCCGTCTTTTGGATGAGACGTTAAACCGAGGCTCCGCCTGCTCTCTCAGGTGAACGTAAAAGATCCCACGGCACTATTTCGAAGGAGAGCAGGGGAGTTCTCCCCGGTGTCCTGGGGCCAATATTTATCCCTCAACCAACATCACTAAAACAGATTATCAGGTCATTATCACATTGCTGTTTGTGGGAGCTTGCTGTGTAGAAATTGGCTGCCACGTTTCCTACATTACAACAGTGACTACACTTCAAAAAGTACTTCATTGGCTGTAAAGCGCTTTAGGTCGTCCGGTGGTCATGAAAGGTGCTGTCGAAATGCAAGTCTTTCTTTCTTTTTCCAATGTCATGGCGGTGACGGGACACAATGCATAATGTCCAACATTAATGGGATTAGACTCATGCTTGTAATAGGATATCTGCAGCCTGCTCGTCTAAACACGATGTTTAAGGGGGTGGATCTTAGTTTTTAAACAAATAATGAGGTGCCAAACATGCCACCATCAGCTGACTCGGACCTGGATTTATAGTGACATAAATGACACATGTTGCTCATTATTCCTTCCCAAAACATTAAAAAAACACCTTATTCATGAAGCCCCTTTAAATCTATCCGGCTATAGTTGAACCTAAGTTGGCCTGGCCTTTGTTCTGGGGTTGCGCTGGGAGGTGATCAACAGCTGCACATCCTTCACTGCCTGAGTTTGATATTTTTCACTCCACAGGTTATACACCTGAGGGGTGGTTCGAATCCACAGTGGAATTACTGCTCCATCACGGGCAACACCCCGGCTTAATAACCCCTTGTGGGATTCTGCACAATGGGAGTGAATGGGAAGGGGTTTGGTCCATTGGGATTCTATACAATGGGAGAGAATCGGAAGGAGTTTGGATCCATTGGGATTCTGAACAATGGGAGTGAATGGGAAGGGGTTTGATCCATTGGGATTCTGTACATTGGGAGTGAATGGGAAGGCGTTTGGTCCATTGGGATTCTGTACAATGGGAGTGAATGGGAAGCAGTTTGGTCCATTGGGATTCTATACAATGGGAGTGAATGGGAAGGAGTTTGGTCCATTGGGATTCTATACAATGGGAGTGAATGGGAAGGGGT
The DNA here is from genome assembly GCF_052327205.1 of Somniosus microcephalus. Lineage (NCBI taxonomy): Eukaryota > Metazoa > Chordata > Chondrichthyes > Squaliformes > Somniosidae > Somniosus > Somniosus microcephalus. Next base: position 128,593,732 of record NC_141000.1, on the reverse strand, counting down.
TTGGTCCATTGGGATTCTGTACAATGGGAGTGAATGGGAAGGAGTTTGGTTCATTGGGATTCTGTACAGTGGGAGTGAATGGGAAGGGGTTTGGTCCATTGGGATTCTGTACAATGGGAGTGAATGGGAAGGGGTTTGGTCCATTGGGATTCTATACAATGGGAGTGAATGGGAAGGGGTTTGGTCCATTGGGATTCTGTACAATGGGAGTGAATGGGAAGGAGTTTGGTCCATTGGGATTCTGTACAATGGGAGAGAGTGGGAAGGAGTTTGGATCCATTGGGATTCTGAACAATGGGAGTGAATGGGAAGGGGTTTGATCCATTGGGATTCTATACATTGGGAGTGAATGGGAAGGCATTTGGTCCATTGGGATTCTGTACAATGGGAGTGACTAGGAAGGGGTTTGATCCATTGGGATTCTATACAATGGGAGTGAATGGGAAGGGGTTTGGTCCATTGGGATTCTGTACAGTGGGAGTGAATGGGAAGGGGTTTGGTCCATTGGGATTCTATACAATGGGAGTGAATGGGAAGGAGTTTGGTCCATTGGGATTCTATACAATGGGAGTGAATGGGAAGGAGTTTGGTCCATTGGGATTCTATACAATGGGAGTGAATGGGAAGGAGTTTGGTCCATTGGGATTCTATACAATGGGAGTGAATGGGAAGGGGTTTGGTCCATTGGGAATCTATACAATGGGAGTGAATGGGAAGGGGTTTGGTCCATTGGGATTCTATACAATGGGAGTGAATGGGAAGGAGTTTGGTCCATTGGGATTCTATACAATGGGGGTGAATGGGAAGGGGTTTAGTCCATTGGGATTCTATACAATGGGAGTGAATGGGAAGGAGTTTGGTCCATTGGGATTCTGTAGAATGGGAGTGACTAGGAAGGGGTTTGATCCATTGGGATTCTATACAATGGGAGTGAATGGGAAGGGGTTTGGTCCATTGGGATTCTGTACAATGGGAGTGAATGGGAAGGAGTTTGGTCCATTGGGATTCTGTACAGTGGGAGTGAATGGGAAGGGGTTTGGTCCATTGGGATTCTGTACAATGGGAGTGAATGGGAAGGGGTTTGGTCCATTGGGATTCTATACAATGGGAGTGAATGGGAAGGGGTTTGGTCCATTGGGATTCTGTACAATGGGAGTGAATGGGAAGGAGTTTGGTCCATTGGGATTCTGTACAATGGGAGAGAGTGGGAAGGAGTTTGGATCCATTGGGATTCTGTACAGTGGGAGTGAATGGGAAGGGGTTTGATCCATTGAGATTCTATACATTGGGAGTGAATGGGAAGGCATTTGGTCCATTGGGATTCTGTACAATGGGAGTGACTAGGAAGGGGTTTGATCCATTGGGATTCTATACAATGGGAGTGAATGGGAAGGGGTTTGGTCCATTGGGATTCTATACAATGGGAGTGAATGGGAAGGAGTTTGGTCCATTGGGATTCTGCACAATGGGAGTGAATGGGAAGGAGTTTGGTCCATTGGGATTCTGTACAATGGGAGTGAATGGGAAGGAGTTTGGTCCATTGGGATTCTATACAATGGGAGTGAAATGGGAAGGAGTTTGGTCCATTGGGATTCTATACAATGGGAGTGAATGGGAAGGGGTTTGATCCATTGGGATTCTATACAATGGGAGTGAATGGGAAGGGGTTTGGTCCATTGGGATTCTATACAATGGGAGTGAATGGGAAGGGGTTTGATCCATTGGGATTCTATACAATGGGAGTGAATGGGTGGGATTATTAGGTTGATATTCTCCACAATGCAAAATGAGAGGGATTGGTCCATAGACATGTTATAGAATTGTACCGGTTTGGAAAAGGTTTGATATATTCTACTGAATAGGAATGAATGGGATGGAGTTTGGTCCATTGGGATTCATATAAAGGGGGAACAGGAGTGGCAACTCAACGGGCCAAAATCACAAGCGAGATGCCTAGAGACAACTGGCACTGGCGTAGTCACAATGAGCCGACTGGCCTCCTTCTCTGCCTCAATTGTTAATTGTATAACAATCACTGCAATTAAGTCATTCCTTGTCTGTGAAGAGCTTCAGGATGTTTGAGAGGTGTGATGGAAATGGAATCCTGCCTTTCCTTCACACTAATGCGCCGACTCCTCAATTCCCAGGTACTGAGCCCAGTATCTCGGGGAGCAGGTGTTGGAGGCACATCCATTTACAATGCAGCTTAACACAGCGTCCCCCCGCTCATCGACATCATTATCTGTTCAGCAACAAAGATCAAAAGTCGGAGGAAGAATTGAATTAAAATCCCCATCTTTTTTGCACTGAATTAATTCACGCCTTCAGGTTGTACAGTGCATCAGGGGTCAGCATTCAATCATTGACGATCTTCGGCAAGTTCTCCTGCGGCTCAGCTGAAGGTTCAGTCTGCACTACAGAAAAGAGATGGATTCCAATTAGAATTTTAAATGTTCAAACCCTCCCCATGAAAATCACTTTGAACATGTTTGAAATCAATTAAACACTCAAGGCCTGCAGAGAGAGCCATGCCAGCGCTCTCAGCCACTCGCTAGTTCAGAATCATAGAATTTACAGCACAGAGGCAGGCCATTCGGCCCATTGTACCTGCGCTGGTGCTAGCTCCTCAATAGGAGCTACCTACTCTAATCCCAGGCCCCACTCCTTTACCCCCCGTTTCCTTATATCATTCTCCTTTTTCAAATACTTATGCAATTCCCCTTTGAATGATGTTGCAGTCTTTGCTTCAATAGCCACTTAGGAACATAGGAACAGGAGGAGGCCATTCAGCCCCTCCAGCCTATTCCGCCATTGAATTAGATCAGGGCTGATCTGTATCTTAACTCCATTTACCCGCCTGGGTTCCGTAACCCTTAATACCCTTACCTAACAAAAATCTATCAATCTCAGTTTTGAAATTTTCAATTGACCCTCAGCCTCAACAGCTTTCTGGGGGAGAGAGTTCCAGATTTCCACCACCCTTTGTGTGAAGAAGTGCTTCCTGACATCACCCCTGAACGGCCTGGCTCTAATTTTAAGGTTCTGCCCCCTTGTTCTGGACTCCCCCCACCAGAGGAAATAGTTTCTCTCTCTCGACCCGATCAACTCCTCTAATCATCTTAAACACCTCGATCAGATCACCCCTTAATCTTCTAAACGCGAGGGAATACAAGCCTGGTCTGTGCAACCTGTCCTCATTATTTTTTGTACCTGTCCACAACAGCAACTAGGGATGGACGATAAATGCCGGCCTTGCCAGCGATGCCCACATCCCAAGAATGAATTTATAACAGAAAAATACCCTCTTTTTGTTCAAGTGAGTACATCATCATTAATGAGAAATCTCCCCTTAAAACAACTGTAGGCTGCTGATATACTTGATTAATGATTTTAATTTGTCCTCGCTCCCCTCTAGTGGTATCCCTCCTTGGACCCTTGTTATCAGAAGGGCACAATTCCAGCAGCCAGTTAATTATGGCTTTGTACCGTTCCATCAGTGTCAGACCTGCCTGCGTAAGTTTAACCTCTAGTATTCCTGCTCAGTCTACCATTAATCTACAGCCTGCCGGGAAAGAATCCACTTCACTCCCATCAGATGTCGAAGGGAAGACAGCCCTGCCCCTGTGCTGCTCCATCGGCCCGTGTGCTCAGCAACGTCTCCACATACAATAAGTCACGTTAAAGTGCGAGTACTCTTGTTATACAACAGCTGGCATTGAAACAGCACCTTTAACGTAGCAAAACGCCCCAAGGCTCGTCACAGCAGCGCAGATCAGGCAAAGTTTATGGCAGGTGCTTGGTCACAGGGGTGGGTTTCAAGGAGCGTCAAAGGAGGAGAGAGAGGCGGAGAAGGTTTAGGGAGAGAATTCCAGAGCTTAGGGCCCAATGGTGGAGCGATGGAAACGGGGGATGCGCAAGAGGCCAGAATTGGAGGAGTTCTCAGAGGTTGTAGGGCATAATTGGTTATATTGGCGTAATTCAGCAGCAGCCATTTTGTACACAGTGAGATCCCACAAACAGCAATTAGAAGATTGACCAGTTATTGGGGGGAAAATTCGGTTGATTAGCGCCTCCCAGAGGGCGCTAACAGGGCGCAAAGCAACTAGCGCCCGGGCGCGGCGATGTTTGCGTCGCTCTCAAAATTGACCAGACATTTTGCGGCGGCGCTAAACACTACCGCCACGATCTCCTGTGCCCGCAGATCGTGACGTCAGCTGAGCATGCAACGCCCCGGTAGCGCCCCGGACCGGATATTGAGTGGCACCCCCTGCCTTTCCGCCTGCTGCTAGCAACGACATGTAGTGGGGAACGTTTTGCAGCTGGGAAGGGACTGGGGGAGCGCTATTTAAAGGTGGCCGCTGCCTGCAGGTTCATTTTGATTTGACCTTCCTTGCCTCGATTTACAAGAGACTATGGGGGCTGCACTGATTCGGGGCATCATCCTGCACCTGCAGAACCGGAGGCATCAGAGATGCAGAGAGAGAGTGGCAAACAGGGCCAAAGGGAGGAGGGCCAACAGGCCTCTGCACAGGAGATCTACCCTCCCAGGGTATTGCGGAAGCAATTCTCCTACATTAATTTGTCTGAGGAGCAGTGTTTGCGCAGGTTGCGCTTCAGCAAGGAGGTGGTCACTGAGCTCTGCCACCTCCTGCAACCAGATCTGCAGCCTCAACTGAGGACCAGGACGTCTCTGTCAGTGGCAGTGAAGGTGACTGTGGCTCTGAATTTTTATGCCAGCGGCTCCTTTCAAGTATCTACTGGGGACATCGCCAATATCTCCCAGTTCGCTGCCGTTGCTGTATCCGGGAGGTGACAAATGCCCTGTATAAAAGGAGACACCAGTACATCTCTTTCCCCATGACCCGGGCCAAACAGCATGAACACGCATGTGGTTTTGCTAGGATAGCAGGCTTCCCCATGGTGCAGGGCGCCATTGACTGCACGCATGTGGCATTGCGGGCACCGCATGAAAATGCAGAGGTATTCCGAAACCTCAAGGGCTACCACTCCCTAAGTGTGGAGTTGGTCTGTGACCACAGACAGCTGATACTCGCTGTCAATGTCCGCTATCCTGGCAGCAGCCACGATACTTTCATCCTGCACCAGACTGGTGTGCCAGACCTTTTCCAGGCATCGCATCACCCAAGTGGTTGGCTCCTTGGAGACAAGGGTTATCCACTCTGCACCTGGCTGATGACACCGCTCCGTAACCCCAACACCCTTGCTAAGCTGCGGTATAATGAGAGCCATATCGCCACCAGGATATTGAGCAGACGATCGGCGTGCTCAAGCAACGGTTCCGCTGTTTGGACCACTCAGGAGGAGCCCTGCTGTACTCTCCTGAGCGAGTCTCCCTCTTCATAGTCGTGCTGCATGCTTCACAACCTGGCAATCCTGAGGACCCAACCAATGCCACCAGGGTTTGGTGCACCATCACCTGAGGAGGAGGAGGAGGATGAGGGGGACGATGAGGAGGATGATCAGCAGCAGCACCAAGGCGGGAGGGAGGCCCACAATGTTGCCACTGCAAGGGCCGTCTGTCAACGGCTGATAAGAAGCCGCTTCTAGGCCCCTACTCAGAAGATGGCTTCTGGCATGGAGAACAACATAATGGAAAGCAACCCGTACCCCCTATTGCCGGCCAAAGCTGGAATGATTCCAAAGGCCAAAAATGTAATTTTTGAATACAACAACTTTTTTCTTTAACAAACTCTGTGTGTGTCATTTATTCAGGACAAACAATTGGAAACAAACACAACAAATCATGAATTAACAGAACTGGTTCTCACAAGCTGGAGAAAAACGGCAAAACAGTAAACAAATGTAATCACACGAACCTCGACCTTTACCACAAACATTCCCACCATTTATTTAGACCTCCTACTGTTTGCCCTTCGAGGGTGATCTCCATCCCCTGCGCACTTCCCCCCTTCCCACCCTACTGCTCCTCCGTAATGGGGCCCCAGTGGCTGCAGCAAGACTGGTGGAAGGCTGCTGAATGTCAGATGCTGAGACTACAGATGCCCTTGATGGACGCCCTCGACCAGCTCTGGGCCTGGAGGGCCCGGCTGCAGACTGCACCAACTCTGCATGGGTGGCAGCAGTCTGGGGTGGCTGTGTTGCAGGCGGTGTCAAGTGCAATAGGGAAGTGCCAGTGGTGGGAGCAGGAATGCTGTCAGCCTGAGAGAGGACAGCAACTCCCTGCTCGACCGACACACTGGCACTCCCACGGGGCAGTACCTCAGCATCCGGAGAAATCTGCTCGAGCACAGATTGCTGGCCTGCTACGGCACCGTGAAAGCCCCGGGGCAATGTGGCCGAACCAGCAATGATGGCAGCAGTCAGAGCTTGCGTGGCCTCAATCTGAGACTGCACGAGAGCAGTCTGAGATGGGATCACGGCAGCCAGTGACTGAATTGCAGCACTAAGCCCTTAATATATGCAGCCATGTACTTGCCTGATGTGCCTCCCATAGTTGAATAGCCCTTAATATAGCAGCCATGTGCTTGCCTGATGTGCCTCCCATGGTTGAATAGCCCTTAATGTATGCAGCCATGTGCTTGCCTGATGTGCTTCCCATAGTTGAATAGCCCTTACTGTATGCAAGGCATGGAATGTGCGTGTGTGCCACAGGTCTTGGATGAGCGTTGGGCATTTGGGGTTTTTAAACCCTCTGGGCACAGAGTGAAGTTGAGTTGGAGGGATGTAGAGGTATTGAAAAGCAGCCACTCACCCTGACCACCCGAGTGAGGTCGTTGAACTTCTTCCGACATTGGGTATGGGTCCTGGGCACCAGGCTCCCGGAGGAGACGTGCTGAGCCACCTCCCTCCACACTCTTCTATATTCACATGGCAATGGCCTCCTGCCACTCTGTGGGTAGAGCACTGCCCTTCGGCACTCCACTGCGCCAACCAGAGCCCCAAGGCCCGGTCGCTGAAGCGCTGCGCTCCTTCCCTGGGCCTCTCCATTGTTCTTTCCAGCAGATTTGATGTACAGGTCTCTCCAGGCCGAGATTCAAGGCTGCAATGAGCAGGATGTGGATGGAGAGCAAGATCGACCCTCCCCTTTAAGAACTGGCCGGCGCCATTGTGTCTGTGTTCCATTGCTGACTGACATCACATGAGCTTCGCCAGCGCTTGGTGAGTTAGCGCCTCACTCCTCAGCGTTAACGCCTTAAGAGAGGTGTGTAGCGCCTGATTTAGCGCTCCAATCACCTCCAGGGGCGATAGAGGCCACGTTTGCAGTCGGAGGCGATAATTAGCATCAGCCGCTAAACTTTGCACCCGGCCGATAATTGCGCCTCAAACGGGGCGATACCGAATTTCTCCCCCATTTTGTTTTGATTTGTTTTATTGCTGGTGTTGGTTGAGAGAGGAATGTTGGGCAGGACACTGGGTGAATTCCCTACTTTTCTGCAAATAGTACCATGGCATCTTTAACATCAATCTGAACTTCAGTTTAGCATATCAGTCACAAGATGGCACCTCCCAGAGTGCAGCACTCCCTCAGTACTGCCCCTCCGACAGTGCAGCACTCCCTCAGTACTGCCCCTCCGACAGTGCGGCACTCCCTCATTACTGACCCTCCGACAGTGCAGCGCTCCCTCAGTAGTGCCCCTCCAACAGTGCGGTGCTCCCTCAGTACTGCCCCTCCGACAGTGCGGCGCTCCCTCAGTACTGCCCCTCCAACAGTGCGGCGCTCCCTCAGTACTGACCCTCCGACAGTGCAGCGCTCCCTCAGTACTGCCTCTCCGACAGTGCGGCACTCCCTCAGTACTGCCCCTCCAACAGTGCGGTGCTCCCTCAGTACTGCCCCTCCGACAGTGCGGCGCTCCCTCAGTACTGCCCCTCCGACAGTGCGGTGCTCCCTCAGTACTGCCCCTCCGACAGTGCGGCGCTCCCTCAGTACTGCCCCTCCGACAGTGCAGCGCTCCCTCAGTACTGCCCCTCCAACAGTGCGGCGCTCCCTCAGTACTGACCCCCCGACAGTGCAGCGCTCCCTCAGTACTGCCTCTCCGACAGTGCAGCACTCCCTCAGTACTGCCCCTCCGACAGTGCGGCACTCCCTCAGTACTGCCCCTCCGACAGTGCGGCGCTCCCTCAGTACTGCCCCTCCAACAGTGCGGCGCTCCCTCAGTACTGACCGCCCGACAGTGCGGCGCTACCTCAGTACTGCCCCACCGACAGTGCGGCGCTCCCTCAGTACTGGCACTGGGAGGGTTGGATTCAAGTTTCTGGAGTGGGACTTGAAGCCACAACCTTCTGACTCACAGACGAGAGAGAGAGAGAGAGAGAGCTACCGCACTGAGCCACAGCTGATACATTGGTGGAGCTGGTCGTGAGATCATTTTGTCATAACGCCACTGCCATTACTCTCACTGTTCAAAGTTCTCATTCAAATAAAAGGCATAACAAGGTTGCCTCTTCATGTATTGATCTGTCCCTTTGGCTCGATACCACTCACAGACATTGTGTGTCTCCCGTCACTGCCTCCTGACAGATCTTACTTGACTGCCAACGATTTTCCGATGGAGGACACTTTAACCCTCAGAATATTTATGATATCTGACTCAGCTACAAAAGCTGGTGGATTTTGTCTCAATTTATTGTAGAATGCAAGAGGTAAAGAAAGCTGCAAACACAGAGCGTGTGGCAGCACCAACAGCTCTCCCGAGCCCCAGTGTGGTGGAATGCGAGGGGTGTATTGGGACCGAGCATTCAATAAATCTTCACCTTGTTCAAAATTCCCATCGCCGCTCACTCTATATCACGCTGCCCTTTAGAAATGAAAGAGACACTCTCCAATGAAAAGGTTCTGCCTCTCAGAATGTCAGTGAGCAATAATGAACAGCACTGCCTGTCATCAGTGGCTCGGTGGGTCGCACTCTCTCTCGCCTCGGAGTCAGAAGGTCGTGGGGTCAAGCCCCACTCCAAAGATTTGAGTACATAATCCAGGCTGACGCTCCCAGTGCAGCGAGTTGTTGTGATCTGGAATGCGCTGTCTGAAAGGGTGGTGGAAGCAGATTCAATAGTAACTTTCAACATGGAATTAGATAAATTTGCAGGGCTGTGGGGAAAGAGCAGGGGGCAGTGGGACTAATTGGAGAGTTCGTTCAAAGAGCTGGCACAGGCACGATGGGCCAAATGGCCTCCTTCTGTGCTGTATCATTTAATGATGCTCACTGGCCAATATTTATTCCTCAACCAACATCACTGAAACAGATTATCCGCTCTTTGCTGTTTGTGGGATCGTGCTGTGCGCTAATTGGCTGCCGCGTTTCCTACATTACAACAGTGACTACACTTCAAAAAGTACTTCATTGGCTATAAAGCGCTTTGGGACGTCCGGTGGTCGTGAAAGGCGCCATAGAAATGCAACTCTTTCTTTCTTACTTGCCCTGGGAGTGTTTGATGGGACAGTGCAGAGGGAGCTTTACTCTGTATCTAACCCGTGCTGTAGCTGACCTGGGAGTGTTTGATGGGACAGTGCAGAGGGAGCTTTACTCTGTATCTAACCCGTGCTGTACCTGCCCTGGGAGTGTTTGATGGGACAGTGTAGAGGGAGCTTTACTCTGTATCTAACCCGTGCTGTACCTGCCCTGGGAGTGTTTGATGGGACAGTGTAGAGGGAGCTTTACTCTGTATCTAACCCCGTGCTGCACCTGTCCTGGGAGTGTTTGATGGGACAGTGTAGAGGGAGTTTTACTCTGTATCTAACCCCTGCTGTTCCTGCCCTGGGAGTGTTTGATGGGACAGTGTAGAGGGAGCTTTACTCTGTATCTAACCCCGTGCTGCACCTGTCCTGGGAGTGTTTGATGGGACAGCGTAGAGGGAGCTTTACTCTGTATCTAACCCCGTGCTGTACCTGCCCTTCGAGTGTTTGATGGGACAGTGTCGAGGGAGCTTTACTCTGTATCTAACCCGTGCTGTACCTGCCCTGGGAGTGTTTGATAGGACAGTGTAGAGGGAGCTTTACTCTGAATCTAACCTGTGCTGTACCTGCCCTGGGAGCGTTTGATGGGACAGTGTAGAGGGAGCTTTACTCTGTATCTAACCCGTGCTGTACCTGCCCTGGGAGTGTTTGATGGGACAGTGTAGAGGGAGCTTTACTCTGTATCTAACCCGTGCTGTACCTGCCCTGGGAGTGTTTGATGGGGCAGTGTAGAGGGAGCTTTACTCTGTATCTAACCCGTGCTGTACCTGCCCTGGGAGTGTGTGATGGGGCAGTGTAGAGGGAGCTTTGCTCTGTATCTAACCCGTGCTGTACCTGCCCTGGGAGTGTTTGATGGGACAGTGTAGAGGGAGCTTTACTCTGAATCTAACCTGTGCTGTACCTGCCCTGGGAGTGTTTGATGGGACAGTGTAGAGGGAGCGTTACTCTGTATCTAACCTGTGCTGTACCTGCCCTGGGAGTGTTTGATGGGACAGTGTAGAGGGAGCTTTACTCTGTATCTAACCTGTGCTGTACCTGCCCTGGGAGTGTTTGATGGGACAGTGTAGAGGGAGCTTTACTCTGTATCTAACCCATGCTGTACCTGCCCTGGGAGTGTTTGATGGGACAGTGTAGAGGGAGCTTTACTCTGTATCTAACCCCTGCTGTTCCTGCCCTGGGAGTGTTTGATGGGACAGTGTAGAGGGAGCTTTACTCTGTATCTAACCCCGTGCTGCACCTGCCCTGGGAGTGTTTGATGGGACAGTGTAGAGGGAGCTTTACTCTGTATCTAACCCGTGCTGTACCTGCCCTGGGAATGTTTGATGGGACAGTGTAGAGGGAGCTTTACTCTGTACCTAACCCCTGCTGTACCTGCCCGGGGAGTGTTTGATGGGACAGTGTAGAGGGAGCTTTACTCTGTATCTAACCCGTGCTGTACCTGCCCTGGGAATGTTTGATGGGACAGTGTAGAGGGAGCTTTACTCTGTATCTAACCCGTGCTGTACCTGCCCTGGGAGTGTTTGATGGGACACTGTAGAGGGAGCTTTACTCTGTATCTAACCTGTGCTGTACCTGCCCTGGGAGTGTTTGATGGGACAGTGTAGAGGGAGCTTTACTCTGTATCTAACCGCTGCTGTTCCTGCCCTGGGAGTGTTTGATGGGACAGTGTAGAGGGAGCTTTACTCTGTATCTAACCGCGTGCTGCACCTGCCCTGGGAGTGTTTGATGGGACAGTGTACAGGGAGCTTTACTCTGTATCTAACCCGTGCTGTACCTGCCCTGGTAGTGTTTGATGGGACAATGTAGAGGGAGCTTTACTCTGTATCTAACCGCTGCTGTTCCTGCCCTGGGAGTGTTGATGGGACAGTGTAGAGGGAGCTTTACTCTGTATCTAACCCCGTGCTGCACCTGCCCTGGGAGTGCTTGATGGGACAGTGTAGAGGGAGCTTTACTCTGTATCTAACCCGTGCTGTACCTGCCCTGGGAGTGTTTGATGGGACAGTGTAGAGGGAGCTTTACTCTGTATCTAACCCCTGCTGTTCCTGCCCTGGGAGTGTTTGATGGGACAGTGTAGAGGGAGCTTTACTCCGTATCTAACCCCGTGCTGCACCCGCCCTGGGAGTGTTTGATGGGACAGTGTAGAGGGAGCTTTACTCTGTATCTAACCCGTGCTGTACCTGCCCTGGGAGTGTTTGATGGGACAGTGTAGAGGGAGCTTTACTCTTTATCTAACCCCGTGCTGTACCTGCCCTTAGAGTGTTTGATGGGACAGTGTCGAGGGAGCTTTACTCTGTATCTAACCCATGCTGTACCTGCCCTGGGAGTGTTTGATGGGACCGTGTAGAGGGAGCTATACTCTTCAACTAACCTGTGCTGTACCTGCCCTGGGAGTGTTTGATGGGACAGTGTAGAGGGAGCGTTACTCTGTATCTAACCTGTGCTGCACCTGTCCTGGGAGTGTTTGATGGGACAGTGTAGGCGGAGCTTTACTCTGTATCTAACCCGTGCTGTACCTGCCCTGGGAGTGTTTGATGGGACAGTGTAGAGGGAGCTTTACTCTGTATCTAACCCGTGCTGTACCTGCCCTGGGAGTGTTTGATGGGACAGTGTAGAGGGAGCTTTACTCTGTATCTAACCCGTGCTGTACCTGCCCTGGGAGTGTTTGATGGGACAGTGTGGAGGGAGCTTTACTCTGTATCTAACCTGTGCTGTACCTGCCCTGGGAGTGTTTGATGGGACAGTGCAGAGGGAGCTTTACTCTGTATCTAACCCGTGCTGTACCTGCCCTGGGAATGTTTGATGGGACAGTGTATAGGGAGCTTTACTCTGTATCGAACCCCTGCTGTTCCTGCCCTGGGAGTGTTTGATGGGACAGTGTAGAGGGAGCTTTACTCTGTATCTAACCCCGTGCTGCACCTGCCCTAGGAGTGTTTGATGGGACAGTGTAGAGGGAGCTTTACTCTGTATCTAACCTGTGCTGTACCTGCCCTGGGAGTGTTTGATGGGACAGTGTAGAGGGAGCTTTACTCTGTATCTAACCGCTGCTGTTCCTGCCCTGGGAGTGTTTGATGGGACAGTGTAGAGGGAGCTTTACTCTGTATCTAACCCCGTGCTGCACCTGCCCTGGGAGTGTTTGATGGGACAGTGTAGAGGGAGCTTTACTCTGTATCTAACCCGTGCTGTACCTGCCCTGTGCAGACGACCTGGTTCTGCTGTCACCTACTAAAGAGGGGCTACAGCAAAACCTGGACCTGCTGGAGTCGTACTGCCAGACTTGGGCCCTGACAATAAATCCCCAAAAAACCAAAGTCCTTGTGTTCCAGCAAAGATCCAAACATCAGGGACCCAAAATAAATTTCACAGTAGGAACAACCAAAATTGAACAAACCACTAACTACACATACTTGGGCTTAAAAATCAGTTCTACGGGAAACTTCAAACTGGCTGTGAATGAACTGAAAGAGAAAGCAAGAAGGGCTTTCTATGCCATCAAAAAATCAATCCAAATAGAAATCCCAATTAGCATTTGGCTCAAAATTTTCAAATCAGTAATTGAACCAATTGCACTCTATGGCAGTGAGGTATGGGGACCGCTAACTCAACAAGAATTTGCAAAATGGGACAAACACCCAATTGAGATCCTACATGCAGAATTCTGTAAAAGTATCCTCCGGACTCAAAGGAAAACAGTAAACAATGCATGCAGGGCGGAACTAGGCCAATATCCATTAATAATCACTATCCAAAAAAGAGCCACCAAATTTTGGAATCACCTACAAATGAGCAATCCCCAATGCTATCACTACGACGCCCTGAAATGCCAAGAGCTGACCATAAAGAAGAATACCCTCAGTCAACTAGTCCTGGGACTCAGTGAAGTAACTACTAACAATACTAACAATAACCAGCCCCAGGACAGTGACAGGGTAACACAAAGAATTCGACCCAACACAATCGTCGCTAAGCAAAAGGAAAAATATCTGACATATTGGGCAGAAACAACAAAAACCCAAAGCAAACTCAATTGCTACTTGGCCCTAAACAGACAATACAACATAGCTGATTACCTGACCATGGTAAAGGATAACAAACTGAGAAGAACCTTGACAAGGTACAGACTTAGCGAACATAGCCTAGCGATCGAAAAAGGCAGACACAGGCAGACCAGGCTGCCAAGAGAGGACAGGATATGCTCTCACTGCAGTCAGGGAGTGGTGGAGACAGAGATGCACTTCCTCACAGCTTGTGGAAAATATCAGGGCATCAGGGAGAATTTCTACCAAAAATTCTCACAAATATGCCCTGATTTCAGAAATCTGAATGACAACCAAAAACTCCCATTCCTACTGGGAGAGGAGAGAAGCTGTATAACACTGGCGGCGCACTATGTTACAGCTTGCCATGAACAGAGGGACAACCAGTAAACTAAGAAAAAAATATATATAAACAATGCGAATGTATATTTATACACTCAGGGATCTACCTGTTTATACACTGTATGAATAGAACTGCGTTTATGTGCTAAACCATAAATGTATTTTGATGCTTTGGCAACATAAGATGTAACTTATCATGCCAATAAAGCGATTTAAATTGAAATTGAAATTGAGTGTTTGATGGGACAGTGTAGAGGGAGCTTTACTCTGTATCTAACCCGCGCAGTACCTGCCCTGGGAGTGTTTGATGGGACAGTGCAGAGGGAGCTTTACTCTGTATCTAACCCGTGCTGTACCTGCCCTGGGAGTGTTTGATGGGACAGTGTAGAGGGAGCTTTACTCTGTATCTAACCCGTGCTGTACCTGCCTTGGGAGTGTTTGATGGGACAGTGTGGAGGGAGCTTTACTCTGTATCTAACCTGTGCTGCACCTGCCCTGGGAGTGTTTGATGGGACAGTGTAGAGGGAGCTTTACTCTGTATCTAACCCGTGCTGTACCTGCTCTGGGAGTGTTTGATGGGACAGTGTAGAGGGAGCTTTACTCTGTATCTAACCTGTGCTGTACCTGCCCTGGGAGTGTTTGATGGGACAGTGTAGAGGGAGCTTTACTCTGTATCTAACCGCTGCTGTTCCTGCCCTGGGAGTGTTTGATGGGACAGTGTAGAGGGAGCTTTACTCTGTATCTAACCCCGTGCTGCACCTGCCCTGTGAGTGTTTGATGGGACAGTGTACAGGGAGCTTTACTCTGTATCTAACTCGTGCTGTACCTGCCCTGGGAGTGTTTGATGGGACAGTGTAGAGGGAGCTTTACTCTGTATCTAACCCCGTGCTGCACCTGCCCTGGGAGTGCTTGATGGGACAGTGTAGAGGGAGCTTTACTCTGTATCTAACCCGTGCTGTACCTGCCCTGGGAGTGTTTGATGGGACAGTGTAGAGGGAGCTTTACTCTGTATCTAACCCCTGCTGTTCCTCCCCTGGGAGTGTTTGATGGGACAGTGTAGAGGGAGCTTTACTCTGTATCTAACCCCGTGCTGCACCCGCCCTGGGAGTGTTTGATGGGACAGTGTAGAGGGAGCTTTACTGTGTATCTAACCCGTGCTGTACCTGCCCTGGGAGTGTTTGATGGGACAGTGTAGAGGGAGCTTTACTCTTCAACTAACCTGTGCTGTACCTGCCCTGGGAGTGTTTGATGGGACAGTGTAGAGGGAGCGTTACTCTGTATCTAACCTGTGCTGCACCTGTCCTGGGAGTGTTTGATGGGACAGTGTAGGCGGAGCTTTACTCTGTATCTAACCCGTGCTGTACCTGCCCTGGGAGTGTTTGATGGGACAGTGTAGAGGGAGCTTTACTCTGTATCTAACCCGTGCTGTACCTGCCCTGGGAGTGTTTGATGGGACAGTGTGGAGGGAGCTTTACTCTGTATCTAACCTGTGCTGTACCTGCCCTGGGAGTGTTTGATGGGACAGTGCAGAGGGAGCTTTACTCTGTATCTAACCCGTGCTGTACCTGCCCTGGGAATGTTTGATGGGACAGTGTAGAGGGAGCTTTACTCTGTATCGAACCCCTGCTGTTCCTGCCCTGGGAGTGTTTGATGGGACAGTGTAGAGGGAGCTTTACTCTGTATCTAACCCCGTGCTGCACCTGCCCTGGGAGTGTTTGATGGGACAGTGTAGAGGGAGCTTTACTCTCTATCTAACCTGTGCTGTACCTGCCCTGGGAGTGTTTGATGGGACAGTGTAGAGGGAGCTTTACTCTGTATCTAACCGCTGCTGTTCCTGCCCTGGGTGTGTTTGATGGGACAGTGTAGAGGGAGCTTTACTCTGTATCTAACCCCGTGCTGCACCTGCCCTGGGAGTGTTTGATGGGACAGTGTCGAGGGAGCTTTACTCTGTATCTAACCCGTGCTGTACCTGCCCTGGGAGTGTTTGATGGGACAGTGTAGAGGGAGCTTTACTCTGTATCTAACCCGTGCTGTACCTGCCCTGGGAGTGTTTGATGGGACAGTGTAGAGGGAGCTTTACTCTGTATCTAACCCGTGCTGTACCTGCCCTGGGAGTGTTTGATGGGACAGTGTAGAGGGAGCTTTACTCTGTATCTAACCCGTGCTGTACCTGCCTTGGGAGTGTTTGATGGGACAGTGTGGAGGGAGCTTTACTCTGTATCTAACCTGTGCTGCACCTGCCCTGGGAGTGTTTGATGGGACAGTGTAGAGGGAGCTTTACTCTCTATCTAACCCGTGCTGTACCTGCCCTGGGAGTGTTTGATGGGACAGTGTAGAGGGAGCGTTACTCTATATCTGACCCGTGCTGTGCCTGCCCTGGGAGTGTTTGATGGGACAGTGTAGAGGGGGCTTTACTCTCTATCTAACCCGTGCTGTACCTGCCCTGGGAGTGTTTGATGGGACAGTGTAGAGGGAGCTTTACTCTGTATCGAGCCCCTGCTGTTCCTGCCCTGGGAGTGTTTGATGGGACAGTGTACAGGGAGCTTTACTCTGTATCTAACCCGGTGCTGCACCTGCCCTGGGAGTGTTTGAAGGGGCAGTGTAGAGGGAGCTTTACTCTGTATCTAACCTGTGCTGTACCTGCCCTGGGAGTGTTTGATGGGACAGTGTAGAGGGAGCTTTACTCTGTATCTAACCGCTGCTGTTCCTGCCCTGGGAGTGTTTGATGGGACAGTGTAGAGGGAGCTTTACTCTGTATCCAACCCCGTGCTGCACCTGCCCTGGGAGTGTTTGATGGGACAGTGTAGAGGGAGCTTTACTCTGTATCTAACCCGTGCTGTACCTGCCCTGGGAATGTTTGATGGGACAGTGTAGAGGGAGCTTTACTCTGTATCTAACCCCGTGCTGTACCTGCCCTGGGAGTGTTTGATGGGACAGTGTCGAGGGAGCTTTACTCTGTATCTAACCCGTGCTGTACCTGCCCTTGGAGTGTTTGATGGGACAGTGTAGAGGGAGCTTTACTCTGTATCTATTCCGTGCTGTACCTGCCCTGGGAGTGTTTGATGGGACGGTGATGGGACGGTGTAGAGGGAGCTTTACTCTGCATCTAACCTGTGCTGTACCTGCCCTGGGAGTGTTTGATGGGACAGTGTAGAGGGATCTTTACTCTGTATCTAACCCGTGCTGTACCTGCCCTGGGAGTGTTTGATGGGACAGTGCAGAGGGGGCTTTACTCTGTATCTAACCCGTGCTGTACCTGCCCTGGGAGTGTTTGATGGGACAGTGTAGAGGGAGCTTTACTCTGTATCTATTCCGTGCTGTACCTGCCCTGGGAGTGTTTGATGGGACGGTGTAGAGGGAGCTTTACTCTGTATCTAACCTGTGCTGTACCTGCCCTGGGAGTGTTTGATGGGACAGTGTAGAGGGATCTTTACTCTGTATCTAACCCGTGCTGTACCTGCCCTGGGAGTGTTTGATGGGACAGTGCAGAGGGGGCTTTTCTCTGTATCTAACCCGTGCTGTACCTGCCCTGGGAGTGTTTGATGGGACAGTGTAGAGGGAGCTTTATTCTGTATCTAACCCATGCTGTACCTGTCCTGGGAGTGTTTGATGGGACAGTGTAGAGGGAGATTTTCTCTGTGGCTAACCCATGCTGTACCTGCCCTGGGAGTGTTTGATGGGACAGTGTAGAGGGAGCTTTACTCTGTATCTAGCCCATGCTGTACCTGCCCTGGGAGTGTTTGATGGGACAGTGTGGAGGGAGCTTTACTCTGTATCTAACCTGTGCTGTACCTGCCCTGGGAGTGTTTGATGGGACAGTGTAGAGGGAGCTTTACTCTGTATCTAACCCGTGCTGTACCTGCCCTGGGAGTGTTTGATGGGACAGTGCAGAGGGAGCTTTACTCTGTATCTAACCCGTGCTGTACCTGCCCTGGGAGTGTTTGATGGGACAGTGTAGAGGGTGCTTTACTCTGTATCTAACCCATGCTGTACCTGCCCTGGGAGTGTTTGCTGGGACAGTGTAGAGGGAGCTTTACTCTGTATCTAACCCGTGCTGTACCTGCCCTGGGAGTGTTTGATGGGACAGTTTAGAGGGAGCTTTACTCTGTATCGAACCCCTGCTGTTCCTGCCCTGGGAGTGTTTGATGGGACAGTGTAGAGGGAGCTTTAATCTGTATCTAACCCCGTGCTGCACCTGCCCTGGGAGTGTTTGATGGGACAGTGTAGAGGGAGCTTTACTCTGTATCTAACCTGTGCTGTACCTGCCCTGGGAGTGTTTGATGGGACAGTGTAGAGGGAGCTTTACTCTGTGTCTAACCGCTGCTTTTCCTGCCCTGGGAGTGTTTGATGGGACAGTGTAGAGGGAGCTTTACTCTGTATCTAACCCCGTGCTGCACCTGCCCTGGGAGTGTTTGATGGGACAGTGTAGAGGGAGCTTTACTCTGTATCTAACACCGTGCTGTACCTGCCCTGGGAGTGTTTGATGGGACAGTGTAGAGGGAGCTTTACTCTGTATCTAACCCATGCTGTACCTGCCCTGGGAGTGTTTGCTGGGACAGTGTAGAGGGAGCTTTACTCTGTATCTAACCCGTGCTGTACCTGCCCTGGGAGTGTTTGATGGGACAGTGTAGAGGGAGCTTTACTCTGTATCGAACCCCTGCTGTTCCTGCCCTGGGAGTGTTTGATGGGACAGTGTAGAGGGAGCTTTAATCTGTATCTAACCCCGTGCTGCACCTGCCCTGGGAGTGTTTGATGGGACAGTGTAGAGGGAGCTTTACTCTGTATCTAACCTGTGCTGTACCTGCCCTGGGAGTGTTTGATGGGACAGTGTAGAGGGAGCTTTACTCTGTGTCTAACCCGTGCTGTACCTGCCCTGGGAGTGTTTGATGGGACAGTGTAGAGGGAGCTTTACTCTGTGTCTAACTGCTGCTTTTCCTGCCCTGGGAGTGTTTGATGGGACAGTGTAGAGGGAGCTTTACTCTGTGTCTAACCGCTGCTTTTCCTGCCCTGGGAGTGTTTGATGGGACAGTGTAGAGGGAGCTTTACTCTGTATCTAACCCCGTGCTGCACCTGCCCTGGGAGTGTTTGATGGGACAGTGTAGAGGGAGCTTTACTCTGTATCTAACCCGTGCTGTACCTGCCCTGGGAGTGTTTGATGGGACAGTGTAGAGGGAGCTTTACTCTGTATCTAACCCGTGCTGTACCTGCCCTGGGAGTGTTTGATGGGACAGTGTAGAGGGAGCTTTACTCTGTATCTAACCCGTGCTGTACCTGCCCTGGGAGTGTTTGATGGGACAGTGTAGAGGGAGCTTTACTCTGTATCTAGCCCATGCTGTACCTGCCCTGGGAGTGTTTGATGGGACAGTGTGGAGGGAGCTTTACTCTGTATCTAACCTGTGCTGTACCTGCCCTGGGAGTGTTTGATGGGACAGTGTAGAGGGAGCTTTACTCTGTATCTAACCCGTGCTGTACCTGCCCTGGGAGTGTTTGATGGGACAGTGCAGAGGGAGCTTTACTCTGTATCTAACCCGTGCTGTACCTGCCCTGGGAGTGTTTGATGGGACAGTGTAGAGGGTGCTTTACTCTGTATCTAACCCATGCTGTACCTGCCCTGGGAGTGTTTGCTGGGACAGTGTAGAGGGAGCTTTACTCTGTATCTAACCCGTGCTGTACCTGCCCTGGGAGTGTTTGATGGGACAGTTTAGAGGGAGCTTTACTCTGTATCGAACCCCTGCTGTTCCTGCCCTGGGAGTGTTTGATGGGACAGTGTAGAGGGAGCTTTAATCTGTATCTAACCCCGTGCTGCACCTGCCCTGGGAGTGTTTGATGGGACAGTGTAGAGGGAGCTTTACTCTGTATCTAACCTGTGCTGTACCTGCCCTGGGAGTGTTTGATGGGACAGTGTAGAGGGAGCTTTACTCTGTGTCTAACCGCTGCTTTTCCTGCCCTGGGAGTGTTTGATGGGACAGTGTAGAGGGAGCTTTACTCTGTATCTAACCCCGTGCTGCACCTGCCCTGGGAGTGTTTGATGGGACAGTGTAGAGGGAGCTTTACTCTGTATCTAACCCCGTGCTGTACCTGCCCTGGGAGTGTTTGATGGGACAGTGTAGAGGGAGCTTTACTCTGTATCTAACCCGTGCTGTACCTGCCCTGGGAGTGTTTGATGGGACAAGAATAGAATCATAGACTTGTTACATCACAGAAGAAGGCCATTCGGCCCGTGCTGGCTCTCTGCAAGAGCACCTCAGCTAGTCCCACTCCCCCGTCCTTTCCCCGTAGCCCTGCAAATTTTTTTCTTTCAGGCACTTTTCCAGTTCCCTTTTGAAATCCATGTTTGAATTTGCCTCCACCACCCTTTCAGGCAGTGCATTCCAGATACTTACCACTGCGTAAAAAAGTTTTTCCTCATGTCGCCTTTGGTTCTTCGGCCAATCACCTTAAATCTGTGTCCTCTGGTTCTCGACCCTTCCGCCAATGGGAACAGTTTCTCTCTGTCTACCCTGTCCAGACCCCTCATGATTTTGAACACCTCTATCCAACCTCCTCTCAATCTTCTCTGCTCTAAGGAGAACAATCCCAGTTTCTCCAGTCTAAATCAAATCAAATCAAATCAATATCAACTTTTATTGTCATTGTTAGTGCACAAGTGCAGTACAACGACATGTAGGCTTGCGGCTCCCGAGAGTGTACATTTGGATTAAGACATTTAAACATTCAACATACATTTGGCTTGTAGTATATTAACATAAACATAACCATAATAAAGTGCATTGGCAGATGTGCAGGCTTTAGAGTTTATTTGTGGAGTTCAGTAGGATGACAGCCCTGGGAAAGAAGCTGTTCCTAAATCTGGTCGTACGGGTGCGAATGCATCTGTAGCGTCTCCCAGATGGCAGGAGGGCGAACAGACTGTGGCTGGGGTGGGTAGGGTCTTTGATGATGGACCGTGACCTCCGTAAACAGCGTTTCTGGTATATGTGCTCTATGGTCGGTAGCCGGGTGCTGGTAATGCGTTCGGCAGTTTTGACTACCCGCTGCAGGGCTTTCCGGTCATAGTAGCTACAGCTGCCATACCACACTGTGATACAGTTCGTCAGGATGCTCTCTATTGTGCAGCGGTAAAAGTTAGAGAGGATCAGGGGTGACAGATTACATCCCTTCAGCCTCCTTAGGAAATATAGGCGCTGCTGGGCCTTCTTCACCAGAGAGGAGGTGTTGAGGGACCAGGAGACGTCTTCCGTGATGTGGACTCCGTATAACTGAAGTCTTTCATCCCTGGAATCGTTCTAGTAAATCTTTTCTGCACCCTCTCTAAGGCCTTCACATCCTTCCAAAGTGCAGCGCCCAGAATTGGACACAATACTCCAGTTGAGGCCGAACCAGTGTTTTATAAAGGTTCATCATAACTTCCTTCTTTTTGTACTCTCTGCCTCTATTTATGAAGCCCAGGATCCCGTAAGCCTTTTTAACCACTTTCTCAACCTGCCCTGCCACCTTCAATGATTTGTGCACATATAACCCTAGGTCTCTCTGTTCATGCACCCCCTTTAGGATTGTACCCTTTAGTTTATATTGCCTCTCTTCATTCTTTCTACCAAATTGTATCACTTCGCACTTCTCTGCATTAAATTTCATCTGCCACGTGTCCGCCCATTCCACCAGCCTGTCTATGTCCTCTTGAAGTCTATCACTCTCCTCCTCACTGTTCACTATATTTCCAAGTTTTGTGTCATCTGCAAATTTTGAAATTGTGCCCTGTACACCCA
This sequence comes from Somniosus microcephalus, assembly GCF_052327205.1. NCBI lineage: Eukaryota > Metazoa > Chordata > Chondrichthyes > Squaliformes > Somniosidae > Somniosus > Somniosus microcephalus. Next base: position 128,572,157 of record NC_141000.1, on the reverse strand, counting down.
CATCCAAGTCATTCATATATATCAAGAAAAGCAGTGGTCCTAGAACCGACCCCTGGGGAACACCACTGTGTACCTTCCTCCAGTCCGATAAACAACCGTTCACCACTACTCTCTGTTTCCTGTCACTTAGCCAATTCTGTATCCATGCTGCCACTGTCCCTTTTATTCCATGGGCTTCAACTTTGCTGGCAAGCCTATTATGTGGCACTTTGTCAAACACCTTTTGGAAGTCCATGTACACCACATCAACCACATTGCCCTCATCAACCCTCTCTGTTACCTCATCAAAGAACTCAATCAAGTTAGTTAAACACGATTTGCCTTTAACAAATCCGTGCTGGCTTTCCTTAACTAATCCACATTTGTCCAAGTGACTGTTAATTTTGTCCCGGATTATCGTTTCTCACAGCTTCCCCACTACTGAGGTTAAACTGACTAGCCTGTAGTTGCTGGGTTTATCCTTACACCCTTTTTTGAACAAAGGTGTAACATTTGCAATTCCCCAGTCCTCTGGCACCACCCCCTTATCTAAGGAGGATTGGAAGATTATGGCCAGTACCTCCGCAATTTCCACCTTTACTTCCCTCAGCATCCTAGGATGCATCCCATCTGGTCCTGGTGACTTATCTACTTTTAGTACAGCCAGCCTTTCTAGTACCTCCTGTTTATCAATTTTTATCCCATTCAGTATCTCCTCTACCTTCTCTTTCACTATGACTTTGGCAGCATCTTCTTCCTTGATAAAGGCAGATGCAAAGTACTCATTTAATACCTCAGCCATGCCCTCTGCCTCCATGTGTAGGTCTCTATTTTGGGCCCTAATCGGCCCCACCGCCCCCTCCTCTTACTACCCGTTTACTATTTATATGCCTATAGAAGACTTTTGGATTCCCCTTTATATTAGCTGCCAATCTATTCTCATACTCCCTCTTTGCCCCTCTTATTTCCTTTTTCACTTCCCCTCTGAACTTTCTACATTCAGCCTGATTCTCACTTGTATTCTCAACCTGACATCTGTCATATGCCCCCTTTTTCTGCTTCATCTTACTCTCTATCCCTTTCATCATCCAGGGAGCTCTGACTTTAGTTGCCCTACCTTTACCTCTCTTGGGAATGTATCTCGACTGTACCTGAACCATCTCCTCTTTAAAGGCAGCCCATTGTTCCACTACAGTTTTGCCTGCCAATCTTTGATTCCAATTTACCCGGGGCACATCCGTTCTCAACCCACTGAAATTGGCCTTCCTCCAATTAAGTATTTTTACTCTAGATTGCTCCCTATCCTTTTCCATAGCTAATCTAAACCTTATGATACTGTGATCACTGTTCCCTAAATGCTCACCTACTGTCACTTGCTCCACTTGACCCACCTCATTCCCCAGAACCAGATCCAGCAATGCCTCCTCCCTCGTCAGGCTGGAAACATACTGATCAAGAAAGTTCTCCTGAACACACTTCAGAAATTCTTCCTCCTCTCTGTCCTGTACACTATTACGATCCCAGTCTATATTAGGCTAGTTGAAGTCCCCCATTATCACTACTCTATAGTTCTTGCACCTCTCTGTAATTTCTCTGCAAATTTGCTCCTCTATATCCTTTTCACTAATTGGTGGCCTTTTGAATAGACAGGTACTTTTGAAGTGTAGTTACTGTTGTAATGTAGGAAATGTGGCAACCAATTTGTGCACAGCAAGCTCCCACAAACAGCAATGAGATAATGACCAGATCATCTGTTTTAGTGATGTTGGTTGAGGGATAAATATTGGCCCAGGACACCGGGGAGAACTCCCCTGCTTTTCTTCGAAATAGTAGCTGTGGGATATTTTCCGCCCACCTGAGAGAGCATACGGGGCCTCGGTTTTTTAAAATCTTTCCCGTGATGTGGGTGTCGCTGGCAAGGCTGAAATTTATTGCCCATCTGTAATTGCCCTCGAGAAGGTGGTGGTGAGCCGCCTTCTTGAACCGCTGCAGTCCGTGTGGTGAAGGCGCTCCCACGGTGCTGTTAGGGAGGGAGTTCCAGGATTTTGACCCAGTGACGATGAAGGATCGGCGATATACTTCCAAGTCAGGATGGTGTGTGACTTGGAGGGAACCTGGAGGTGGTGATGTTCCCATACGCCTGCTGCCCTTGTCCTTCTAGGTAGTAGACTTGACTATTCCAACGCACTCCTGGCCGGCCTCCCACATTCCACCCTACGTAAACTTGAGGTCATCCAAAACTCAGCTGCCCGTGTCCTAACTCGCACCAAGTCCCATTTACCCATCACCTCGCTGACCTACATTGGCTTCAGGTTAAGCGGCGCCTCGATTTCAAAATTCTCATCCTTGTTTTCAAATCCCTCCATGGCCTCGCCCCTTCCTATCTCTGTAATCTCCTCCAGCCCCACAACCCCCCGAGATATCTGCGCTCCTCTAATTCTGCCCTCTTGAGCACCCCTGATTATAATCGCTCAACCTTTGGTGGCCGTGCCTTCTGTTGCCTAGGCCCTAAGCTCTGGAATTCCCTCCCTAAACATCTCCGCCCCTCTACCTCTCTATCCTCCTTTAAGACGCTCCTTAAAACCTACCTCTTTGACCAAGCTTTTGGTCACCTGCCCTAGTATCTCCTTATGTGGCTCGGTGTCAAATTTTGTTTGATAATCGCTCCTGTGCAGCACCTTGGAACATTTTACTACGTTAAAGGCGCTATATAAATACAAGCTGTTGTTGTTGTACAGGTCACGGGTTTGGGGAGGTGCTGCTGAAGAAGCCTTGGCGAGTTGCTGCAGTGCATCTTGTAGATGGTACACACTGCAGCCATGGTGCGCCGGTGGTGGAGGGAGTGAATGTTTAAGGTGGTGGATGGGGTGCCAATCAAGCGGGCTGCTTTGTCTTGGATGGTGTTGAGCTTCTTGAGTGTTGTTGGAGCTGCACTCATCCAGGCAAGTGGAGAGTATTCCATCACACTCCTGACTTGTGCCTTGTAGATGGTGGAAAGGCTTTGGGGAGTCAGGAGGTGAGATACTCGCTGCAGAATACCTAGCCTCTAACCTGCTCTTGTTGCCACAGTAGTTGTGTGGCTGGTCCAGTTAAGTTTCTGTTCAATGGTGACCCCCAGGATGTTGAAAGACGGCACCTCCGACAGTGCAGCACTCCCTCAGTACTGGCACTGGGAGTGTCGGCCTGGATTATGTGCTCAAGTCTCTGGAGTGGGACTTGAACCCATGACCTTCTGACTCAAAGGCAAGAGAGAGAGTGCGACCCACTGAGCCTCAGCTGACACCTGGCAAGATGAAACATGGAGCCTGACCATTGATGGTGCCACCAGATTTCTCTCAATGACACTGCCAATGGTTACACTGTGAGGTCATGGGTCTGTGTCCACAGCTTCATCAGAAATACTTTGCCATTCATTATCGGAGGTCAATCATTGTCCAGTAGTATAAACATTTATCAAGTCGCGATTTAAGAGTGCTGCCCGAAGGCCCTTAATTTACATATACATTGCAAGCGTCCCAGATACTGGGACTGTATTTGATTCCTATCCTAATGGATTCAGTTTTGCTCAGAAAGGTCAACAATAAAGTGGATTTATAGGATAATGCAGCTGGAGCTCTGAGGAAGATACCTCAAGACCATAAACACACCAGCGCAGTTATCTAAATTCCTCAAATCCCTCCAGGCACGCTCGGCAACAGAGAGTTCAGACTGCGCTCGGATCCCTGCTCTCTCAGGAGGGGGCGTTATTTCACTTTAATCTAGTTGAATTTACGAGCCAACAGTAATAATAATAAAAATCCGAAAGCAGAGGGACGGAGATGGAGAGGTCAGTCAGCAAAGCAAAGCTATCATTGGGACTTGCCTGGTCGAGAACAGCTACAACAAACACTCAGCTACAACAACTTGCATTTATATAGCGCTTTTAATGTAGTAAAATGTCCCAAGGTGCTTCACAGGGGCGATTATCAAACAAAATTTGACACCGAGCCACGTAAGGAGAAATTAGGGCAGGTGACCAAAAGCTTGGTGAAAGAGGTAGGTTTTAAGGAGCGTCTCAAAGGAAGAAAGAGAGGTAGCGAGGCGGAGAGGTTTAGGCAGGGAATTCCAGAGCTTAGGGCCCAGGCAACAGAAGGCACGACCACCAAAGGTTGAGCGATTATAATCAGGGATGCTCAAGAGGCCAGAACTGGAGGAGCGCAGATATCTCGGGGGGTTGTAGGGCTGGAGGAGGTTACAGAGATAGGGAGAGGCGAGGCCATGGAAGGATTTGAAAACAAGGATGAGAATTTTAAAATCGAGGCGTTGCTTAACCGAAAGCCAGTGTAGGTCAGCGAGCACAGGGGTGATGGGCGAACGGGACTTGGTGCAAGTTAGGACACGGGCAGCCGAGTTTTGGATGACCTCAAGTTTACAGAGGATAGAACGTGGGAAGCTGGCCAGGAATGTGTTGGAATAATCAAGTCTAGTGGTAACAAAGGCATGGATGAGGGTTTCAGCAGCAGATGCAAGAAGCTCGACACCATCCAGGACTAAGCAGCCCGCTTGATTGGCACCCCATCCACCACCTTAAACATTCACTCCCTCCACCACCGGCGCACCGTGGCTGCAGTGTGTACCATCTACAAGATGCACTGCAGCAACTCGCCAAGGCTTCTTCGGCAGCACCTCCCAAACCCGCGACCTCTTCCACCTAGAAGGACAAGGGCAGCAGGCACATGGGAACACCACCACCTCCAAGTTCCCCTCCAAGTCATATACCATCCTGACTTGGAAATATATCGGCCGATCCTTCATCGTCGCTGGGTCAAAATCCTGGAACTCCCTCCCTAACAGCACTGTGGGAGCACCTTCACCACACGGACTGCAGCGGTTCAAGAAGGTGGCTCACCACCACCTTCTTGAGGGCAACTAGAGATGGGCAATAAATGCTGGCATTGCCAGCGACGCCCACACCCTGAGAATTAATTAAATAAAACCCCAGGGAACTAAGAGCCACAATGCTGCTGGACCTCATTATCATATCTGCAAATGAGGGCACTTGGCGGGCGAATCGCGGGATGGACCAAAATGTGCGAGTGAAATCAGGGAAGCGATTTAATGGAGGAAAACCAGTGGAAAAGCTTCTTGCCCGAATTTCCTGCCACAAAATTTCCTTGCCCCATTTATGCGCCACCATTATCCCGGAAACAGTGAGAAAGTTCAGAACACCACCCCCCAGCCCCTCCCTCCCCTCCACCCCACGCTCTCGTCCCCGGGAGCGAGATACAAACCCACGACTTCAAAACCCAGAGCGGCAGTGAGCCCCCAGCGAGATCCAGTGCAGCCATCGAGATCCGGCACTCCCAGCGAGATCCGGTGCAGCCATCGAGATCCGGCACTCCCAGCGAGCTCCGGCACTCCCATCGAGATCGGGCACTCCCAGCGAGATCCGGTGCAGCCATCGAGATCCGGCACTCCCATCGAGATCCGGCACTCCCAGCGAGCTCCGGCACTCCCATCGAGATCCGGCACTCCCAGCGAGATCCGGCGCAGCCATCGAGATCCGGCACTCCCAGCGAGATCCGGTGCAGCCATCGAGATCCGGCACTCCCAGCGAGCTCCGGCACTCCCAGCGAGATCCGGCACTCCCAGCAAGATCCAGTGCAGCCATCGAGATCCGGCACTCCCAGCGAGATCCGGCACTCCCAGCGAGATCCGGCACTCCCAGCGACATCATAATCATAATCATAATCATAATCAACTTTATTGTCATTGTTAGTGCACAAGTGCAGTACAACGAAATGTAGGCTTGCGGCTCCCGAGAGTGTACATTTAGATTAAGACATTTAAACATTCAACATTCATTTGGCTTGTAATACATTAACATAACCATAATAAAGTGCATTGGCAGATGTGCAGGCTTTAGAGTTTATTTGTGGAGTTCAGTAGGATGACAGCCCTGGGAAAGAAGCTGTTCCTAAATCTGGTCGTTCGGGTGCGAATGCATCTGTAGCGTCTCCCAGATGGCAGGGGGGCGAACAGACTGTGGCTGGGGTGGGTAGGGTCTTTGATGATGGTCAGTGACCTCCGTAAACAGCGTTTCTGGTATATGTGCTCTATGGTCGGTAGCCGGGTGCCGGTAATGCGTTGGGCAGTTTTGACTACCCGCTGCAGGGCTTTTCGGTCATAGGAGCTACAGCTGCCATACCATACTGTGATACAGTTCGTCAGGATGCTCTCTATAGTGCAGCGGTAAAAGTTAGAGAGGATCAGGGGTGACAGGTTACATCCCTTCAGCCTCCTTAGGAAATATAGGCGCTGCTGGGCCTTCTTCACCAGAGAGGAGGTATTGAGGGACCAGGAGAGGTCTTCCGTGATGTGGGCATCCGGCGCAGCCATCGAGATCCGGCACTCTCAGCGACATCCGGCGCAGCCATTGAGATCCGGCACGCCCAGCGAGATCCGGTGCAGCCATCGAGATCCGGCACTCCCAGCGAGATCCGGCACTCCCAGTGAGATCCGGCACTCCCAGCGACATCCGGCACTCCCAGCGAGCTCCGGCACTCCCAGCGAGATCCGGCACTCCCAGCGAGATCCGGCACTCCCAGCGAGATCCGGCACTCCCAGCAAGTTTGGATGCTCCTGGAGGGACGCATCCCAGGGAATTCGTGGGCTTGGCAACCTGCGATTCTTCCATCCCTGAGGATACGTTGGTTCCGGGGAGTAATTTTGAGCGACCGTAGATTTTTGGCAAAGTTGATCCCTGCAAGTTCCTCTTCCCTCAGGAATAGCAGACCCTCCTTCGCTTCACAAATCTCGGACTTCTTTACAATGCGGAGTCTGGTAAACTTTCTGTGACGGTGTTGCCGGGGCCGGGGGGGAAGGGGGGAGGTTTTGTCTTTCTCAAATGCACAATCCTGATGCATGGTTACAATGAAGACGACAAACCGGGACATACCCTGACACTCGGCCAGGGGACACCGCAAAACTCATTAACTTCCCTTTCAGTTGCAGTGCTGGCTGCCGCCCTTCAACCTTCTCCTCTAACCCTGACATTCTTCCAGTGAATTATTGCACAGATGGGAGCTAATTATTCAGTGTGATCATTCCGGTCTCTCTTCCCCCACCCCCAGGACTGCTCCATGAATATTAATACCAACAACCATCTGAAGAAGACTCAGAATCTCTAAGCCAAACACAGCCAACGGGCAAATTCTGTTCATTCTCAATAGGCAGAAAATAGAGCTTTCATGTGCAAAGAAGACCGTGGAACATTTAACAAAAAGCACCGATCACTTCGTGAGATTCCTTTTTGTGCTCCTTAAAGTGAGACCAGTCAGAATTGGGAAACGGAACAATTTCCATCTTAGGCACCCAGTGTCCCACCAAACACTCCCACAAACATACAGTATGGGTTAGATACAGAGTAAAGCTCACTCTACACTGTCCCATCAAACACTCCCAGGGCAGGTACAGCACGGGATAGATACAGAGTAAAGCTCCCTCTACACTGTCTGATCAAACACTCCCAGGGCAGGTACAGCACGGGTTAGATACAGAGTAAAGCTCCCTCTACACTGTCCCATCAAACACTCCCAGGGCAGGTACAGCACGGGTTAGATACAGAGTAAAGCTCCCTCTACACTGTCCCATCAAACACTCCCAGGGCAGGTACAGCACGGGTTAGATACAGAGTAACGCTCCCTCTAAACTGTCCCATCAAACACTCCCAGGGCAGGTACAGCACGGGTTAGATACAGAGTAAAGCTCCCTCTACACTGCCCAATCAAACACTCCCAGGGCAGGTACAGCACAGGTTAGATACAGAGTAAAGCTCCCTCTACACTGTCCCACCAAACACTCCCAGGGCAGGTACAGCACGGGTTAGATACAGAGTAAAGCTCCCTCTACACTGTCCCATCAAACACTCCCAGGGCAGGTACAGCATGGGTTAGATACAGAGTAAAGCTCCCTCTACACTGTCCCATCAAACACTCCCAGGGCAGGTACAGCACGGGTTAGATACAGAGTAAAGCTCCCTCTACACTGTCCCATCAAACACTCCCAGGGCAGGTACAGCACGGGTTAGATACAGAGTAAAGCTCCCTCTACACTGTCCCATCAAACTCTCCCAGGGCAGGTACAGCACGGGTTAGATACAGAGTAAAGCTCCCTCTACACTGTCCCATCAAACACTCCCAGGGCAGGTACAGCACGGGTTAGATACAGAGTAAAGCTCCCTCTACACTGTCCCATCAAACACTCCCAGGGCAGGTACAGCACGGGTTAGATACAGAGTAAAGCTCCCTCTACACTGTCCCATCAAACACTCCCAGGGCAGGTACAGCACGGGTTAGATACAGAGTAAAGCTCCCTCTACACTGTCCCATCAAACTCTCCCAGGGCAGGTACAGCACGGGTTAGATACAGAGTAAAGCTCCCTCTACACTGTCCCATCAAACACTCCCAGGGCAGGTACAGCACGGGTTAGATACAGAGTAAAGCTCCCTCTACACTGTCCCATCAAACACTCCCAGGGCAGGTACAGCACGGGTTAGATACAGAGTAAAGCTCCCTCTACACTGTCCCATCAAACACTCCCAGGGCAGGTACAGCACGGGTTAGATACAGAGTAAAGCTCCCTCTACACTGTCCCATCAAACACTCCCAGGGCAGGTACAGCACGGGTTAGATACAGAGTAAATCTCCCTCTACACTGTCCCATCAAACACTCCCAGGGCAGGTACAGCATGGGTTAGATACAGAGTAAAGCTCCCTCTACACTGTCCCATCAAACACTCCCAGGGCAGGTACAGCACGGGTTAGATACAGAGTAAAGCTTCCTCTACACTGTCCCATCAAACACTCCCAGGGCAGGTACAGCATGGGTTAGATACAGAGTAAAGCTCCCTCTACACTGTCCCATCAAACACTCCCAGGGCAGGTACAGCACGGGTTAGATACAGAGTAAAGCTCCCTCTACACTGTCCCATCAAACACTCCCAGGGCAGGTACAGCACGGGTTAGATACAGAGTAAAGCTCCCTCTACACTGTCCCATCAAACACTCCCTGGGCAGGTACAGCACGGGTTAGATACAGAGTAAAGCTCCCTCTACACTGTCCCATCAAACACTCCCAGGGCAGGTACAGCACGGGTTAGATACAGAGTAAAGCTCTGTGGTGATTATTTCCTATGTTTAATAAGAAGTATTGTGATTGGTGAATGGGGTGGTTGTTCTCTGTATTAGTAAGAAGTATTGTAATTGGTTGTTTGTTTCTACCTTGAGATATATGTTGTAAACTCATTGGTAGTGGATGTCAGGTGATTTGTGGTGGCCATCTTAAATTCAGTTCTCTCTAGTCATTGTTGGAGACTGGTGTTGAAAGATGTGCTACTGGGTTTTTAAAGTTAATAAAGCCTAGATTAGAAAGGCAAATCTATTCTTTATTTCAATTTATTAACTTTTTATCAGAATGGAGCGATATCTTCAACCGGAACGATTCAATGCTGACCCTAATTCTGCAGGAGTGGATGATAAATGGAAACATTGGTATTGTACATTTACAAACTTTTTGGGTGTGTTGGAACAAGAGTCTCTGAATAAGCTGAATATGCTGATCAACTACATTGCTCCGGATGTGTATAAATATATTTTGGACTGTAAAACTTACGAATTGGCTATTTCTACATTGGAGAAGATTTTTGTTAAACCAAAGAATGAGGTATTTGCACGTTACCTTCTATCTGCCCGTAGGCAGCAGGTGGGAGAATCTTTGGATACTTATTTACAAGCACTTCGGCACCTTGGTGCTAACTGTAATTATAATGCCGTGACAGCCGAAGAATATAAGGAAGAATCGGTACGGGATGCTTTTATTAATGGACTACTGTCTAGATCAATTCATCAGCGGTTGTTAGAAAATAAGACTTTGGATCTCAAGAGTGCTTTTGAGCAAGCTTCTACATTGGCTATGGCTCAGAGAAGTTCGGATTCTTATGCTCTTTCTAATCGGCCTGTGACTTTGGTTTCGGCAGTTCCGGACGAAAAGGAATTAGGTGGACTTAATGGGAGTGGTTTACTAGATTCTGAAATAGTTTCTACTCCAACAGCTCCACCTTTTACTTCGGCAGCTGTTGCCTCTAGGATTCAGAAGTGTTATTTTTGTGGGAACGTCCGGCATCCTCGTTTGAAGTGTCCTGCCCGGGAGGCTGTATGTAGTAAATGCGGCAAGAGAGGTCATTATGCACGTGTTTGTAAATCATTAGGTTTAATTACCTCCTCTTCTGCGACTATTCAACCTGTAGAGAGGGCATTTATTGCATCAATTTCTGCTGCATTTGCTCATGGCCTAAACAAAGCTATAGTTGTGGCCCAAGTTAATGGGTTAGAAGTGAAGGCTCTCATAGATACGGGCAGTACCGAGAGTTTTATAAGTCTTCAGTTTGTGAAGGAAAAGTGTTTGAAAATCTTGCCTGTTACTTATCAGGTGTGTATGGCTCAGACGACCCTTACTTCACAAGTAGCTGGTTGTTGCCTTGTGAAATTGATTCTTCTAGGTAATACGTATACTGATATATGCCTATCTGTTTTGCCTAATCTTTGTGCGGATATTTTGATTGGTCATGATGTGCTTAAATTACACGAGAGTCTTAGTCTTTCATTTGGAGGGACTAAGCCACCCTTATCCATTTGTGGATTAACTTCTTTATCCATTTCTCCATTATCACTTTTTTCCAATTTGATGCCGGAATGTAAGCCAATTGCTACCAAGTCAAGAAGGTATAGCAGTCAGGATAGAGAATTTATTAATTCTGAAGTCCAACGTCTTTTATTGGAAGGAATCATTGAACCTAGTTGTTCGCCTTGGCGGGCTCAGGTAGTTGTCACCACTAACGAGAGGCATAAGAAATGAATGGTGATAGACTACTCTCAAACTATTAATAGGTATACTCAATTCGATGCGTACCCTTTGCCTAAGATTGATGAGCTTATCAACAAAGTATCTCAGTATAAGTTTTTTAGCACTACTAATTTAAAGAGTGCTTATCATCAGATTCCTATTGTTAAGAGGGATCAACCATATACAGCCTTTGAGGCTGGTGGAAAGCTGTATCAGTTTTGCCGAATACCATTTGGTGTTACTAATGGTGTTGCTTGTTTTCAACGGGCAATGGATGCTTTTATAAGTGATAACTCTCTCTCTGACACCTTTTCATATTTAGATGATATCACGGTGTGTGGTAAATCAAGGGTGGAGCATGATTCTAATTTAGAAAGATTCCTTCAAGCTGCGGAAAAAGTTGGTTTAACTTTTAATAAAGAGAAGTGTATCTTTTCGACTACTGAGGTAAATCTACTGGGGTATATTATCTCGGGAAATAAGATTAAACCAGATCCAGAACGTCTGCGACCATTGATCGATTTACCTTATCCTACTAATTCTAAGGCTTTGCAACGAGTTGTTGGACTGTTTTCTTACTATTCTAATTGGATTGCAAACTTTTCGCAGAAGATCCGGCCCCTTATACGGGTTACGACATATCCTCTATCATGGGAGGCCAGGACATGTTTTGATAAATTTAAAAAGGATATCCTAGGAGCAGTTGGGCATTCTATTGATGAGCAGGTTCCCTTTGTGATTGAGACGGATGCTTCTGATTTTGCAATTGGGGCTACTCTGAACCAAAATGGAAGACCTGTGGCCTTTTTCTCACGTACTTTGAACAATAGTGAAAAAAGGCATTCTTCAATAGAGAACGAGGCATATGCAATAGTAGAAGCACTGCGTAAATGGAGACATTATTTATTGGGGCGACATTTTACGTTGGTAACCGATCAAAAATCTGTATCCTTTATGTTTGATGTTAAACATTTTGGAAAGATCAAAAATGATAAAATAATGAGGTGGAGGATTGAGTTGGCATGTTACCATTTTGATATAGTTTATCGTCCGGGGAAGGATAATGTTGCTGCTGATGCACTGTCGAGGGCTTATTGTTCTGTGATTCACGGAGATACGCTTATTAATCTTCACAATGCTTTATGTCATCCTGGGGTTACGAGGATGATACACTTCGTACGCAGTAAGAATTTGCCCTTTTCAGTTGAAGACGTCAAGCGGATGACTTCATCATGTTCTATCTGTGCTCGGTGTAAACCGAATTTCTTTAAGCCTCAACGAGCTCATCTTATAAAGGCTACTTCTCCTTTTGAACGTTTGAGCGTTGATTTTAAGGGGCCTCTTCCTTCAACGACTCAAAATCGATACATATTTACTGTTGTGGATGAGTTTTCAAGGTTTCCTTTTGCTTTTCCTTGCGCAGATGTATCAGCTGCTACAGTTATCAAATGTCTGACTCAACTTTTTGTCATCTTTGGGATGCCGGCGTATATCCATTCGGATCAAGGAAGTTCTTTTATGTCTTCCCAGTTGAAGGAATACCTTCAGAGTCGGGGAATTTCTACTAGTAGAACTACCCCGTATAACCCCCAGGGTAATGGACAGTGCGAACGATACAATGGGGTGATCTGGAAGGCAGTTATGTTGGCTTTGACATCCCGGAATCTTAAGAATACACAGTGGGAAATGGTACTGCCTGATGCCCTGCATTCCATTAGATCATTGCTTTCAACGGCTACTAATGTGACCCCCCATGAAAGGCTCTTTAATTACCCGCGGAGATCTACTACGGGATATTCGGTACCTTCATGGCTTACTATGCAGGGACCTGTGTTGCTTCGACGCCATGTTAGATTGTCAAAATATGATCCTTTAGTGGAGGAGCTGGAGCTGTTGGAGGCAAATTCCCAATATGCTCATATTCGATTCCAAGATTGGAAAGAAAGTGCTGTTTCAATTAAAGACTTGGCTCCTTGTGGTGGCCAGCCCTCTTCCGAGGATACTAATAATAGTCATGATTCAGATAATGTGGATGTTGTTATAGATACTACGAATGTTTCCAATCCTATTGCAGATAATTATACTTCTATTAGTCAGCCTTTGATGGATGTTCATGACCATCCTAGTTTACTTCCTGATGGGATTTCCAATCCGGAAACCGTTGATAATCGGGATATGGATAGCCTGTCTGCAGAAGATACTTCGGTGCCTCCGGGTGTGGGAGGGCAAGGAATTTCACCAAGGTTAAGAAGGTCGACACGAACAAGATATCCGGTCGACCGATTGAAAATGGACTTTTAATTTGATAGTAATGTTTTAAAGTTGTTGAAATATTATATTTGTATTTTAGTTGTAAATAAATTAATTATAAATTGTAAAGGTTATTTAGGTTGGAGCATGTTTTAAAAGGAGGGGTGAATGTGGTGATTATTTCCTATGTTTAATAAGAAGTATTGTGATTGGTGAATGGGGTGGTTGTTCTCTGTATTAGTAAGAAGTATTGTAATTGGTTGTTTGTTTCTACTTTGAGATATATGTTGTAAACTCATTGGTAGTGGATGTCAGGTGATTTGTGGTGGCCATCTTAAATTCAGTTCTCTCTAGTCATTGTTGGAGACTGGTGTTGAAAGATGTGCTACTGGGTTTTTAAAGTTAATAAAGCCTAGATTAGAAAGGCAAATCTATTCTTTATTTCAAGCTCCCTCTACACTGTCCCATCAAACACTCCCTGGGCAGGTACAGCACGGGTTAGATACAGAGTAAAGCTCCCTCTACACTGTCCCATCAAACACTCCCAGGGCAGGTACAGCATGGGTTAGATACAGAGTAAAGCTCCCACTACACTGTCCCATCAAACACTCCCAGGGCAGGTACAGCACGGGTTAGATACAGAGTAAAGCTCCCTCTACACTGTCCCATCAAACACTCCCAGGGCAGGTACAGCACGGGTTAGATACAGAGTAAAGCTCCCTCTACACTGTCCCATCAAACACTCTCTGGGTAGGTACAGTATGGGTTAGATACAGAGTAAAGCTCCCTCTACACTGTCCCATCAAACACTCCCTGGGCAGGTACAGCACAGGTTAGATACAGAGTAAAGCTCCCTCTACACTGTCCCATCAAACACTCCCAGGGCAGGTACAGCAGGGGTTAGATACAGAGTAAAGCTCCCTCTACACTGTCCCATCAAACACTCCCTGGGCAGGTACAGCACGGGTTAGATACAGAGTAAAGCTCCCTCTACACTGTCCCATCAAACACTCCCAGGGCAGGTACAGCACGGGTTAGATACAGAGTAAAGCTCCCTCTACACTGTCCCATCAAACACTCCCAGGGCAGGTACAGCATGGGTTAGATACAGAGTAAAGCTCCCTCTATACTGTCCCATCAAACACTCCCAGGGCAGGTACAGCACGGGTCAGATACAGAGTAAAGCTGCCTCCACACTGTCCCATCAAACACTCCCAGGGCAGGTACAGCACGGGCAGGAGAGATGTCAGGGTAGGAGGCCAAAGATGTGCTCAGATGGGGCTGGAAAGAGAGAAGCATTTAGAATCCCAGAATGCAGTGCTGTGGCCACTGATAGCAGAGTGAGAGGTGTGGATGGACAGTCCGTTGGTCCAAGTTGGAAGTGTAGAAGTTACAATTTTGGGCTGGAGGAGGTTGCAGAGGTCAGGTGGAGAGCTCAATTCACAAATAGCTATATTATGATGATGATAGAAAGAAGTTGAATTTCTATAGCGTCTTTCATGGCCTCAGGACTTTTCAAGTGCCATCTCTGTTGGGCACCGCGCCAGCCAATTTTCGCAGGATCTGACAAACCGGAATAAAGTAATTCGCAGATAATAAGAGTCAAAAATGAGAATACATGGGATTGGAGGCAACCTATTGGCTTGGATAGGGGTTTGGTGAGGAGTTAGGAAGCAGAGAGCAGGGATAACGGGCACATACTCCAATGGGCAGGACGTGACTCAGTGTCCCCCAGGGATCTGTACTGGGGCCACAGCTTTTCGCTATATTTATAAATGACTTGAATGAAGGAACAGAGAGCTGTGTATCCAAGTTTGCTGATGGCACTAAGTCAGGTGGCACAGTAAATAGTGTTAGATGGGAGCAGAAAGCTGCAAAGGGACATCGATAGATTAAGTTCGTGGGCCAAACCGTGGTAGGTGGAGCTCAATGTGAGGAAGTGTGTGGTCATCCACTTTGGATGTGAGAATGATAGATCTTAGCATTTTCTAAATAGTGAGAAGCTGGGAACTGTGGGGGAGCGGAGAGATTTAGGGATCAACTACAGAAATCACTGAAAGCTAGTGGACAGGTACAAAAAATAATTCAAAAAACAATTAAATAGACTAATGGAATGTTGGCCTTTAACTCAAGAGGGCTGGAATACCGAGGGCTGGAATACCGAGGGCTGGAAGTGATGTTACAGTTGTACAGAGCGCCGGTTAGACCCCATCTGGACACTGCGTTCAGTTCTGGGCACTGCCCCTCAGGAAGGATATATTGGCCTTGGCGGGGGAGCAACGCAGATTCACCAGAACGATCCCGGGGCTAAAAGGGTTAAATTACGAGGACAGGTTGCACAGACTGGGCTTGTATTCCCTCGAATATAGAAGATTAAGGGGTGATCTCATCGAGGTGTTTAAGATGATTAAAGGAGTCGATCGGGTCGATCGAGAGAAACTATTTCCTCTGGTGGGGGGAGTCCAGAACAAGGGGGCAGAACCTTAAAATTAGAGCCAGGCTGTTCAGGGGTGATGTCAGGAAGCACTTCTTCACACAAAGGGTGGTGGAAATCTGGAACTCTCTCCCCCAAAAATGTTGTTCAATTTTTGAAAATTTCAAAACTGAGATTGATAGGTTTTTGTTAGGCAAAGGGTGTTAAGGGTTATGGAACCAAGGCGGGTAGATGGAGTTAAGATACAGATCAGCCCTGATCTCATTGAAAGGCAAAACAGGCTCGAGGGGCTGAATGGCCTCCTCCTGTTCCTAGATCATCTATTTTACTGATAAATATTGGTCCAGGACACTGGGGATCACTCCCCGGCTCTTCTTTGGAATAGCGCCATGGGATCGTTTAGATCCACCTCAGAGAGCAGACGGGGCCTCGGTTTAACGTCTCATCTGAAAGACGGCACCTCCAACAGTGCAGCACCCCCTCAGTACTGCCCTGGGAGTGTCAGCCTGGATTGCGTGCTCAAATCTCTGGAGGGAGGCTTAAACCCACAACCTTCTGACTCAGGGGGGAGAGTGCTGCCCACTGAGCCACAGCTGACACTTAAAAACAGAGGGTGAGATTTTGACAATAGTGTGGCGGAGCCACTAAGGGACTCCGATCAATTGTATATAATTCCCTTTAATAATATGTTAGCTACAGCCTGAGTCTGTATCTTTGTTTTCACTGTTTACATGTACAGAGCGCGATCACTTTAATAGCGCGGGTAAACGCGATGACGTCACGCCGTTCATCACGTGATCCCCCACTGGCGGGAAAAACGTGATGACGTCATGACGTCAGCCACGGGACCGCCCAAGCAGTCCTCGTGGAGCCTCCGAACTGACTAGACCTATATTCGATGTTCTCCTGTAGTTATCCGTTAAACTCTGTTAGTTTTCATTAAACCTCGTTTATTTGATCGCCTGAGTGGACCTCAGTCTTTCGGATAGGAACTAGACATTCCTACATTGGTGACCCCGACTTTTGCGAACAGTTTTCGCAGAAGTTACTGAACATGGAATCGAATGCCATTGCTTTGAAGCTACCACAGTTCTGGGAGCAACAGCCAGCCGCGTGGTTCATCCAGGCTGAAGCCCAGTTCGCAATCAGGAACATCGTTGTGGATCAGACCCATTACTATTACGTGGTCTCCGCCCTCGACAGCACCACAGCCTCGCGGATCGTCAGCCTGCTTGGTAATCCACCAGAAGATCGCAAGTATGAAACAATAAAGGCACGGTTGTTACAGGTCTTCGGGCTCACGAAGTCGGAGCGTGCCCGCCGGCTGCTCAATATGCCCGGCCTCGGGGACTCCAAGCCGTCCGAGCTCATGAGCCAAATGCTCACGCTCCTGGGCTCCGAACCGGAATGCTTCCTCTTCAGGGAGCTATTCCTCAGCCAGCTACCGGAGCAAGTTCAGGCTGCCCTAGCCAGGTCGGAAGTCAGAGACTGCGCAGAGCTGGCTGCCGAAGCGGACAAGATCTTCGCGGTGACACAGCAGTACTGCGCTGCCACGAGGCGCCCATCCCCCACAGACGCTGCTCCAGCCCCTCAACCTGCGGAGTTGTGCTTCTACTACGCCCGTTTTGGCGCGAAAGCAAGATGCTGCCGCCCTCCCTGCAGCTTTTCGCTCAAAAAAACCCAGCAGCCACCCTGTCGAAAGAGGACCGGTTATAACGAGCGCCCCGTGGCTGCGATGGCAATCGGTAATTCGGGAAAACTCCTCTTCATCACCGACTCCCTATCTGGTCGACGTTTCCTCTGCGACACCGGGGCGCAGTGTAGCATCCTACCCGCGTCATATCTTGATCTACAAGCCGGGGGGCACGGCCCCTCCCTCGAGGCGGCTAATGGCGGGGCCATTCGGACCTTCGGAAGACGGCGGGTCCAGGTGTGCTTCGGCGGCCTGTGGTTTTACTGGGATTTCATCACGGCCAAAGTCTCTCAAGCCATCTTCGGGGCGGATTTTTTGTGCGCCAACGGCCTCCTGGTGGATGTACGGAACTGCTGGTTGATCAATGCAGCCACTTTTCACTCCATCCCGTGCCACCATGGTAACACCGTGGCACGCACTGTCTCCTGTGCGTTCCCACCTCCGGATGACTTCACTCGCCTCCTCGGAGATTTCCCAGACCTGACCAGACCCACTTTCTCTTCCACGGCCACGAAACATGGTGTCGAACATCACATCACCACTACTGGCTCCCCGGTCTACGCACGGGCCCGGCGCCTCGAACCTGGCAAGCTTGCGGCTGTGAAAGCGGAGTTCGACACGATGGAGCGGCTAGGGATTATTCGCTGGTCGAATAGTCCCTGATCTTCGCCTCTCCAAGTTGATCCGAAACCTGGCCGCGGATGGCGACCTTGCGGCGACTAACGACGCCTAAACAACGCCACTACTCCTGATCGGTACCCAATCCCTCATATTCAGGATTTCTCTGCCCATTTGGCGGGAAATACCATTTTTTCAAAAGTCGACCTTGTCCGCGTCTACCACCAGGTCCCCGTACACCCGCAAGACGTCCCGAAAACTGCGGTCATCACCCCATTCGGCCTGTTTGAATTTCTGTGGGTGCCGTTTGGATTGAAGAACGCTGCACAGGCTTTCCAGCGCTTGATGGACTCCGTGCTTCGGGACCTCAAGTTTCTATTCGTCTACCTCGATGACATCCTCTTTGCCAGCCCTAATAAAGAGGAGCACATCTGCCATTTGCGCACCCTCTTTAGACGCCTCAGTCAACACGGCTTGATCATCAGCCCGGCCAAGTGCCAGTTCGGCCTGCAGCAGATTGATTTCTCAGGCCATCGCATCACATCGGACGGCGCAATTCCCCTGCAAACGAAGGTGGAGGCAGTTACTTCATTCCCGCGCCCGCAGACCGCAAGGCCCTGCAGGAGTTCCTCAGGATGGTAAATTTTTATCACCGGTTCGTCCCTAATGCAGCTCTGCTCATGCAGCCCCTGTACGAGGCCCTCAAGGGCAAGTCCGACAAGGATCCGATTAGCTGGACGGTCGACATGGACCGGGCGTTCGTCGACACAAAAGGCACTTTCGCCAACGCAACCATGCTGGCGCACCCGCTGCCAGGTGCCACCATCGCCTTTACCACCAACGCGTTAGACTACGCCATCGGTGCAACTACGGCGAAACGAACGGAAGTACAGCACGTTCGACCGGGAGTTGCTGGCCCTTTTTCTGGCCATCCGCCATTTCCGGTTCTTGCTAGAGGGACGTCCGTTCATGGCTTTTGTGGACCATAAGCTACTAACGTTCGCTATGGCCAAGACCGCCGAACCGTGGTCAGCTCGGCAACAATGTCAGTTGACGTTTATCTCAGAATTCACCACTGACATTCAGCATGTGTCCGGTAAGGACAACCTGGTGGCGGATTGCCTCTCCCGCGCGACCGTTCATGCAGTCCAGCTCGGCATCGACTATGCCTTCATGGCTGCGGATCAAGCCGCGGATCCGGAAGTCCAATCTTACAGAACCAACCCCTCTAGCCTCCAAGCGGCCGACGTCAAATTCCATGCCGCGGGCACTACGGTACTCTGCGACATCTCCGTAGGAGATCCTCACCCTATCGTCCCAGTTGCCTGGCACCGAAAAGTTTTTGACGCCATACACGGGTTGTCGCACCCTGGCATGAAGGCCTCGCAACGGCTGATGTCGTCCAAATTCGTGTGGCGGGGCATGCACATGGATGTTCGCGACTGGGCCAACACCTGCGTGGTCTGCCAAGGTGCAGTGTCACGTGAAAGCTCCATTGGCCACTTTCGCTGTTCCGGAACGTAGGTTTGATCATGTGCGTGTGGACCTGGTGGGGCCATTTCCGCCTTCGCACGGGTTTACTCATCTTTTTACAATGGTGGACCGCACCACTAGATGGCCGGAGGCGGTTCCTTTGTCATCCACCACTTCCGCAGACGTCGCCAGGGCATTCATCTCCTCTTGGGTCGCCTGTTTCGGGGTACTGGCGGACATCTCGTCTGATCGTGGGCCGCAGTTTTCTTCGGAGCACTGGAACGCTGTGGCTCAGGGGCTTAGCATCAAGCTACATCGCACCACTGCCTACCATCCACAGGCGAACGGCCTGTGCGAACGAATCCACAGGTCGCTCAAGGCCGCACTGCGAGCCAGCCTTCAAGGCACGGGCTGGGTAGACAGGCTTCCATGGGTCCTTTTGGGTCTTCGTACGGCGCCTAAAGAAGCTCTTCAATTGTCCACGGCGGAGCTCGTATATGGCCAGCCACTACGCGTACCAGGGGATTTCCTTCCGACTCCAACAGAGCCATGGTCCGCATCCCAGCAGCTCATCAGCCACCAGGAGGCGGCCAGTAGTTTCGCTCCAGTGCCTACGTCACGTCACGGCTTGCAGAACTCCCACGTCCCAGCTGAGCTGAAGAACGCCGACTATGTGTTTATCCGCCACGACGCTCATCGTGATCCGCTCAAACCCCCTTACACTGGTCCTTTCCGCGTGATAGAGCCGGGAGACAAATCTTTTTCGGTCGATGTCGGAGGTAAACCGGACCACATTTCGGTTGACCGGTTGAAGCCAGCTCACTTGGACCTTGACCGCCCAGTCGAGATCGCACAACCGCCGAAATGTGGCCGACCGCCCACAGTCGCCGTGCCAGATCAAACGCAACCACCCGCCAGCTCGCCCATCATCCATCAGCTTCCACTTCAAGGCTACAGAAGTCGATCTGACAGGCTTGTCAGGCCTCCTCGCCGTTTTACTTTTGCTATTAAAGACAATTCTTGGGGGGGCGCATGTGGCGGAGCCACTAAGGGACTCCGATCAATTGTATATAATTCCCTTTAATAATATGTTAGCTACAGCCTGAGTCTGTATCTTTGTTTTCACTGTTTACATGTACAGAGCGCAATCACTTTAATAGCACGGGTAAACGCGATGACGTCACGCTGTTCATCATGTGATCCCCCACCGGCGGGAAAAACGTGATGACGTCATAATGTCAGCCATGGGACCGCCCAAGCAGTCCTCGTGGAGCCTCCGAACTGACTAGACCTATATTCGATGTTCTCCTGTAGTTATCTGTTAAACTCTGTTAGTTTTCATTAAACCTCGTTTATTTGATCGCCTGAGTGGACCTCAGTCTTTTGGATAGGAACTAGACATTCCTACAATAGCAAAATACAACGGATGCTGGAAATCCGAAATAACAACAGAAAATGCAGGAAAAACTCAGCAGGCCAGGCAACATCTGTGGAGAGAGAAATAGAGTCAACGTTTCGGGTCAAAACCCTTCTACAGAACTGAGAGAAAAGGCAGGAAATGAAACAAAAGGCAGTTTGGGGGCTGGGAAATGGGGGAGGGGATGAAAGAGGAGACATTAAGAGATATTCAAGGCGAGACGAGATGGTAATAGGACAGGTAAAGAAACAAACAATGGCTCTAGTTGAAGTGTGAAATGCGCTGGCAGAGTGAAAGATAGCTGCGATGTGGGAGAGAGAAAAAAAGTAAAAGTAAACTGAAAGCAATGAAGAAGACCAAAGTTGAAGAGCCAAACGGAGATCCCGTCGAAGAGAAGAGCAGAACTTCTTCAAGGTGGGCATTCCTAGAAGAGGGGTGGCAGTGAACTAAACACTAACACAACAGCAAAATACTGCGGATGCTGGAAATCTGAAATAACAGAAAATGCTGGAAAAACTCAGCAGGCCAGGCAACATCCGTGGAGAGAAAACAGAATCAACGTTTTGGGTTAAACCCTTCTACAGAACTGAGAGGGTGAGATTTTGAGTTCTCCTGCTCATCGGGTGGGATGTGTCAGTATGGGGAATGACATGTAGCATATTCCCAGCAACGCTGCCTCCAGACGTCATATTTCCACGTGCCTTATGCGCTTCGCACAGGCTCAGCTGGCGCTCGAATCGAAGAGGAGCCCAGAAGGTAAGTTTAAATTTATTATTCTGGGGCCAGGAGGAACAGGAGTGCTGAGCTGGGCTTGACAAAAATAACCTGGGCCGCTGGCACACCCGGTTCCCCCACCCATCCCGAGAATAGACCCCACCTGGACCAACCTTTTCCTGGGCCACTCTACCTCTCCATGGCCTCGTCCCACTCTACCTCTCCATGGCCTCGTCCCACTCTACCTCTCCATGGCCTCGTCCCACTCTACCTCTCCCTGGATTTGTCCCACTCTATCTCTCCATGGCCTTGTCCCACTCTACCTCTCCATGGCCTCGTCCCACTCTACCTCTCCGTGGCCTCGTCCCACTCTACCTCTCCATGGCCTCGTCCCACTCTACCTCTCCATGGCCTCGTCCCACTCTACCTCTCCATGGCCTCATCCCACTCTACCTCTCCATGGCCTCGTCCCACTCTACCTCTCCATGGCCTCGTCCCATTCTACCTCTCCATGGCCTCGTCCCACTCTACCTCTCCATGGCCTCGTCCCACTCTACCTCTCCATGGTCTTGTCCCACTCTACCTCTCCATGGCCTCGTCCCACTCTACCTCTCCATGGCCTCGTCCCATTCTACCTCTCCATGGCCTCGTCCCACTCTACCTCTCCATGGCCTCGTCCCACTCTACCTCTCCATGGTCTTGTCCCACTCTACCTCTCCATGGCCTCTCCCCACTCTACCTCTCCATGGCCTCGTCCCACTCTACCTCTCCATGGTCTTGTCCCACTCTACCTCTCCATGGTCTTGTCCCACTCTACCTCTCCATGGTCTTGTCCCACTCTACCTCTCCATGGTCTTGTCCCACTCTACCTCTCCATGGCCACGTCCCACTCTACCTCTCCATGGTCTTGTCCCACTCTACCTCTCCATGGTCTTGTCCCACTCTACCTCTCCATGGTCTTGTCCCACTCTACCTCTCCATGGTCTTGTCCCACTCTACCTCTCCATGGTCTTGTCCCACTCTACCTCTCCATGGCCACGTCCCACTCTACCTCTCCATGGTCTTGTCCCACTCTACCTCTCCATGGTCTTGTCCCACTCTACCTCTCCATGGTCTTGTCCCACTCTACCTCTCCATGTTCTTGTCCCACTCTACCTCTCCATGGTCTTGTCCCACTCTACCTCTCCATGGTCTTGTCCCACTCTACCTCTCCATGGTCTTGTCCCACTCTACCTCTCCATGGTCTTGTCCCACTCTACCTCTCCATGGTCTTGTCCCACTCTACCTCTCCATGTTCTTGTCCCACTCTACCTCTCCATGTTCTTGTCCCACTCTACCTCTCCATGTTCTTGTCCCACTCTACCTCTCCATGTTCTTGTCCCACTCTACCTCTCCATGGTCTTGTCCCACTCTACCTCTCCATGGTCTTGTCCCACTCTACCTCTCCATGTTCTTGTCCCACTCTACCTCTCCATGGTCTTGTCCCACTCTACCTCTCCATGGTCTTGTCCCACTCTACCTCTCCATGGTCTTGTCCCACTCTACCTCTCCATGGTCTTGTCCCACTCTACCTCTCCATGGCCACGTCCCACTCTACCTCTCCATGTTCTTGTCCCACTCTACCTCTCCATGGTCTTGTCCCACTCTACCTCTCCATGGCCACGTCCCACTCTACCTCTCCATGGTCTTGTCCCACTCTACCTCTCCATGGTCTTGTCCCACTCTACCTCTCCATGGCCACGTCCCACTCTACCTCTCCATGGTCTTGTCCCACTCTACCTCTCCATGGTCTTGTCCCACTCTACCTCTCCATGGTCTTGTCCCACTCTACCTCTCCATGGTCTTGTCCCACTCTACCTCTCCATGGTCTTGTCCCACTCTACCTCTCCATGGTCTTGTCCCACTCTACCTCTCCATGGCCTCGTCCCACTCTACCTCTCCAAGGTCTTGTCCCACTCTACCTCTCCATGGTCTTGTCCCACTCTACCTCTCCTGTGCCTCGCCCCCCTCCTTTCCCCCCAGTTACAATGTCAGAGCCTCCAACCGCCTCAGCCCAGTGTCTGGAACACCCTCCCTAAACCCCTCCCCCTCCCCACTTCCCTTCCCCCCTGTAAAAGCCTCTCGAAGCTTATTTTAACCAAGATTCTGTCCACCTCTCCTAACTCTCCCTCCAGGGCTCAACATCTGCTACTTTGCAATTTTCTATCCCCACTGCCAAGTACCTTGTGACATTTTCCAACATTAAAGCTGACATATAATTGTAAGTAGTTGTAATTATATTTTGTTATTTCATGTAATTAAATTTCTACACAACGCATGGCTTTCCCTCTTACTGCTCCCTGACTCCAATTAAATTATCATTCTGTAGCCTTTATCTGAGAAATCGCTGCAAAA
Source organism: Somniosus microcephalus (assembly GCF_052327205.1). NCBI lineage: Eukaryota > Metazoa > Chordata > Chondrichthyes > Squaliformes > Somniosidae > Somniosus > Somniosus microcephalus. The sequence goes on along the minus strand of NC_141000.1, from coordinate 128,548,303 downwards.
ACTGCAGCTGATGAAAGGCAGGAACTTAACCACTTTACTGGGGTCTCATTCAGTCATTTAGCTTCCAGCTGGTGCTGTCCTTTCAGATCATCAGCACAGGATCAGACCGGATTCTCAATTCTTTTACATATCTTTAAATTCATTCTCGGGATGTGGGCGTCGCTGGCAAGGCCGGCATTTATTGCCCATCCCTAGTTAAACCCTGAGAAGGTGGCGGTGGCCATCCTCTGGCTGCGTAGTGGCTTTGACACAACTGAGTGGCATGCTGGGCCACTGCAGAGGAGAGTTCGGAGTCACCCATGTTGGTGTGGGACTGGAGTCACATATAGATCAGAAAAAGTATTTCGAGATACGGAACCAAGGTGGGTGAATGGAACGAAGGTATACTTCAACTTCATAATAATGCCATGGGATCTTTCACATCCACCTGAGAGGGCAGGTGAGCATTCGGTTTAACGTCTCATCCGAAAGACGGCACCTCCGACAGTGCAGTGCTCCCTCAGTACTGCTCCTCCGACAGTGCGGCGCTCCCTCAGTACTGCTCCTCCAACAGTGCAGTGCTCCCTCAGTACTGCTCCTCCGACAGTGCGGCGCTCCCTCAGTACTGCCCCTCCGACAGTGCAGTGCTCCCTCATTACTGACCCTCCGACAGTGAAGCGCTCCCTCATTACTGACCCTCCGACAGTGCAGCGCTCCCTCAGTACTGACCCTCTGACAGTGCAGCATTCCCTCAGTACTGCCCCTCCAACAGTGCAGCGCTCCCTCAGTACTGCCCCTCTGACAGTGCAGCACTCCCTCAGTACTGCCCCTCCAACAGTGCGTCATACTCTCAGTGCAGCACTCCCTCAGTTCTGCCCCTCCGACAGTGCAGCACTCCCTCAGTTCTGCCCCTCCGACAGTGCAGCATTCCCTCAGTACTGCCCCTCCAACAGTGCAGCACTCCCTCAGTACTGCCCCTCCGACAGTGCAGCACTCCCTCAGTACTGCCCCTCCGACAGTGCTGCACTCCCTCAGTTCTGCCCCTCCAACAGTGCAGCACTCCCTCAGTACTGCCCCTCCGACAGTGCGGCGCCTCCTCAGTACTGGCACTGGGAGTGACAGCCGGGATTATGTGGTCAATTCACTTAAGTGGGGCCTGAACCCGTGACCATCTGAATCAACAAACCACGGCTGGCACCTGACTCACGCCCTGTGCTCTGTGGTGTGTGCTCGGGGTTACGGGGCCGAAAGCTCATCCTGGGAGGGTTTTGTTTTCCTCCGCAACTACCTGAGCGGATCCACAAGCTCGACAGGCCATGGCTCGCGGGCAGCCTGTTAAAGCTGTGATCGTATCCTCACCCTCACCAAATCCCGTTCACCCATCACCCCCTGTGCTCGCTGACCTACATTGGCTCCCAGTCCGGCAACATCCTGATTTCAAAATTCTCATCCTTGTGTTCAATTCCCTCCATGGCCTTGCCCCTCCCTATCTCTGTAACTTCCTCCAGCCCTACATCCCTCCGAGATCTCTGCACTCTTCCAATTCTAGTGTCTTGCCCATCCCCGATTTCCATCGCTCCACCATTGGCGGCCGTGCCTTCAGCTGCCTGGGTCCTAAGCTCTGGAATTCCCTCCCTAAACCTCTCCGCCTCTCTCTCCTCCTTTAAGTTGCTGCTTAAAACCTACCTCTTTGACCAAGCTTTTGTCACTTGCCCTGATATCTCCTTACGTGGCTCGGTGTTAAATTTTGTTTGATAATCGCTCCGGTGAAGCGCCTTGGAACGTTTCACTACGTTAAAGGTGCTGTATAAATACAAGTTGTTGTTGTATTTTGATCTCCCAACCCATGGCCACAGGATGTACTTTCAGCTTAAATAAAGGCTGGCTTTCCTTTTGTTCCATCACAAGGAACTGTAGCATGAGAAAATAAGTGTCAAGATGCAACGATTGAAGGAATGTGCCTCATCGCATCTGTCATTCCGTGCTGGAACATATCCAGCTGTTCGCTGACTTTTGCTGAGTGACAAAGGAGTCTTCAGGCCGAGTCAGCCAACAGTGACAGTACTGCAGCCCCCGGGTACCTGCTCCTCCAGGGTATCATGTTCAGCATATGTGCAGAACAGTGTGCGTGTGTGGCAAGAGATGGATTAACATCGTGCACCTCAGTAAGTTGGAGTCATTAGCGGTGACAATCGGCACTAGCAGGAGGCACGGGATCACTGCAGTGGATGGATTTAGAAGCACAATGATTCAATGTGAAAGAAAGAACTCATTTCTCCAGCGCCTTTCACAACCTCAGGACGTCCCGGAGCGCTTTACAGCCAATTAAGTACTTTTTGAAGTGTAGTCCCTGTTCTAACGTGGGAAATGCGGCAGCCAATTTGCGCACAGCAAGCTCCCGCAAACAGCAATGTGATAACTGACCAAATAATCTGTTTTAGTGATGTTGGTTGAGGGATAAATATTGGCCCTAGAACACCGGGGAGAACTCCCCCTGCTCTTCTTCGAAATAATACCATGGGATTGTTTACATTGGGCTGGAGCTGTGGTTCAGTGGGTAGCACTCTCTCTCTCTCTCACCTCTGAGTCAGAATGGTTGTGGGTTCAAGTCCCACTCCAGGGACTTGAGCACATAATCCAGGCTGACACTCCAGCACAGTGCTGAGGGGACGCTGCACTGTCGGAGGTTCCATCTTTCGGATGAGACGTTAAACCGAGGCCCTGTCTGCTCTCTCAGGTGGACGTAAACTATCCCACGGCCACTACTTTGAAGAAGGGCAGGGGAGTTCTCCCCGGTGTCCTGGGCTAATATTTATCCTTCAACCAACATCACTAAAAAACAACAGATGATCTGGTCGTGATCACATTGCTGTTTGTGGGATGTTGCTGTGCGCAAATTGGCTGCTGCGTTTCCTACATTACAACAGTGACTACACTTCAAAAAGTACTTCATTGGCTGTGAAGCGCTTTGGGAGCCCTGAGGTCATGAAAGGCATGGAGAAATACAAATCCTTCTTCCTTTCATTCTTTGCTTTGGGCCAGTACAGAGTGAAGGGATGAGATGTTACATGAAAGCAATGTTATTTCTTTTACTTTATCTCTTTCTGCTCACCCTCATTATTTTTTTATTCACCTGATGAATGTCAGATTTATTAGCAAGACCACGGCTGGTGTACTAACCCTAGAGTCCAGCCTCATTACTGTGAACACCAGGGTGCTTCCAAGGGAGTTCATCTTAGCCAGAGGTAAAGAAGCGATGAGAATAATTCGGGAAATCGCCGTGAGATGGCTCCAAGCTTCACTTTCAGAAGTCTTCGGATTGTTGGCGGAAGGGGAGACTGAGGGAGGTGTAGTGTATGTAACCGTTCCACCTTTAAGAGAACTATATTAAGGTTTGCACTACTTTATCTTGGCTGCTGTATACTGTAATACCGGTGGTGGCCACACCGGTATATAAGTGCTGTGTAATGATTTATTGGGCAGTTCCGCCCTGACCTTCGACTAGTAAAGACCTGTTAAATTTTACTCTTGTGGTCTGTGTAGTAATTCTCAATATAACACACAGACTTAACAGTGGCGAAGAGTACGATCTTACCCTGCGGCAGAGATACATCCAAGGCAGTTTAACGGGCGTCGAGAGGAGGCATCCGCCCTCATCATTCTGCTGAGAAAAGACTCGGGTCTGCAGAGCAAAGGAAGAATTCTGACACGAAGCCTTCCATCAGCAACAGGCAGTGATCATCCCTTCTATCACGGTGGTGGGTAAGCCGATCAGCGGCGAGCAGCAAGTCGGCCACGTTGACTGTGAGTAGGGGAGAAAATTAAAAAAAAAATGGAGGATATAAGGGCGGAGAACTCGACCACGACCGGGGAAAAGAGCCGGACAGAAGTCGGGGCCAGAGGCGCTGAGACTGGGGCAGCGTAAGGCACGGAAGCCGCGGTGAATGCAAACGCAGCCGGTGCGAAAGACCGGGCTGCAAGCAGGCTGGGAGACGCAACAGCGTCGAGAGAGAGCTCGACCGCGACCGGTGAAAAAGGCCAGGCAGCTACCGAGACCGCGAGGCGCAGCGACCGGGTCAGCGTAAGGCGCGGGAGAAACTAAAAAAAAACGCGGAGAACTCAGCCGCAGCCGGGGGGAAAGGACCGGACTGCAAGAGGGGCTGGGAGGCACGATTTGAGAACCGCTGGGGGAGGGCGAACGCAGCAATACGGCAATCGCCATTACAGCCAGCGGGGGAGAAAGGCAAATGCGGGAAGCCGCCATTTTCGGAGGCGGGGGAAGAAGACAAGCGCGGGAAACCGCCATTTTGTAAAAAAAAAAGAAAATAAATAATTCTTTTGTTTCTCAAGAAGATCGCGAGGATGCCTAAGCGTGGTAACATCAACGATTTCGATCCCGACGTTGAAGATTGGGCCACGTATGTAGAACGCATAGAGATATATTGTAAGGCAAATAAAATATCAGATAAAGATAAAGCAATAACCTTACTAAACTCAATGGGTGCGAAGACTTACGGGCTATTGAAGCATCTTCTATCACCAGCTAAACCAGCGGATCAGGCTTTCGCTAATATTGTTGCTGTCCTGAAGAATCATTTGAACCCCACACCGCTGATGTTAGCGGAACGATTTAAATTTTATGCGAGAACGCAACTGAAAGAGGAAAACAATGCGGAGTATTTAATTGAACTGCGCAATATAGCGAAATACTGCCAGTTTGGGGAAAGCCTGACAGAGGCACTGAGAGACAAATTCGTGTGTGGATTGTCGAAAGAAGGAACACAAAAGCGGCTGCTTGAAGAGAATGATCTTACACTTGATAAGGCTGTCTCTATTGCAACATTGCACGAAGCCGCAGCGAGAGGCACTGCGGAAATGCGGCTGAAGGCAGCGGTACTCAGCGTAGATCAAATGGCTTCGGGTACAACGAAATGTTATCATTGTGGGAAGACAACACATGATCAGAACCAATGCTGGTTTAAAAATCAGGAATGTAGAAAATGTGGCAAGCTTGGTCACATAGCTAAAGTATGCCGGTCAGGAAAGAAGACCAGCAACAAAAAGTCACTGCAGGGAAAGTGCAGAAAGGTACATAAGGTGGCTGAGAAGAGTTCGGATGAACAGAATTCGGATTCAGACTCCAACAGCAAGGAACTGGGTAGTCTGAGAATTCACAATGTGAGTAAGGAAGCTGACAGACAAACTATCTGGGTCACACTGCAGATAGCAGGAGTCCAAATGAAGATGGAATTGGACACCGGATCGGCGTTGACGGTCATGAATAAGCAAGATTACAAAAGGTTATTCAAACATATTCCCCTACGGGATACGAAGATAGTGTTGCAGACATACACGGGGCAAAGAGTATACCCCATCGGGAAGATAAAAGTCAAGGTGGTACACAAGGGCAAAGAACACCAAGGAATGGACTTATATGTACTACCTGAGGGAGATCCACCACTTCTGGGACGGGAGTGGATCAGGAAAATAAAAATGGACTGGCACTCCCTAAACGCAATAACGGTAGATTCAGAGAAAAAAGATGTCAAACCTGAACGATTGTCCAGAATATTGGATGAGGCTAAAGAGGTGTTCCAACAGGGACTGGGAACACTGAGAGGAATTAAGGCAAAAATCAAGATTGCAGAACAGGCAACCCCAAAATTTTTCAAAGCCAGACCGGTACCTTATGCGATACGACCTGCTGTGGAAGCTGAGCTGGAAGGGCTAGAACGTTCAGGACTACTGTCTAAGGTGGACTGGAGTGAGTGGGCCACGCCCATTGTTCCCATCATGAAGCGTTCATCGAGTAACAAGCCAGGGGAACCGGGGAAGGTCCGCATCTGTGGAGACTTCAAGATCACAGTTAATCCGGTGCTTCACACGGTGCAATATCCGCTTCCGCAGATTGAGGATATCTTTGCTTCATTGTCTGGCGGGAAATGCTTCAACAAGATAGACCTGGCGCAAGCGTATTTACAGATGGAAGTTGAGAGAGTCGCGCCAGTATCTCACAATCAACACGCACAGAGGCTTGTATCGATATAATAGACTGGTTTTTGGAGTGGCTTCAGCTCCAGCAATTTGGCAGAGAGCCATGGAGCAGGTATTACAGGGAATTCCAAGCACTCAATGTTACTTGGACGATATCCTGATTACAGGAGATGACGATGAGGAACACCTTGCTAATTTGAAACTGGTGCTCACCAGGTTGAAGGAATATGGCCTTCGAGTTAATCGCCAGAAATGTGAGTTCTTTCAGAAACGGATCTCGTACTGTGGTCATATCATTGACCAGGAGGGGCTGCACAAGTCACCTGACAAGATCAAAGCTGTTGTGAAGGCTCCCGCTTCGGAAAATGTATCCCAGTTGAGGTCGTTCCTAGGGTTGATTAACTATTACCATAAGTTTCTGCCAAATCTATCCACGGTGCTGCACCCGCTGAATGCTCTTTTGCAGAAAGAAGTACCATGGAAGTGGAGCGAGGACTGTAAGAAGGCCTTTCGCAAAAGCAAGACATTGATCACCTCAGAGGAAGTGTTGGCTCACTTCAACCCAACGCTACCTATTCGTTTAGCTTGTGATGCTTCTCCTTATGGTATTGGAGCAGTACTCTCACACAAGTTGCCAAATGCCTCGGAAAGGCCAGTCGCATTTGCATCCAGATCATTGACCTCCGCTGAGCGCAACTATGCTCAGATAGATAGGGAGGCTCTCAGCCTGGTGTGGGGAGTAAAGAAGTTTAATCATTACCTGCAGGGCCAGAAGTTTACACTGCTGACAGACCACCAGCCGTTGGTATCCATATTCAACCCTAAAAAGGGCGTTTCCATCATGACAGCGCAAAGGCTACAGAGGTGGTCCCTTTTCCTAGGGGCACACCAATATGACATAGAATACAAAGGATCAAAACAGCATGGGAATGCTGACGGTTTATCACGCCTACCGTTGCCAACGGTAGAAGAGGCGCCTACAGTGGACCCAGTGGAGATGTTCCACTCAACCATAGTGGAATGTCTACCAGTAACAAATTCTACGATCGAAAAGGAAACAAGAAATGACCTGACTCTCTCACGAGTCTACGATTTAACGGTGAAGGGATGGCCAGCACATGGCGAACCACTGCTGCCAGCATTTTCGCAAAGAAGAGAACAGCTGTCAGTGTGCCGAGGAACTTTGATGTGTGGATCCAGAGTGGTGAATCCACCCAAACTCCAGCATAAAGTGCTAAAGGAGCTTCACGAGGGGCATCTGGGTGGAGTGAAAATGAAGAACCTAGCCAGAGCGTTCGTGTGGTGGCCAGGTATCGATGGAGACATCGAAGAAATGACCAAGAGCTGTCAAGGATGCCAGAAGGTCCAAAATGCCCCACCACAAGCTCCTCTGCATCCATGGGAGTGGCCCTCATCTCCATGGCAAAGGGTACATATCGACTTTGCTGGTCCATTTATGGACTCAATGTTCTTAATCGCGGTGGATGCACACTCCAAGTGGCCGGAGGTAATCAAGATGTCCTCCACCACCACGGAAAAAACCATCACAGTATTAAGGACCATATTTGCCAGGAATGGGCTGCCGGAACAGATCTGTTCTGATAATGGACCGCAATTTGTGTCCGAAGAATTCAGGAAGTTCTTAAAAAACAATGGGGTTAAGCACTACACGTCCGCCCCATACCATCCCGCCACCAATGGATTAGCTGAAAGGTTTGTCCAGACCTTCAAGAAGGCCATAAAAGCCATGGGTAATGAAGACATAAATCTACAACATAAGGTAGATAACTTCTTGTTGGCGTACAGGAATGCAACACATGCGGTCACAAACCAAACTCCCGCCATGATGTTTTTCAATAGAAGACTAAGATGCCGGCTGGATTTGATCAAGCCAAACATCAGAAGGGACGTAGAGAACCGGCAATTTCAAGGCATGAATGAAAGGCCAACTAGAACCTTCCAGATAGGTCAACAAGTTTTGGCCCGGGACTACCGTACCGAGAAATGGCAGCCCGGAACTATTTGCACATGACTAGGACCGCTGATGTATACCGTGGACATTGGTGAAAGCATAATAAGGCGCCATGCTGACCAGATCATAGCGTCATCCGAAAAGGGACAACCTACACCACAACTCTATACGCCTAATGATGAAGCAAAGATACCCATAGTATCTACCTCCGATCCGGTGATACAGGAACCAGATGAACCCGACACTGACATTCAAGCCGAATCGACCTTGCCAAAACAACCTACTACACCACCGAAAACTACTACACCACCGAGGCGTTATCCGGACCGAGTCAGGAAGCCTCCAGAGAGACTGAATCTGTGAACTGTTTTTACATGAAGTTGTGTATATATGTTATGATGTTATGTTTAATGGGAATGTATACTGTTAACCTAAAAAGGGAGGATTGTAGTGTATATAACCGTTCCACCTTTAAGAGAACTATATTAAGGGTTGCACTACTTTATCTTGGCTGCTGTATACTGTAATACCGGTGGTGACCACACCGGTATATAAGTGCTGTGTAATGATTTATTGAGCAGTTCCGCCCTGACCTTCGACTAGTAAAGACCTGTTAAATTTTACTCTTGTGGTCTGTGTAGTAATTCTCAATATAACACACAGACTTAACAGGAGGGGAGCAGTTCTGCAAAGGACGGTGCGAAGAGCCTCTACAAGAGCCAACACAGGGGAAAATGCAGGGAGTGGGAGGAATGAATAGGACGGGGTGGCAGGCAGGGGGGAGGGGAGCGGTTTGGGAGTTAAGGAGGAACAAGAGAGGAAAGTTCAGAGGAGAATTACACAGAATGTACAGCCCAGAAACAGGCCATTCGGCCCCACTGGTCCGTGCCGGTGTTTATGCTCCACACCAGCCTCCTCCCACCCCTCTTCATCTCACCCTATCACCATATCCTCTATTCCTTTCTCCCTCATGTGTTTATCCAGCTTCCCCTTAAATGCATCGATACTATTCGCCTCAACCACTCCCTGTGGTAGCGAGTTCCACATTCTCACCACCCTTTGGGTAAAGAAGTTTCTCCTGAATTCCCTATTGGATTTATTAGTGATTATCTTATATTTATGACCCCTAGTTCTGGTCTCCCCCACAAGTGGAAACATCTTCTCTACGTTTACCCTATCGAACCCCTTCATAATCTTAAAGACCTCGATCAGGTCACCCCTCAGACTTCTCTTTTCTAGAGAAAAGAGCCCCCACCTGTTCAACCTTTCCTGATAAATATATCCTTTCAGTTCTGTGATCATCCTTGTGAATCTTTATTTGCACCTTCTCCAGTGCCTCTATGTCCTTTTTGTATTATGGAGCCCAGAACTGTGCACAGGAGCGCTGACTGGTTTGGGATCAATAAAATAGAGAATGACAAAAGTACAATCCGTTCCACTCCTTGAAGATGAAGATCAATAAAGCCTCGCAGGTGTGATGCTTGGCAGTTGCTGAGAATTCTTTCTTTGTTGTAATTTGTAATTAGAAGCTTTGAAGCCTGTTGGCTCTGCAACATGTTGAGACAGTTGAAGGCTGACCGAGGATCCCTAAGATATAAGTTGCTGATGTTTTCTTTTGCAGAAGCAATGCTTGAATTTCAAATTCTCCAGACACCAGTTATTGATTCAGGCCGCTGTGAAACCATTCTACTAGTTACTCTTAAAACAGCCAGCAAGAAAATCGGATGGAGACTCCCTCATAGCCTCTTGCCTGAAGGCGCTCTCAAAACTACACTGCGACTGACTTTCCTGACGGAAGGTGGGCATATGTGGATGTCGGGAGAGGGTAAGGTCAGGCTCGGTTGATTCTCACCTTCGGGAGAAGAGAAAAAAAAGAGTTGCATTCGCATAGAAAGAAAGAACTTGCATTTCTATAGCGCCTTTCACGACCTCTGGACGTCCCAAAGCGCTTCACAGCCAATGAAGTACATTTGAAGAGTGGTCACTGTCAATCATAGAATCCTACAACACAGAGGGAGGCCATTCGGCCCATCGTGCCTGTGCCGGCTCTTTGAACGAGCTCTCCAATTAGTCCCTCTCCCCTGCTCTTTCCCCACAGCCCTGAAAATGTTTCCTTTTCAAGTATGCAATAAATGTGGGTAGAACAAATGAAGGGCAGGGACAGGATGAGTTACTAGTCCAGGTGCTCGCTTTATTAAGCCAAAGTGAACTGAGCATGCTCATACTAAACCATGTGACAAACCATGTGATAATACATTACAAAGTATTTCTCCAATTCCCTCTTGAAAGTTACCATTGAATCTGCCTCCACCGCCCTTTCAGGCAGCGCATTCCAGATCACAACAACTCGCTGCGTAAAAAAGAACTCCCCATCTCCCCTCTGGTTCTTTTGCCAATTACCTTAAATCTGTGTCCTCTGATTACTCACCCTCCTGCCAATGGAAACAGTTTGGGCTAGAAATTCGTTATAGCCAAGAAATGGGCAGTGTTTAGACTAAAAATGGTTAAGTAGCGCCAGCTGAAAATCGTCTAGGCTGCACGCAAAATTCGTCTTCACTCCTCATTAAAATGATTACAATCATGATTCTAGTCTAAAAGCTCAAGTTCGTTGGCATTACACTGAAAAGATGGACCAATATCGGGGGCAGTCTAATTGCAAGTAACGATTGCCACAGGCTTTTTTCACTACTTAAAGGGGAGGTTCATTGATGCTGCAGCATCTCATTCTCAGCATTGTTGGGTGTGCAGCTGTCCCAACAATCCGAATCCGAATCCGAATCCACTAACAAATCCTGATGGCAGATGTCCACCCCAGGGAGAGAGCCCGGAGGTTCTCTGACAAAGCTTTGGAGACATTGGTTTTAGCGGTGGAGAGAAGGCGGAGGTTCCTGTACCCCCCAACTGGCAGGAGGTCCTCACCACAAGTCTACCAGGCTATGTGGAGGGAGGTGGCACACCACGTCACAGGAAGCACTGTGCTCCCCAGGACCCACACACACTGCAGGAGGAAGTTAACGAGCTCACACGGGTGATCAGAAGTGAGTGAAGGCTTCAACAAATGCTACATACCACCATCTGTACCACAAGCTTCACACTGCTCAATGCACCACACCCCCAGCACTCACCCACCAACAATCTCTACCTAGCAACACTCACACCCACATCAATCTCTACCTAGCAACACTCACACCCACATCTCACACCTTGCACACAACAGCAGGCACAACTATGGCAGGCACATCACCCAAACACATTGCACCACACTCACTCACACACTTTCCGTTCTCTTACAGCCCACAACGGACTTGAGCAGGAGTGGTCAGGCAGGGGCCAAGCCCACATTTAAGAGCTGTGCCAGCTGGAGACGAGAGTGCTGGAGTTCATTGGGCGCCAGGTCGTTGTCACCGTGGCCACCGGCGACGTTGACCCCCTTGGGGATAACAACAGTATGTTCATTTGTACTCCTTCTCACATCCCACTTCTCCCTCAGCCCACAATTTCTTCTCACTTTCAAGCTACTCATGCTGTATGTATGCATTTCTGCCTTCTTGCCCCCCTCCTCTCACCATAACCCAACTCTTGTGCCTTTCTGCTTTCAGATAATCAGCAAGCACCCGCACAGCCTGTCCCCAAGGGCACTGATATGCGCGAGGGGGGAGAAGAGGAGGAAGATGACGACGACACCGTGTCACTGCATCCGTCACTCGCAGACACCAGCTCAGATACTGGCACATAGAAACATAGAAGATAGGAGCACTACGCTTTCTTTAGTGCTTAGTGTAGTAGCGGGATCTGCACAGGGTGAGGCACCGGGCATGAGAGGGCTGCAGCAAGGCCAGGGGTAAAGGGTAGCTCAGGTGCCAGCTCCCCGGAGGGCGAGTTTGCGCATGAGGTCTGCTGCACAGGACTCATATGAGGACCTCGATGGGGGGGCCTTCAGAAGAAGGGTGCTGGGCATGCACACAGAAATGATAGGTGCAATGACAAGGCTGCCAAAGAGCCTCTCGGCAATGGGAAGGTGTAGCAGTCTGCTTCCAACATTGTACGGGTCTCTGCGCAGAGCATGGAGCCCAGCAATTCCAGTCTGGAAATGGCAGTGCACTCCCAGAGAGACCGTGCGACCCAGATGTGATGGCGCATATGATGAGAGATGCCACAGCTTTCATTGCAGAACAGGCGGAAGCGAGCCAACGTCTCAGTGCTGCAGCGGAAGCTCAGGCTGCTCTCATGCAGTCGCAGCGTGATGGCTCCCAAGCTCTGACTGCTGCCATCGTGGCTGGGTCTACCACCATCCACTGGGTCTTTCACGGTGTCGCAGTAGGCCAGCAATCTGTGCTCCATCAGATTGTTAGAAATGCTGAGGTGCTGCCCCGGGTGAGTGGCGGTGGGTCTGTGGAGCAGGAAGCTGCTGTCCTCTCTCAGGACGACAGCATTCCTGCTCCCACCACTGCCACTCTGTGACTGCCCTTGTCGCTGCCTGTCACCCAGCCAGCCCAGACTGCTGCCTCCCAGCCTGAGGTGGTGTAGTCGACAGCTGGGCCTTCCAGGCCCAGAGCTGGTTGAGGGCGTCCTGCAAGGCTTCCTGAAGTCTCCCGCAAGGACACTCAGCAGCCTTCCACCAGCCCTGCTGCAGCCACTGGGCCAACACTTCATAGAAACATAGAAGATAGGAGCAGGAGTAGGCCATTTGGCCCCTCGAGCCTGCTCCGCCATTCAATGCGATCATGGCTGATCATCCAAATTCAGTACCCGGTCCCTGCCTTCTCCCCATACCCCTTGATCCCTTTAGCCTTGAGAAATATATCCAACTCCTTCTTGAATATATTTAATGAATTGGCCTCTACTGCCTTCTGTGGTAGAGAATTCCACAGGTTCACCACTCTCTGGGTGAAGAAATTCCTCCTTATTTCTGTCCTAAATGGCTTACCCCTTATCCTTAGACTGTGACCCCTGGTTCTGGACTCCCCGACCATCGGGAACATCCTTCCAGCATCTAGTCTGTCTAGTCCTGTTAGAATTTTATAAGTTTCAATGAGATCCCCTCTCATTCTTCTAAACTCCAGCAAGTACAAGCCCAATCGACCCAATCTCTCCTCATACGTCATTCCTGCCATCCCAGGTATCAGCCTGGTGAATCTTCGCTGAACTCCTTCCATGGCAAGAACATCCTTCCTCAGATAAGGCGTCCAAAACTGCACACAATACTCAAGATGTGGTCTCACCAAGGCCTTGTACAACTGCAGCAAGACATCCTTGTTCCTGTACTCGAACCCTCTTGCTACGAAGGCCAACATACCATTTGCCTTCTTAACCGCCTGCTGCATCTGCATGCTTACCTTCAGCGACTGGTGCACAAGGACACCCAGGTCTCGTTGCACTTCCTCTTCTCCCAATCTATTGCCATTCAGATAATAATCTGCCTTCCTGTTTTTGCTACCAAAGTGGATAACCTCACATTTATCCACGTTATATTGCATCTGCCATGCTTCTGCCCAATCACCCAACCTGTCCAAATCATCCTGGAGTTTCTCGGCATCCTCCTTACAGCACACACGCCCACCCAGCTTTGTGTCATCTGCAAATATGGAGATATTACATCTAGTTCCCTTGTCTAGATCATTAATATATATTGTGAATAACTGGGGTCCAAGGACCGATCCTTGCGGTACCCCACTAGTCACTGCCTGCCACTCGGAAAAAGACCCGTTTATTCCAACTCTTTGCTTTCTGTCTGCCAACCAGTTCTCTATCCAAGTCAGTACCTTGCCCCCAATCCCATGTGCTTTAACTTTACATGCTAATCTCTTATGCGGGACCTTATCGAAAGCCTTCTGAAAGTCCAAATACACCACATCCACTGGTTCTCCCTTATCTATTCTACCAGTTACATCCTCAAAAAATTCCAGTAGATTAGTCAAGCACGATTTACCTTTTGTAAATCCATGTTGACTTTGTCCGATTCTGTCACTGTTTTCTAAGTGCTCTGTTATTACATCTTTTATAATGGACTCTAGCATTTTCCCCACTACCGATGTCAGGCTTACCGGTCTATAATTCCCCGTTTTCTCTCTACCACCTTTTTTGAATAGTGGGGAACACTAGAGTAGACAAAGGCACAGTAACGACAGGCACTAAAGGATTGCACAAGGGTGAATAGTTAATAATATTCATGTAATATGTGTGATATGTGTACAGATAAATTTATTAATGGTATTTGGAATATTTTGTGGTGTCTCTATTTCAGCTTTGCGCCCAGGTAGACACTGTGATACGGCCTGCGACAGGGATTATATGATGGGGATGTGGTGAGTTACGGGGATCTGGGGTTTCATTCATTCGAATCAGAGTCTGATGATCCGGTCACGGACCGTCCGTCCAGAAGGCCGATTGTCTCACTGCCTCCTCCCTCCCCCCTGTTCCTCCTCCTCCTCGACCTCCTCCTCATCCTCCTCTCCCTCATCCTCCTTCTGAGGTGGTCCTGCAACCCCTACTGGCAAGGGCTGGGCCCTCATGATGGCCAAGTTGTGCAGCATGCAGCAGACCATCACGAAATGGGACACCAGTACTGGAGGGCTCCTCCCGAGCGGTCAAGGCAGCGGAACCGTTGCTTCAGCACCCCGATGGTCTGTTCGATGATGTTCCTGGTGGCAGCATGGCTCTCATTGTATGAGTGCTGGGCAGGAGTGTTGGGGTTGCAGAGGGGCGTTATGAGCCAGGTGGAGATCGGATAGCCCTTGTCTCTGAGCACCAACCCTCGAGCTTGACGTGATGGCTAGAAGAGTGCTGGCATACCGGTCTGGTGCAGGATGAAGGCATTGTGGCTGCTGCCGGGATAGTGGGCATTGACATTGAGGATTCGCTGTCTGTGTTCGTACACCACCTGCACATTAAGTGAGTGGTAGCCTTTGCGGTTACAGAAGATCTCAGGATTGTTATGCGGTGCCCGCAAAGCCATGTGGGTGCAGTCAATGGCGCCCTGCACCATGGGGCAGCCCGCTATCCTGGCAAAGCCACATGCATGCTCGTCCTGCTTCTCTCTGGTGATTGGGAAGCCAATGTAGTCCTTTCTCCTGCTGTAGAGAGCCTCAGTGACCTCCCGGATGCAGCGATGGACAGCGAACTGCGAGATGTTAGATATGTCTCCTGTTGCAGACCGGAAGGATCTGCTGGCAAAGAAATTGAGAGCCACGGTGACCATAACTTCCACTGGGAGAGCCGTGGTCACCCTGGTCTGAGGCTGGAGGTCTGGTTGCAGGAGGTGGCAGAGTTCTGTGGCCACCTCCTGGGTGAAGCAATGCCTCCTAATGCACTGCTCCTCGCTTAATTCAAGGTAGGAGAAGTGCTGTCAGAAGACCCTCGGAGGGTAAAGCTTCCTGATGGTCCTCCTCCTCCCTCTGTGTGCAGGTTCCAGTCTTCGCCACTCCCTCCACTCCCTCCGCCATAGATGCTGGAGGATGCAGTCGATTACCAGTACAGCCCCCATGACTTTTAGCAAGTATTGTAGTTTGAAGCATTTCAAAAATAATGAGGGAGTTTTGTACTTGCCAGACACTCCCTGATACCAACTAACCTTGAAATAACTAAAGAAAACGCTTGCAGTTGCAGGAAGTAGCTCACAGGCACTTAAACTGCAAAACCCTGTCGGGTGCGAGTGATTGGTGACGATCCCTTTAAGTATCGGCGCTGGAGCCAGCTTCCTGCTGCTGCACGCCACCTCAACCCGTCCTTGCTTTCTCCAGCCGGTAACTTCAATGGCCAAAACGAAGTTGGGAGATTGGGCGTCAAGTGAACGTTGCACATTCACTGATGTCATGATCTCTGTGATTGCGATGTCCCCAGCGATCGAGTTTACTGGCAGGACAGATATGGCGTGTGGCACTGGAACTGGCATCAGCTGGCGGTAGAGCTCTGAACAGCATTTTAGCGCCATCTTGTGGCGCTGAACTCACGAATTTCTCCGCCATATCTTTACTCAAAACCATTTATAATTTTGAGCACCTCTATCAAATCTCCTCTCAATCTTCTCTGCTCTGAGGAAAACAACCCCAGCTTCTCCCACCTAATCCACGTAACTGAAGTCCCTCATTCATTTATTAATGAACCACTTGGGTGTTTACAATCGACGGTTTTTATGATCAGTCCCAGCCCACCCATTACCAGGTTTATTAGATTCAATTCCACATTTTACGTTCCTGGGATTTAGAACTCACGATCGCTAGGTTGCTAATCCATTGTCGTAACCTTTGCTCTACTGAACCCTCACAGCCACTGACTCTGTCGAGCGTATAACGCACTTTCAACTGCAGTGCAGCTGATGTTCTGAAGATGCCGTGTCTATGTAATGCTCAGGTCCACGACTCTGATGGCTTATCTATTATCACACGATTCTGAAGGGTTCGATAGGGTAGACGTAGAGAAGATGTTTCCACTTGTGGGGGAGGCCAAAACTAAGGGCCATAAATATAAGATAGTCACTAATAAATCCAATAGGGAATTCAGGAGAAACTTCTTTACCCAGAGAGTGGTGCAAATGTGGAACTCGCTGCCACAGGGAGTGGTCGAGGCGAATAGTATCGATACATTTAAGGGGAAGCTGGATAAACACATGAGGGAGAAAGGAATAGGAGGATATGTTGATAGGGTGAGATGAAGAGGGGTGGGAGGAGGCTCATGTGGAGCAGAAACACCGGCACGGGCCAGTGGGGCCGAATGGCCTGTTTCTGGGCTGTACATTCTGTGGAATTCTATGATCACAACATCCGTTGCCAGCTGTTCGAACACTAAATATTGAAGTTATTCATGTGTATCTCTTGCTTTTCCGTTGCCACGGTCTGTTGTCTGCAGTCATGATGAGCAACACCTCACAACGGGGACCCCTGCACAATAGAACCCCTTTAGTCTGCTGGTCCCAATCTGGGGGAGGGTAGGGGGCTACAATTAGCCTCAGTGCCCCAGGGTTGATGCTATTGATTACTGCTGGCTTACCCGTGTGTGGATGTTGTGTTTAGCTTTCAGTCTCTCCCTCCATTGGGCGTGGGGATCCATAATCCAGCAAGAGCCAGTGGCTTCAGGGTAGCTAGTGGGAAACTGGAGGCAATTGCGAAGAACATCAAGACCATCTATGAACAAATCAGGTTCCCTCTCCTGTCCGATAATGCAGCCTGAAATATTAACAGCTGTGTTTGTGAAACATTTTCCAATTATTTATTTCAGTTTTAGAACAGTTGGAATGTGGCAGGAGGTTCTAATACGGGTCGGAGAAATTTTCTGTGCTGAAAATTCTTAACTGTTACAGCACTAAGTGTTGCTAAAAAACATCTTGCATTTCTATAGCGCCTTTCACAACCTCAGGACGCCCCAAAGCGCTTTACAGCCAAGGAAGCACTTTTTGAAACACTGTTGAAATGTACGCGGGAGCCAATTTGCGCACAGCAAGCTCCCACAAACAGCAATGTGATGATGACCAGCTGATCTGTTTTAGTGATGTGGACCGAGGAATAAGTATTGGCCCAGGACACTGGGGAGAACTCCCCATCTCTTCTTCGAATAGTGGCCGTGGGATTGTTTATCGTCCACCTGAGAGAGCAGATGGGGCCTCGGTTTAAGGTCTCAACAGTGACTGCACTTCAAAAGTATTTCATTGGTTGTGAAGTGCTTTGGGATGTTCGGTGGTCGTGAAAGGAGCTGTAGAAATGCAAGCCATTCTTTCAGTCCCGTCAATCAAACCCACATTGCACCCACCTTGTTCATCACCAATTTTATGAAAACAGAAACCCAAATTTTCCTCACAAATGAAAATATAAAGACTCTCAAAGACATGTTTCAATTTTAACATATTCTCCATTTCACTGACAGGGCAATAAGCTATGTAAAATAACTTGTTATTTTGACTGCAGTGATAAGGCACAACTCATTGCGTTGACTTCGAGGAATGTATGTATATCTGTTTGCATGTGAATATGTGTGTAATCATATGTGTAATCTATAAAAGGGGTCCCCGATGGTGAGACTTTCTCTATAAAAGGGTTTCTGGGTGAGACTCTCTATAAAAGGGGTCCCTGATGGTGCGACTCCCTCTATAAAAGGGGTTCTGATGGTGAGACTCCCTCTATAAAAGGGGTGCCTGATGATGAGACTCTCTATAAAAGGGGTCCCTGATGGTGAGACTCTCTCTATAAAAGGGGTCCCTGATGGTGAGACTCCCTCTATAAAAGGGGTCCCTGATGGTGAGACTCTCTCTATAAAAGGGGTCCCTGATGGTGAGACTCTCTCTATAAAAGGGGTCCCTGCGTTAGTCGCTGTGTTGAGGCCTCCTGCCATTCTCCGGGTACAGCACAGATCGCCGGCGCTCCACCGCACCAACCAAAGCATCCAATGCCCCCTCGCTGAAGCGCTGCGCTCTCTCCCTGACCCTCTCCATGTCCTTGAAGTTTTGGCCGCCACAGGTAGGTCACCGTCGATTTTGAGGCCTACAAGGCGCAGAGTGTGGCTGCAGATGAGAATCGATCCGCCCCTTTAAGAGCTGACCGGCGCCAGCGTGTCTAGGTCAAATCGATTATTGACAGCACCTGCGTTGCACCGCCGGGTTAGCGCCTTAAGACTACTGTGCAGCACCTGATTTAGCGCCGTGATCACCTTCAGGGGCGCTGCAACCCAATATCGCTCGAGGTGGCGAGAACCTGTGCCTGGCGCTAAACTTTGCGCACCGTCAATACGAACGCCCCAAACGGGGCGATACCGAATTTCACCCCCTTTACTTTATTGCTGCTCATTTCTCTTTGGGAACAACAGCCTCGTTTCTGCAAGCTGTGAATTAAATGAAGATAAAACTCGGTTGGAGTTCATTAAGATTTTTATTTGATTTCAGTGGAGAATGTAGCGAGGTGGTTTAAATATTATGAATGTTGGGAATGCCAATGCCCAACGGGAAGTGGTGAAACTCAAACACTTTGTAATCCAATTAATATGCTGTTTTATCTCTGACACTATAAGCAAATTACAGGCCTTAATAAATAAGCAACATTTTAATGTTCTCATCAATTGCTCCAGGTATCCTGGCCAAGATCAGCACTCATTCCATGCTCAGCCGTGGCTCAGTGGGCAGCACCCTGGCCTCTGACCCAAAAGGTTGTGGGTTCAAGTCACACTCCAGAAACTTGAGCACAAAAATCCAGGCTGACCCTCCCAGTGCAGTGCCGAGGGTGTGCTGCACTGTCGGAGGTGCCGTCTTTTGGATGAAATGTTAAACTGCGGCCCCGTCTGCATCTCAGGTGGATGTAAAAGATCCCATGGCCACTATTTATCCCTCAACCACAATCACTAAAACAGATGATCCGGTCATTATCACATTGCTGTTTGTGGGAGCTTGCTGTGCGCAAACTGGTTGCTGCGTTTCCCACATTACAACAGTGACTACACTTCAAAAAAGTACTTCATTGGCTGTAAAACGCTCTGGGACATATGGTCATTGTGAAAGGCGCTATATAAATGCAAGTCTTTCTTTTTCTTAAACTGACTATTGCAGGACAAGACTACTGACACTGCCTGTGTCACTGACTGTATCTCTACTGATGTTAATCCAGCTCCCTCACACTGTCACTCAGTAACCCCCATCCCCCAGCGCCCTGTGTTACTGACTGTATCTCTACTTATGTTAATCCAGCTCCCTCACACTGTCACTCAGTAACCCCTCTCCCCCAGCGCCCTGTGTCACTGACTGTATCTCTACTGATGTTAATCCAGCTCCCTCACACTGTCACTCAGTAACCCCTCTCCCCCAGCGACCTGTGTTACTGACTGTATCTCTACTGATGTTAATCCAGCTCCCTCACACTGTCACTCAGTAACCCCCATCCCCCAGCGCCCTGTGTTACTGACTGTATCTCTACTGATGTTAATCCAGCTCCCTCACACTGTCACTCAGTAACCCCTCTCCCCCAGCGCCCTGTGTTACTGACTGTATCTCTACTAATGTTAATCCAGCTCCCTCACACTGTCGCTCAGTAACCCCCATCCCCCAGCGCCCTGTGTTACTGACTGTATCTCTACTTATGTTAATCCAGCTCCCTCACACTGTCACTCAGTAACCCCTCTCCCCCAGCGCCCTGTGTTACTGACTGTATCTCGACTGATGTTAATCCAGCTCCCTCACACTGTCACTCAGTAACCCCTCTCCCCCAGCGCCCTGTGTTACTGACTGTATCTCTACTGATGTTAATCCAGCTCCCTCACACTGTCACTCAGTAACCCCTCTCCCCCAGCGCCCTGTGTTACTGACTGTATCTCTACTTATGTTAATCCAGCTCCCTCACACTGTCACTCAGTAACCCCTCTCCCCCAGCGCCCTGTGTTACTGACTGTATCTCTACTGATGTTAATCCAGCTCCCTCACACTGTCACTCAGTATCCCCTCTCCCCCAGCGCTGTGTTACTGACTGTATCTCTACTGATGTTAATCCAGCTCCCTCACACTGTCACTCATTAACCCCTCTCCCCCAGCACCCTGTGTTACTGACTGTATCTCTACTGATGTTAATCCAGCTCCCTCACACTGTCACTCAGTAACCCCTCTCCCCCAGCACCCTGTGTTACTGACTGTATCTCTACTGATGTTAATCCAGCTCCCTCACACTGTCACTCAGTAACCCCTCTCCCCCAGCGCCCTGTGTTACTGACTGTATCTCTACTGATGTTAATCCAGCTCCCTCACACTGTCACTCAGTATCCCCTCTCCCCCAGCGCTGTGTTACTGACTGTATCTCTACTGATGTTAATCCAGCTCCCTCACACTGTCACTCATTAACCCCTCTCCCCCAGCACCCTGTGTTACTGACTGTATCTCTACTGATGTTAATCCAGCTCCCTCACACTGTCACTCAGTAACCCCTCTCCCCCAGCACCCTGTGTTACTGACTGTATCTCTACTGATGTTAATCCAGCTCCCTCACACTGTCACTCAGTAACCCCTCTCCCCCAGCGCCCTGTGTTACTGACTGTATCTCTACTGATGTTAATCCAGCTCCCTCACACTGTCACTCAGTAACCCCTCTCCCCCAGCGACCTGTGTTACTGACTGTATCTCTACTGATGTTAATCCAGCTCCCTCACACTGTCACTCAGTAACCCCCATCCCCCAGCGCCCTGTGTTACTGACTGTATCTCTACTTATGTTAATCCAGCTCCCTCACACTGTCACTCAGTAACCCCTCTCCCCCAGCGCCCTGTGTTACTGACTGTATCTCTATTGATGTTAATCCAGCTCCCTCACACTGTCACTCAGTAACCCCTCTCCCCCAGCGCCCTGTGTTACTGACTGTATCTCTACTGATGTTAATCCAGCTCCCTCACACTGTCACTCAGTAACCCCTCTCCCCCAGCGCCCTGTGTTACTGACTGTATCTCTACTGATGTTAATCCAGCTCCCTCACACTGTCACTCAGTAACCCCTCTCCCCCAGCACCCTGTGTTACTGACTGTATCTCTACTGATGTTAATCCAGCTCCCTCACACTGTCACTCAGTAACCCCTCTCCCCCAGCGCCCTGTGTTACTGACTGTATCTCTACTGATGTTAATCCAGCTCCCTCACACTGTCACTCAGTAACCCCTCTCCCCCAGCGCCCTGTGTTACTGACTGTATCTCTACTTATGTTAATCCAGCTCCCTCACACTGTCACTCAGTAACCCCTCTCCCCCAGCGCCCTGTGTTACTGACAGTATCTCTACTGATGTTAATCCAGCTCCCTCACACTGTCACTCAGTATCCCCTCTCCCCCAGCGCCGTGTTACTGTCTGTATCTCTACTGATGTTAATCCAGCTCCCTCACACTGTCACTCAGTAACCCCTCTCCCCCAGCGCCCTGTGTTACTGACTGTATCTCTACTGATGTTAATCCAGCTCCCTCACACTGTCACTCAGTAACCACTCTCCCCCAGCACCCTGTGTTACTGACTGTATCTCTACTGATGTTAATCCAGCTCCCTCACACTGTCACTCAGTAACCCCTCTCCCCCAGCGACCTGTGTCACTGACTGTATCTCTACTGATGTTAATCCAGCTCCCTCACACTGTCACTCAGTAACCCCTCTCCCCCAGCGCCCTGTGTCACTGACTGTATCTCTACTGATGTTAATCCAGCTCCCTCACACTGTCACTCAGTATCCCCTCTCCCCCAGCGCCGTGTTACTGACTGTATCTCTACTGATGTTAATCCAGCTCCCTCACACTGTCAGTCAGTAACCCCTCTCCCCCAGCGCCCTGTGTTACTGACTGTATCTCTACTGATGTTAATCCAGCTCCCTCACACTGTCACTCAGTAACCCCTCTCCCCCAGCACCCTGTGTTACTGACTGTATCTCTACTGATGTTAATCCAGCTCCCTCACACTGTCACTCAGTAACCCCTCTCCCCCAGCGACCTGTGTCACTGACTGTATCTCTACTGATGTTAATCCAGCTCCCTCACACTGTCACTCAGTAACCCCTCTCCCCCAGCACCCTGTGTTACTGACTGTATCTCTACTGATGTTAATCCAGCTCCCTCACACTGTCACTCAGTAACCCCTCTCCCCCAGCGCCCTGTGTTACTGACTGTATCTCTACTGATGTTAATCCAGCTCCCTCACACTGTCACTCAGTAACCCCTCCCCCAGCGCCCTGTGTTACTGACTATATCTCTACTGATATTAATCCAGCTCCCTCACACTGTCATTCAGTAACCCCTCTCCCCCAGCACCCTGTGTTACTGACTATGGGCTAGATTTTCAGTATAGGCAGTTTTGGGGCGCTAACCTTAGCGCCCGCCCGAAGTTAGCGCCCGCCCCAAAGTAGCGCCCCGTTGCCGGGAATTCAGTGGCTTCGCCCTAAGAGGTTGGTGGAGCGCTAAAAGAGGCGTTCCACTACTCTCTTTAGGCGCTAAGCCGGCGGTCCAGAGGGATAGCGCCCAGGCGGGGCGCAGCACGGGTGCGGTCATTTTTGCACTGACAGCAGACCCCGTGGTGCCGACCAGCTCTTAAAGGGGGAAGGGACGAATTGGTCTGCTGCCACGCCCTGCACACTGCAGCCTTGCAAAGAGGCCTCAACACTACTGCTCAGCCCCAGGGAGTCATGGCAACGCCAGAGAAGGGCCGTCAGCGTGCCCTGCGCTTCTCAGAGGGTGATCTGGACATAATGGTCACAGCTCTGGAGGTGAGGCGCAAGATCTTGTTTCCAGAGAGTGGGAGGAATCCAACCCACCACGACTACACCAAAGCCTGGAAGCAGATCGCCCAGAGGGTGACGTTCACCGGCGAGGCCCCCAGGACCCACACACAATGCTGTAAGAAATACAACGATCTGACCAGGATTGTGAGGGTGAGTAGCCTTTCCAGTCTCCTCCTCATTCTTGCATGTACACCTGACATGATGGGCAAAGGGACCTGAAAGTCCTTTTGGCCAGCCCTCAGCCAGCAGCATTGGGACAGTCATGAGCATCAAATGGCCATTCGGCACTCTACACTTTGGCCCAGCTATTCCACCATGGGAGGCAGTGGACAGTACATCAGGGCTTCACTCTGTCCAAGCTATTCCACCATGGGAGGCAGTGCACACTACATCAGGGCTTCACTGCGCACTTACAGCCCGTCCTTTCTCTTGCAGGCTAAAGTAGCGTTTAATCGCCAGGCCCGTGCCAGGGGTGGCCGCGCCAAGCTGCAGAAGCTCACTCGGCTGGAGGAGCGCGTGTGTGTGCTCATGGGAGCCCGTGTGATTGTCCCCACAGCGTGCGGTGTATCCGACCCTCCACTGCCCGGCAATGGTAAGGACCTCGCCTTTTGGCCCTCTCGCGTCGCACTGGCCCATCCGAGCTACCTCCTTTGCCACTGTCCCACCAATGCGCTGAATCCCACCAGTCCTAACTCCCTCGCTGACGCCGTCTCCTCACTCTGAAGCTACTCTTGTGCATTCCTGCTTTCAGCTGGTGACGACCAGGACCCTGAGGCTGCCAGTGACAGCACCTCCAACCAGGAGGAGGAGGAGGAGCAAGCCGGACCTTCGGGGGAACAGTCACGTCCCGCAGGAGAGGAGGAAATGCTCGACACCTCCTCACTGGACGAGTGCCTGGAGGAACTGTCGCAGGGCAATGCAGCTTCTGGGACCAGTGGCGTCCAGCCACCCAGCAGCCGTGCGCGTGGCCCGCGGCCTTCCCCCCAAAGGGGGGAAGGATCAGAGGGGAGTGCTGCTGCTCGGCACACTCGCCGTCACCAACGCGGCAAGGGTCCCCTAGTTCGGCCCCCTCCTCCCCAGCGGGAGAGTCGCGACTCCAGTCCGGACACCTTCACTTCGGAGGAGGTGCGGAAGCTCGATCAGATGGCCGACGACTCGGACCGGCGCCACACGGAGCTCATGAGCGTGGTGGGGCGCATGCCTGAGGCCATCGAGTCGCTGGCGACCAGTGTGCGCGAGTTCGGGGCAGCAACTGCCGCGACTGGCCGCATGCTAACTGATGCCGTCAAGACCCTGGCGGATGTGATGCGCGCGCACACCAGGACCACAGGGCCACTCACTGCTGCCACACGCGCTGTCTCAGGCAGGCATCGCCAGGGCAGGCGCCGCGCTGGACCATCCCAGCAAGCCGGCCGTCGGCTGATTGCTGCGGATCCTGCAGTGCGGGCCCGGCCGAGTGCCACCGCGCCACAGCACCAGCCAGCGCATCCCAGACGCCAGCTGGCCCACATTGCGCCATCCGTCGCCGCCATTCCCCCTCTGGGGCGTCAAGGGCAAGCGGCTGCAGCTGATGGTGGCCAGGCTCAGGTGCGCCACTCAGGAGACGGCCCCTCGAGGCCCAAACGCCGTGTAGGCCGCCCCCCAGCGGCATCTGGCGGAAGGGCATCTGAGCCTCAGGCGCCTTCCCCCAGCCTCGCAGCAGCCACTGGGCAGAGCTTGCGAAGGAGCAGCAGGCAGGGCAGGGGAGGCAAAATGCTGGCCAAGGTCTCGCCCTCGCGGGCCACTCAGTAGAGGGTGTGGCCAGCTTTCCTTTAATATGGCGGTGGCCATCTTTATTTTGCCCATGGTTGTGCTTTTGGAGGGCTTTTTTTTTGCGTTAGGCCGACGTTGAGGCCCGGTTTCAATAAAGGTGGAGTGGCTCCTCCCCAGTTTGTGGGAGTGAGTCGTTTGTTGGGCTTTTTGTGGGGCCCGTTTATTGTTTTTGGGGATTCATGTGGGAAGGGCTTTTCATTTTTGTGTAATAAAAAATTATCTTTATTCATGCAGTCTCCATGGTTGTTCTTCTTAGTGTTTGTTGGCTTCGCCGGCTGAGGGGTTGCGGAGCGGCTGCATTCATCTTCCCTCATGGCCCCTGGCCATTCCCTGACAGGGGGCTTAGAAGTACCGTGTAATAAGGTGGCGTCGTGCGGCCCTTGGCCCTGGTCGCTCCCTCCTGGGAACGTACTCCTGCTCCTCCTCCTCCTCCTCCTCCTCATGCTCCTCCTGCTCCTCCTCCTGAGGTGCTGGTCCAACGTCAGGTGGCAGTGCCTGAGTCCTGCGGATAGCCAGGTTGTGTAGCATGCAGCAAACCACCACAAATTGGGAGACCCGGTCCGGCGAATACTGGAGAGCTCCTCCGGAGCGATCAAGGCAGCGGAACCGCTGCTTGAGGACCCCAATAGTTAGCTCGATGATGTTGCGGGTGGTTTGATGGCTCTCGTTGTAGGCCTCTTCAGCAGCGGTCCTGGGCGCGCGGAGCGGGGTCATGAGCCAGGTGCACAAAGGATAGCCTTTGTCCCCGAGTAGCCATCCTCTTGGGGGAGGCTGTGCCTGGAACATGTCATGCACAGTACTCTGCCGCAGGATAAAGGCATCGTGGCTGCTGCCTGGGAAGCTGGCATTGACTGCCATGATGCGCTGCTTGTGGTCACAGACCAGCTGCACATTCAGAGAATGGTAGCCCTTCCTGTTGCAATACTGCTCGCCATGCTCCAGAGGGGCCCGCAAAGCCACATGCGTACAGTCAATGGCGCCCTGCACCAAGGGGAATTCCCCGAGTCTGGAAAATCCCAATGCGCGCTGATGCTGGCTCTCCAGGGCCATGGGGAAGGAGATGAATTGGCTTCTCCTTCTGAACAGTGCTTCGGTCACCTGGCGGATGCAGCGATGCGCGCCGTACTGGGAGATGTTTGCTATGTCCCCAGCAGCGTATTGGAAGGAGCCGGTGGCATAGAAGTTCAATGCCACCGTCACCTTCACTTCCACCGACAGAGACGTCCTGCACCTGAGCTTTGGCCGCAGATCTCGGCGAAGCAGGTGGCAGATCTCTGCAATCACCCCCTTTCGGAATCGGAGCCTTTTAACACATCGCGCGGCACTCATGTTTAGGTAGGAGCGCTGCTGGCGGTATAGCCTGACTGGGTAAGGCCTACGTGGCCGACGCCTGTAGCCCCCTCTGCCTCTAGCCAGGGCTGCCCCTCTCACAATGCGTCTGCGAGCCCTACGGACATGGAGCTGCAGCTCCGCGTTGGCACCCCATGCAACCCCCATCAAATCCTGGCAAACACTCTAATTTCCAAATGGCCACTTGCAGCGCTGTTGCCTGAGTCCAAAAATACCTGGCTCTTGCTGCTTGAAACCAGTTAGCTATCCTCCTTGTTGTGTCTCCAGAAATGCGTTGCACAAGACTGTTTTCTGAAAAAAGGATGGCCTTTATACTGGAGAGGACGTTCCCTTTAATTAGCGCCCCCCGGGGCCCGCGCTGGTTGTGTTGCGTTCCTTTTTCCAAACGCTCCGGCCGCCCGCCGCACAATGGGGCGGTCCGACTGAAGTTTGCAATCGGGGCGGCCAAAGGGCGTTGCACGAGGATGTGACGTCATTTTCTGCGCGCGCATCCGGGCGGGCGCTAAACTTTGCGCCGGCGCTAACGGGCAACTTAATTTGGGGCGGGGCGCAAACTGCGCTGCGCCCGGGCGCTACACGCATAGCGCCCGGAAATCACTTCTCTTAAGGCGCTAACTGCTGGCGCAAGCAACTGAAAATCTAGCCCTATATCTCTACTGATATTAATCCAGCTCCCTCAAACTGTACTGGGGGACTCTGCCTGAGCTGTACCAGGGACTCCGCCTGAGCTGTACCAGGGACTCCGCCTGAGCTGTACCGGGGACTGCGCCTGTGCTGTACCGGGGACTCCGCCTGTGCTGTACCGGGGACTCCGCCTGTGCTGTACCGGGGACTCCGCCTGAGCTGTACCAGGGACTCCGCCTGTACTGTACCGGGGACTCCGCCTGAGCTGTACCGGGGACTCCGCCTGTACTGTACCGGGGACTGCGCCTGAGCTATACCGGGGCTGCGCCTGAGCTGTACCGGGGACTGCGCCTGAGCTGTACCGGGGACTGTGCCCTTACTGTACCGGGGACTCCGCCTGTGCTGTACCGGGGACTCCGCCTGAGCTGTACCGGGGACTGCGCCTGTGCTGTACCGGGGACTCCACCTGAGCTGTACCGGGGACTCCGCCTGAGCTGTACCGGGGACTGCACCTGAGCTGTACCGGGGACTCCGCCTGAGCTGTACCGGGGACTGCGCCTGAGCTGTACCGGGGACTGCGCCTGAGCTGTACCGGGGACTGCGCCTGAGCTGTACCGGGGACTGCGCCTGAGCTGTACCGGGGACTCCGCCTGAGCTGTACCGGGGACTGCGCCTGAGCTGTACCGGGGACTCCGCCTGAGCTGTACCGGGGACTGCGCCTGAGCTGTACCGGGGACTGCGCCTGAGCTGTACCGGGGACTGCGCCTGAGCTGTACCGGGGACTCCGCCTGAGCTGTACCGGGGACTGCGCCTGAGCTGTACCGGGGACTCCGCCTGTACTGTACCGGGGACTCCGCCTGTACTGTACCGGGGACTGCGCCTGAGCTATACCGGGGCTGTGCCTGAGCTGTACCGGGGACTGCGCCTGAGCTGTAGCGGGGACTGTGCCCTTACTGTACCGGGGACTCCGCCTGTGCTGTACCGGGGACTCCGCCTGAGCTGTACCGGGGACTGCACCTGTGCTGTACCGGGGACTCCACCTGAGCTGTACCGGGGACTCCGCCTGTGCTGTACCGGGGACTGCGCCTGAGCTGTACCGGGGACTGCGCCTGAGCTGTACCGGGGACTCCGCCTGAGCTGTACCGGGGACTGCGCCTGAGCTGTACCGGGGACTGCGCCTGAGCTGTACCGGGGACTGCGCCTGAGCTGTACCGGGGACTCCGCCTGAGCTGTACCGGGGACTCCGCCTGAGCTGTACCGGGGACTGCGCCTGAGCTGTACCGGGGACTCCGCCTGAGCTGTACCGGGGACTCCGCCTGAGCTGTACCGGGGACTGCGCCTGAGCTGTACCGGGGACTGCGCCTGAGCTGTACCGGGGACTCCGCCTGAGCTGTACCGGGGACTGCGCC
Source organism: Somniosus microcephalus (assembly GCF_052327205.1). NCBI lineage: Eukaryota > Metazoa > Chordata > Chondrichthyes > Squaliformes > Somniosidae > Somniosus > Somniosus microcephalus. The sequence goes on along the minus strand of NC_141000.1, from coordinate 128,519,963 downwards.
TGAGCTGTACCGGGGACTCCGCCTGAGCTGTACCGGGGACTGCGCCTGAGCTGTACCGGGGACTCCGCCTGAGCTGTACCGGGGACTGCGCCTGTACTGTACCGGGGACTGCGCCTGTGCTGTACCGGGGACTGCGCCTGAGCTGTACCGGCGACTGCGCCTGAGCTGTACCGGGGACTCCGCCTGAGCTGTACCGGGGACTGCGCCTGAGCTGTACCGGGGACTCCGCCTGAGCTGTACCGGGGACTCCGTCTGAGCTGTACCGGGGACTCCGTCTGAGCTGTACCGGGGACTCCGCCTGAGCTGTACCGGGGACTGCGCCTGAGCTGTACCGGGGACTCCGCCTGAGCTGTACCGGGGACTGCGCCTGTGCTGTACCGGGGACTGCGCCTGTGCTGTACCGGGGACTGCGCCTGAGCTGTACCGGCGACTGCGCCTGAGCTGTACCGGCGACTGCGCCTGAGCTGTACCGGGGACTGCGCCTGAGCTGTACCGGGGACTCCGCCTGAGCTGTACCGGGGACTCCGCCTGAGCTGTACCGGGGACTCCGCCTGAGCTGTACCGGGGACTCCGCCTGAGCTGTACCGGGGACTCCGCCTGAGCTGTACCGGGGACACCGCCTGAGCTGTACCGGGGACACCGCCTGAGCTGTACCGGGGACTCCGCCTGAGCTGTACCGGGGACTCCGCCTGAGCTGTACCGGGGACTCCGCCTGAGCTGTACCGGGGACTCCGCCTGAGCTGTACCGGGGACTTCGCCTGTGCTGTACCGGGGACTCCGCCTGTGCTGTACCGGGGACTTCGCCTGTGCTGTACCGGGGACTCCGCCTGTATTGTACCCTGTCCAGGATGATGAACGTTTCCATGACATTGTGGCACTGTGTAAGACTTGATGAAGTGAGTCTAGTGACCTTGAATGAGGAAGATAAAGTGTCGGAAAGTGAAGGGGAATAAATCATGAACTGAAGTCATCTCACCATGTCAATCAATAATATAACTTTACCCACTAGTCATATATATATTATATTTATATATATATATGTGTGTGCACATCTTGTAGTTTTGCGAGGTAGTCGCATTTGGTTTAGTGATTTGTAACTCAGAAAGGTATAAAAAGGAATTGAATTGTACACTTGCTGGATCTCGGTTCTCCAGCTAAGCCATGTTTAAAATTCTTTCTGCTGAAGCGATTGATCTGTTTCCCCTCCAGTCATTCACAAGTGCTTGAAGTGAATACTCTTTGACTCTCTCACTGACGTGTGGATCAGCAATTGACTAACACAGCAGGGAACGTGAGGAACTCGGTCAGATCTGACACATCTGTAGCCACTTCTCCCTTTCAAATTCCCCAGATGGGTCACAAACTATTCAAATATTGTCCCTTTTTAACCAGGCCCACTCTTTGACAGGTGGCTCTTTGACTCACTGAGGATGTACAAAGATTATGGCGGAGAGGTTTCTGCTCTGAAGCATTTGTATAAGGTACATTCTGAGGTTGTGAACAAATGTCAACACCCGGAACCTTCACAATTGCTGCATCTGGATCAATTAACATTTCATACCTCGGTTCAGTGATTCTTTGAACTTCTACCCCCTAGTGGACCAGCAAACAAATGTTAAAATATGAGGTTTGCTTTGCGACTGATTAGAAAATAAAGGCTGAGGGGGGACCTGATTGCGGTCTTTAAAATTATGAAGGAGTTTGAAAGGGTAGGCGTAGAGAAGATGTGGGTCCAAAACTAGGGTCATAAATATAAGATAGTCACTAATAAATCCAATAGGGAATTCAGGAGAAACTTCTTTACCCAGAGAGTGGTGAGAATGTGGAACTCGCTACCACAGGGAGTGGTTGAGGTGAATAGTATCGATACATTTAAGGGGAAGCTGGATAAACACATGAGGGAGAAGGGAATAGAAGGAGATGCTGATAGGGTGAGATGAAGAGGGGTGGGAGGAGGCTCGTGTGGAGCAGAAACACCGGCACGGACCAGTTGGGCCGAATGGCCTGTTTCTGTGCTGTACATTCTGTGGAATTCTATGTATAACAACAACAACACCTTGCATTTATACAGCGTCTTTAACGTAAAACGTCCCAAGGCGCTTCACAGGAATAGATATTGGGGCAGGTGACCAAAAGCTTGGTCAAAGAGGTGGGTTTTAAGGAGCGTCTTAAAGGGGGAGAGCGAGGCGGAGAGGTTTAGGAAGGGAATTCTAGAGCTTAGAGCCCAGGCAGCTGAAGGCACGGCCACCAATGATTGAGTGATTAAAATCAGGGATGCTCAAGAGGACAAGGAGTGTCAGCAACAAGCAATACCTAAAAAGGATAGAACAGGATACCTTCTAAATGGTGAACGGCTAGAAACAGTGGAGGTCCAACGAGACTTGGGGGTCCAGATACATAGATCATTAAAATGTCATGAACAGGTACAGAAAATAATCAAAAAGGCTAATGGAATGTTGACCTTTATATCTAGAGGACTAGAATACAAGGGGTAGAAGTTATGCTGCAGCTATACAAAACCCTGGTTAGACCACACCTGGAGCACTGTGAGCAGTTCTGGGCACCACACCTTAGGAAGGATATATTGGTCTTGGAGGGAGTGCAGCGTAGGTTTACCAGAATGATACCCGGACTCGAAGGGTTAAGTTATGAAGAGAGATTACACAAACGAGGGTTGTATTTCCAAAATTTAGAAGGTTAATGGGTGATCTGATTGAAGTTTTCAAGATATTAAGGGGAACAGATAGGGTAGATAGAGAGAATTCTAGGAGGATGCGGATTGGGGATTCTAGGACTAGGGGACATAGTCTCAAAATCAGAGCCAGACCTTTCAGGAGTGAAATTAGGAAACACTTCCACACACAAATGGTGGTAGAAGTTTGGAACTCTCTTCCGCAAACGGCAATTGATGCTAGATCAATTGTTCATTTTAAATCGGAGATTGAAAGCTTTTTGTTAACCAAAGTTATTAAGGGATATGGGCCAAAGGCAGGTATTTTTCATTTATTTATTTGTTCCTGGGATGTGGGCATCGCTGGCAAGGCCGGCATTTATTGCCCATCCCCAGTTGCCCTCGAGAAGGTGGTGGTGAGCTGCCTTCTTGAACCGCTGCAGTCCGTGTGGTGAAGGTACTCCCACAGTGCTGTTAGGTAGGGAGTTCCAGGATTTTGACCCAGCGACGATGAAGGATCGGCGATATACCTCTAAGTCAGGATGGTGTGAGACTTGGAGGTGGTGGTGTTCCCATGTGCCTGCTGCCCTTGTCCTTCTAGGTGGAAGAGGTCGCGGGTTTGGGAGGTGCTGCCGAAGAAGCCTTGGCAAGTTGCTGCAGAGCATCTTGTAGATGGTACACACTGCAGCCACGGTACACCAGTGGTGGAGGGAGTGAATATTTAAGGTGGTGGATGGGGTGCCAATCAAGCGGGCTGCTTTGTCCTGGATGGTGTCGAGCTTCTCGAGTGCTGTTGGAGCTGCACTCATCCAGGCAAGTGGAGAGTATTCCATTACACTCCTGACTTATGCCTTGTAGATGGTGAAAAGGCTTTGGGGAGTCAGGAGGTGAAACACTCGCCGCAAAATACCCAGCCTCTGACCTGCTCTTGTAGCCACAGCATTCATGTGGCTGGTCCAGTTAAGTTTCTGGTCAATGGTGACCCCCCAGGATGTTGATGGTGGGGTATTCAGTGATGGTAATGCTATTGAATGTCATGAGGCGGTGGTTAGACTCTCGCTTGTTGGAGATAGTCATTGCCTGGCACTTCTGTGGCACGAATGTTACCTGCCGCTCATCAGCCCAAGCCTGAACGTCATCCAAGTCTTGCTGCATGCGGGCATGGACTGCTTCATTATCTGAGGAGTTGTGAATGGCACTGAATACTGCAGTCATCAGTGAACATCCCCACTTCTGATCTTATGATGGAGAGAAGGTCATTGATGAAGCAGCTGAAGATGGTTGGGCCTAGGACACTGCCCTGAGGAACTCCTGCAGCGATGTCCTGGGGCTGAGATGATTGACCTACAAACACCACAACCATCTTCCTTTGTGCTCGGTATGACTCCAGCCAATGGAGCGTTTTCCTCCTGATTCCCATTGACATCAATTTTACTAGGGCTCCTTGATGCCACACTCGGTCAAATGCTGCCTTGATGTCAAGGGCAGTCACTCTTAGCTCACCTCTGGAATTTCGCTCTTTAGTCCATGTTTGGACCAAGGCTGTAATGAGGTCCGGAGCCGAGTGGTCCTGGCGGAACCCAAACTGGGCATCAGTGAGCAGGTTATTGGTGAGTAAGTGCCGCTTGATAGCACTGTCGATGACACCTCCATCACTTTGCTGATGATTGCGAGTAGACTGGTAGGGCGATAATTGGTCAGATTGGATTTGTCCTGCTTTTTGTGGACAGGACATGCCTTGGCAGTTTTCCACATTGTCGGATAGATGCCAGTGTTGTAGCTGTATTGGAACAACTTGGCTAGAGGCGCAGCTAGTTCTGGAGCACAAGTCTTCAGCTCGATAGCCGGGATCCATAGCCTTTGCTGTATCCAGTGCGCTCAGCCGTTTCTTGATATCATGTGGAGTGAATCGAATTGGCTGAAGACTGGCTTCTGTGATGGTGGGGACGTCAGGAGGAGGCCGATATGGATTATCCACTCGGCACTTCTGGCTGAAGATGGTTGCAAATGCTTCAGCTTTGTCTTTTGCACCATTGAGGATGGGGATATTCATGGAGCCTCCTCCTCCCGTTAGTTGTTTAATGGTACATCACCATTCATGACTGGATGTGGCAGGACTGCAGAGCTTTGTTCTGATTCATTGATTGTGGGATCACTTTGTTCTGTCTATAGCATGCTACTTCCGCTCTTTAGCATGTATGTAGTCCTGTGTTGCAGCTTCCCCAGGTTGGCACCTCAATTTTAGGTATGCCTGGTGCTGCTCCTGCACTCCTTATTGAACCAGAGTTGGTCCCCTGGCTTGATGGTAATGGTAGAGTGAGGATATGCCGGGCCATGAGGTTACAGATTGTGGTGGAATACAATTCTACTGCTGCCACCCCACAGCACCTCATGGATGCCCAGTTTTGAGCTGCTAGATCTGTTCTGAATCTATCCCATTTAGCACGGTGGTAGTGCCACACAACACGATGGAGGGTGTCCTCAGTGTGAAGATGGGATTTCGTCTCCACAAGGTCACTGCTACCATGAACAGATGCATCTGCAACAGGTATATTAGTGAGGACAAGTTCAAGTATGTTGTTCCTCTCACCACCTGCCACAGTCCTAGTCTGGCAGTCATGTCGTTCAGGACTAAGCCAGTAGTAGTGCTGCCTATCCACTCTTGGTGATGGACATTGAAGTCCCCCACCCAGAGTACAATCTGTGCCCTTGCTACTTCTTCCAAGTGGTGTTCAACATGGAGAAGTACTGATTCATCAGCTGAAGGAGGGCGGTCGGTGGTAATCAGCAGGAGGTTTCCTTGCCCATGAGACTTCATGGGGTCCAGAGTCAATGTTGAGGACTCCCAGGGCCACCCCTTCCCGACTGTATAGCACTGTGCTGCCACCTCTGGTGGGTCTGTCCTGCTGGTGGAATATTGGCTGAAAGGTATGATTCTGTAAGTATGTCAGGCTGTTGCTTGACTAGTCTGTGGGACTGCTCTCCCAATTTTGGCACAAGTCACCAGATGCTAGGGTCGACTAGCTGGTGTAATGTTATCTTAATAACGTAATTATGAGTCTCCCAAGCAGTTATTCAGTCCTGACTCTGTGTCTCGTAGTACAGTACTGTAAGCATGGCCAAGATGGCGTCGGATCCCGCCCCCGGATATGACGTCAGCCGTCAACCAGCTGTCAATCAAACCCCAGTCTTTACAACAGCTACGGTTATCCATACATCTTCCCCCTTCAATGAAGACATAACACAGTAACAACATAACATAACATAACACATAGAACACTTGTTAACATCATATAGAAACAGTCAGTGTAACTACACCATTGAACTAATTGCAGGTAGGTATAAACCTTACCCACACCCAGGAGTCCATTAACTGTTTACAGTCTTATCAATCACTGTCTACAGGTCAAGTTTAACTACAGGCTTTCTGGTGCGCTGTGACCTGCGTGGCTGAACGGGTGTTTGCTGAACCACCCCAGTTGTATCCCTTAAGTTCATGTCTGTACCACACAGGTCCCTTGTCACATTATCACTACTGTGTCCTTCGTCACTTTGTGGCATTTCCCTCATCTCATCTCTTTGTGGCATTTCCCTCATCTCGTCATCCTCTCTGTCCTCCTGAGGCTGAAAGGTCTCTGTGGTTTTCAGTAGGTGCCTCCTGTTTCTGCGAAACACATTGCCGTTCTCTGTCATGACACTGTATGACCTGGGGGGGCGACCTGTTGTAGAACGGTGGCTCTTTGAGGCCATGACTCAGGCCCTTCAATGCGAACTATATCTTTCTCCTGTAGAGGCACTAGTGTAGTGGCTGTGCGGTCATGAAGTGTTTTTTGTTTCTGTTGTAGTTTCCAAGCCTTGTCTGCCCACACCTCATCTCTGTGGTCAGGTGTGACATAACTGGGAAGTCGTGTACGGATTTTCCGACCCAGTAAGAGATCAGCTGGAGACTTGCCACTTGCTAGCGGGCCCGCCCTGTACGACGTCAGGGCCAGATATGGGTCAGTGTTGCTGTGTGCTGCTTTCTTTAATAGTCTTTTCACAATCTGTACCCCCTTCTCCGCTTTTCCATTAGCCTGAGGATAGAGTGGACTGGAGGTTACATGATTAAACTCATACTCTGAAGCAAATGACTGAAACTCATGACTGGCATAGGAAGGGCCATTATCAGAGACCAGGGTTAGAGGGGTGTCCTGCCTGGCAAAGATTGATTTCAGGTGAGTTATCACAGCTCTTGATGTGGTACTGGACAAGAGAGCCATCTCCGGATAATTGGAATAATAATCAATAACTAACAAATAGATTTCACTATGAAGGAAAAGACTATCAGTTCCGACCTTTTCCCAAGGTTGTGATGGGAGCTCTGTGGTAATGGGGGGTTCTTTTGTTTGCTTGTAGTGATACTCCTGACATGTAGCACACTCGCTGATCAACTGGTCAATATCAGAGTTCATGTTTAGCTAGTAGAGTGCCTCACGTGCTCTCCTTTTTGACTTTTCTGCACCCAGATGCCCTTCGTGTATCCTGTTGAGCATTTCTCGTCGCATAGACGTGGGCACAACTATCCTGTCACGCTTAAGCAGTAGTCCATTGACCACAGAGAGCTCAGACTGAATGTGATAATATTGTTTACATGACCATTTCTTCCAACCCTCTTGAAGATTTCTCATTACTTTACTCAGGACTGGGTCCTTTGATGTCTCTGTGACTATCACTGATAGTTGTTTCTGTGCGGCGGGCAATGCTGCGTAGACCATAGCCACATGAAGAGCCACATCCTCTTCTGATTCACTGTTTTGTGTGGCATACGGCGCAGCCCTGGATAGTGTGTTTGCAATGAACATGTGTGTCCCTGGCACATATGTTAGCTCAAAATCGTAACGTTGAATTCTCATCATTAGGCGTTGTATCCGTGGTGACATGTCACACAGATTCTTCTTTGCGATCGCTAGCAGTGGCTTATGGTCCGTTTCTAGGATAACCTTGGGAAGACCATAGATGTAGGTATGAAATTTTTCACACCCAAATGCCAAGCCAAGGCACTCCTTCTCGATCTGCGCGTACCGGCACTCTGTAGCCATCATGGAGCGTGACGCATATGCCACTGGTCGCCATTCTCCTTCATCTTCCTGTAGAAGGACAGCCCCTAATCCATTCTTAGAGGCATCTGTGGACACTTTTGTCCTCTTTTTAGGGCAGAAGAACTTCAGTAGGGGTTCACTTGCTAGAATGTGTAGCAGCCCCTTCCATTCTCTCTCATGTTCATGTCCCCTTTGGAACTCTGTCTCTTGGTGCAGCAGTTTTCTCAGGTGAACAGTTTTCTCTGCTAGATTTGGAATGAATTTTCCTAGGTAGTTAACCATGCCAAGGGCCCGCTGAACCCCTTTCTTGTCCTTTGGTTTCTCCATGTCATGTATAGCTTTTACCTTTGACTTGTCTGGCTGAATCCCCTCTGCAGAAATCTTGTCTCCGAGGAATGTGATTTCATTGACACTGAACTGACATTTGTCTTTATTTAGTTTGAGTCCATACTGCTGTATTCTCTGAAGTGTTTTCTCCAGTCTGGTGTCGTGCTCCCCCTGAGTGGAGCCCCATACTACCAGATCATCCACGTACACCCGCACTCCCTCCAGGCCCTCGATGATTTGCTCCATTGCTCTGTGAAAGATTTCTGGGGCGGAGCTAATACCAAAGGGCAGACGCTGGTAGGAGTATCGACCAAACGGGGTGTTAAAAGTGCACAGCTTAGCACTTTCTTCATCAAGTTTCAATTGCCAGAAACCATGCGAGGCGTCCATCTTGGGGAAGACTTTCGCTTCTGTCATTTCGCTGACTATTTCCTCTCTCGTTGGAATTTGGTAGTGCTCTCTTTTGATATTGGCGTTAAGGTCCTTGGATCCATGCAGACACGCAATTTATCAGTTTTATTTGAATTGTTTTTAATTTTTTTATTCAATGATGGGATGTGGGCGTCACTGGCTAGGCCTGCATTTAGTGCCCATCCCTAATTGCCCTTGAGAAGATGGTGGTGAGCCGCCTTCTTGAACCGCTGCAGTCCATATGGTGTAGGTACACCCACAATGCTGTTAGGAAGGGAGTTCCAGGATTTTGGCCCAGCGACAGTGAAGGAACGGCGATACAGGTCCAAGTCAGGATGGTGTGTGGCTTGGAGGGGAACTTGTAGGTGGTGATGTTCCCATGCGTCTGCTGCCCTTGTCCTTCTAAGTGGTAGAGGTCGTAGGTTTGGAAGGTGCTGTTGAAGGAGCTTTGGCGAGTTGCTGCAGTGCATCTTGTGGATGGTACACACTGCAGCCACAGTGCGCCGGTGGTGGAGGGAGTGAATGTTGAAGGTGGTGGATGGAGTACCAATCAAGCAGGCTGCTTTATCCTGAATGGTGTCGAGCTTCTTGAGTGTTGTTGGAGCTGCACTCATCCAGGCAAGTGGAGAGTATTCCATCACACTCCTGACTTGTGCCTTGTAGATGGTGGAAAGGCTTTGGGGAGTCAGGAGGCGAGACACTCACCGCAGACTTCCCAGCCTCTGGCCTGCTCTTGTAGCCACTGTATTTATATGGCTGGTCCAGTTCAGTTTCTGATCAATGGTAACCCCCAGGATGTTGATAGTGGGGGATTCAGCGATGGTAATGCCATTGAATGTCAAGGGGAGATGGTTAGAGTCTCACTTGTTGGAGATGATCATTGCCTGGCACTTGTGTGGTGCGAATGTTACTTGCCACTTGTCAGCCCAAGTCTGAATGTTGTCCAGGTCTTGCTGCATATGGACACGGACTGCGTCAGTATCTGACGAGTCTCGAATGGTGCTGAACAGTGTGCAATCATCAGCGAACATCCTCACTTCTGACCTTATGATGGAGGGAAGGTCATTGATGAAACAGCTGAAGATGGTTGGGCCTAGGACACTGCCCTGAGGAATTCCTGCAGTGATGTCATGTGATTGAGATGAATGACCTCCAACAACCACAGACCATGGAATTTACCCAGTCAGTCGGTTCCTCAATCTTCTTTATGACAGCGAGTCCCTCCATGTGGTCTAGCTCTTTCCTCAGTTTTTCATGGAGAGCCACTGGAACTCTCCTGGGTGCGTGAATCACAGGTTGTGCACCCTCTCTCAGTTTGATGGAGTATGTAAAGGGCAGTGCTCAGAAACCCTGAAATACATCTGCATATTTGTGTGTTATAGTCTCATGAGTCAGATTTGTACTATCTTGGGGGGCACTCTGCACACAGTTAGTTCATTGATAGTATAGACTCGTTTTACCAAGCCCAAATCCACACAGGCCTTATCCCCTAACAGTGACTCATGTCCTTCAGGCACTATAACAAAGGTCAAAGGGTGAATGTGATTTTTTACCTTAACATTCAGCCTATACGTTCCTTTTGTTTCAATGCTTTGTCCATTGTATGCCTTCAAAGACACTGTCTTGTTCAGTATTTTAGGTCGCACTTTGAGATTCCGTGCATCACTCCAACTTATGAGGTTTGCCTTAGCACCTGTATCTAGCTTAAAGGGAACAATGGTGCCATTTACCAGCAAGGGAGCTATCCAAACTTCAGTCTGTGGTCCTACAGAGTGCACTTCATTAGCATTGTTGCCTTGTTTTGACTCATTTTGCACCATTCCAACAAACAAAGTCTCTGCTCCTGTCTCTTCAGTCTCAATAGCATGCACTGTCTTTTTACCTTCAGTTTTCTCTTCCCAAAGACACATCTTGGCAAAGTGATTCCTGCCTTTACATTTTGCACAGTTCTTCCCATAAGCAGGACACTGTCTAGCTATGTGTTTATTACTGCACCGTCTGCATTCGTAAGGCATCATCGTCTTGAACTCCATGGGCCCTCATGTCCCTTTTGTGTACCACATCCACCGGCAGGTTTTTCAGCCCCAGGGCGCTCCCGCCCGCTGCTGTGCTGCTCCCTTCGAAAGTTTTCGTGTGCATGGCTGAGAGTTCACTAGCATGACATATTTTCACTGCTGCATCCAAATTTAGGTCATTGTCTCTAAGCATTCTCTCCCTCACCTTCTTGTCGAGTATTCCAAAAACAACTTGATCGCGTATCATCGATTCCTTCAGGTCCCTAAAGTTGCATGTTTGTGCTTTTATTTTCAAGTCCGTCAAAAAAACATCAAAGGATTCTCCTTGCTTTTGCATGCGGGAGCGAAACACGAATCTCTCATACGTTTCATTCTTTTTTGGAGTGCAGTATTCGTCGAACTGTTCTATCACCTTGGCCAGATCATTTTTATCATCTTCGGCTGCAAACGTAAATGTGTTAAACAGCTCGATTGCCTGCGAGCCTGCCACTGTTAGCAACAAAGCTACTTTACGTGTTCCAGAGCTAGTCGAAGCGTCAATCGCTGTGAGGTAGAGAAGAAAGCGTTGCTTGAAGACACGCCAATTTTCATCCACATTTCCTTCTAGTTACAGGCTAGCCGGAGGTTTAATTCCTTCCATTGTTGTAGTATGTCCTTATCGTGAATTCTATAAATCCTGGTACCATGTAATGTTATCTTAATAACGTAATTACGAGTCTCCCAAGCAGTTGTAGTGGAGTGCCATTTATTCAGTCCTGACTCTGTGTCTCGTAGTACAATACTGTAAGCATGGCCAAGATGGCGTCGGATCCCGCCGTCAGCCGTCAACCAGCTGTCAATCAAACCCCGCTGTCTTTACGACAGCTACGGTTATCCGTACAGCTGGGTGTGCCATTGTCGTGTCTGTAGCCAGTGCCAAATGGTCCGTCTGGTTTTATTCTTATTATTGTTTTTCCTATCAGCTGTGTGCAACCGAGTGGCATTTCAGAGTCAACCACGTTGCTGTGTGTTGTGTCTCAAGGGGTTTTATACCATTACCTATATAACAATTAAGAAGGACTCCGGGGTGGAGAGTTTAGTTAACGGCCATTTTATTTACAATGTGCTTCTTCACTCAATGCACTACATTTCCCATAGTGTATTGCAAATCACCACTATGGTATCCCATGTGGGACAATTCTAATACACATTCAAAATACACAACATATTTCCTTCCCCTTAAAATAGAATGTCCACAAAACTGAATAACTGAAAATGACTATCACTTTGGAAGAGAGGGTAGACTGCCTCTACATTCCGCTAACCCTGGGGATTATTCTGCCCCATGCACACAGGTTAGCACTAACTGTAACTAAGGCGCTCTGGAGGCTGCCTTTCTCTTTGGGGGTAACGCCTAGTCTCAGGAGCAGGCTCTGGCTGGCTCTCCCGTGACCCTACAGGCATGGCTTCCTCCCTCGATGGCACAAGAGTGGATGGTGCCACCATCTCAGGGTCGGATGACCAGTCCCTGCTGGAGCCCCCAGCAGGTCCTTGATCCTCTGTTTCTTGGGTTACCTGTGGCGACTGTCTTGGCAGTAACTGGTCTACATGCTGTCTCCATGTTCGGTCGTCTCTGGTGCGGACTCGGTATGAAACGGGGCCCGTCTTTTGAATGACCGTAGCCAGGACCCACCACTCCGGGGTGGTGTAGTTACGCACTAGGACTTTGCCCCCCACCACAAAGTGTCGTTCTTTGGACCTCTGAGCTCGTCTGCTGACTTGATCCTGCTGATTGGCGTGCACCATTGCTTCTGTGGACGTTGGCCTCAGCAGGTCAAGGCGTGTCCGTAGCTGCCTTCCCATGAGTAGGTAAGCAGGAGATGCTCCAGTCGTAGCATGAGGCGTGTTTCGGTATTTCAGCAAGAAAGCATTCAGGCGCTGCTTTAGAGGAGCATCACTTCTTGCTGCTTTCAACGCGCGTTTCAGCGTTCTGACAAATCGCTCCGCCAATCCATTCGTGGATGGATGATAAGGCGCGGAGAACATGTGCTGGATTCCATTGCTCTTGAGGAACTCCTCCATCTCCTGGGATGTGAACTGTGTTCCATTGTCGGTTACGATCTGCTCCGGCAGACCAAATCGCCCGAACATCTCTCTCAGAGTCTCGATGGTTTTCTCCGTAGTGGTAGTGGACATTACTGTAACCTCCGGCCATTTGGAATGGGAGTCCACCGCGACCAGGAACATCGCTCCTTCCACTGGTCCCGCGAAGTCCAGATGGATCCGTTGCCACGGTGTCGCCGGCCATTCCCATGGATGCAGTGGTGCTGCTCTTGGCGTATCCCTGGTTGTCTCGCATGATGGGCATGATTTCGCTTCAACTTCAATTTCATGATCCAGACCGGGCCACCAGAAGTAGCTTCGTGCCAGCTCCTTCATCCGGACAATACCACAATGTCCTGAGTGCAGCTCGTTGAGGACATATTTCCGCAGCTTTGGTGGTATGATCACTCGCATGCCCCAAAGGAGGCATCCTGACGTGACAGACAACTCCTTCCCTCTTGACAGGTAAGGTAGGAGCTCAGGTGGTGCATCTGGCACCCGTGATCCGTCTCCTCGCATCACCCGATCCAGCACCTTGGATAGCGTAGGGTCCACTCTGGTCTCTTTCTTGACCTGCCGGGCTGTGACAGGGGCATTGCTCACCATGTCAAAGTAGAAAATCTTCTGCTCGCAGCCTTCAGAGGGCACAGGCAGCGGAAGTCTTGACAATCCGTCCACATTGCCATGTGCTGCTGACCTCCGGTATTTGATGTTGTAATTGTGAGCGCTTAACATCAGCGCCCAGCGCTGCATCCTGCACGCTGCCAGGGAGGGTATTCCTGTGTGTGGACCAAAGATCGATGTCAGAGGATGATGATCCATCAGCAAGGTGAATTTCCTTCCGAACAAGTAGTGATGGAACTTTTTGATTCCAAAGATGATGCCCAAAGCCTCTTTTTCGATCTGCGGGTATTTCACCTCTGCCTTGCTCAGGGACCTTGACGCGAATGCAATCGGCTTCTCTTCGCCTGAGGGAAAGATGTGGGAGACGACCGCGCCGACGCCATAATGTGACGCGTCACAGGCCAGCTGAATCTGCAACGACGGGTCAAAGTGCGTCAACACTCTGGGGTCAGTCAAAGCTGCTTTGGCTTTCATGAATGCAGCTTCGCACTCCTTCGTCCACGCCCAGGCCTTGCCCTGACACAGCAACTCATGTAATGGCTTCAACAGTGATGCCAGCTGTGGAATAAACTTTCCGTAATAGTTCAGGAGACCTAAGAATGACCGCAGCTGGCTGACATTTGTAGGTGCAGGAGCGTCAGCAATGGCTTTCACTTTCGACGGTGCTGTGTGTAGGCCGTCCGCGTCGATGACATGGCCTAGGTACTCCACTGATGGCTTGAAAAATTCGCATTTGTCCTTGCGAACACGTAAGCCATATTCTTCAAGTCTTCCCAGTGTCTTCGTCAGGTTCTGCAGATACTCGATGTCGTCTTTTCCTGTGACAAGGATATCGTCGAGATAACATTGTACCCCTGGAATGCCGCTTAAGATCTGGTCCATAGCCCGCTGAAACAATGCTGGTGCTGACGTTATACCAAAGGGTAGGCGGCAGTACCTGTAGAGGCCCTTGTGGGTGGTGATGGTGAGGTACTTCTGTGAGTCCTTTTCTACATGCATCTGCAAGTAGGCTTGGCATAGATCAATCTTGCTAAACTTCTGACCGCCTGCTAGACCCGCGAAAAGATCTTCAATGATGGGGAGGGGATACTGTTCAGCTGAGAGCACAGGATTCACTGTTGCTTTGAAATCTCCACATAAGCGAACCGCGCCGACACTCTTCATCACTGGTACCACGGGCGTGGCCCACTCACTGTGCGAAACCGGCACCAGGACCCCTATCTTGACCAGGCGCTCCAGGTCAGCCTCCACCTTTGGTCTGAGGGCATAGGGAACGTTCCTGGCCTTCAGGAATCATGGCTGGCTGTCAGGCTTCACCTTGAGTTTGACCGTAATCCGCTTCATACTCCCCAATTCTCCGTCAAAGACAGCCGCATGCTTTGTCAACACTGCCGCTAGCCCCGCCTCTTTGACTGACACCGCATTCACTGTTTTCCAATCCAGATGAATTTTCTCCAACCATGGCCTGCCCATCAGGGATGGATAGTCACCCTTGACCACGTAAACTGGCAGCATCACGGTTTGTCCATTAAGCTCCACCTTGACCTCCGTCTTACCCAGTATTTGGACTGTTTCCCCAGTGTAGGTCTTTAAGATGAGCTTGGCCGGCGTCAGTGATAGGTGGTTCAATTTTTCTTGGAATAGCTTCTTTAGCGCTGCAATATATTCGGCTATGGACTCACCCTCCCCTTGGTTTCGTTTGTGAAACCTGAACCTCTCGGCAATCAGCAGCAGCTTGGGTGCGAAATGTGTTTCCAAAACTTCCACAATCTGATCATATGTCTTAGCGCCGGGCTTATCTGGGTGCATCAAACTCCGTAACAAGCCAAATGTTTTTGCTCCGATCACACTGAGGAACATCGCCACTTTCACGTCATCTTTAATGCCATTTGCAGTCACGAAAAATCCGAAACACTCTGTATAAGCACTCCATTGCTCCGCCGTTTCATCAAATGGTCCAAACGCTCTGGTTAGCATAGCCATTTTTTTTTTTTTTTACAGTCCTTTTCCTCCACTTCGTTTCACTGTATTGTTACTCTCCCCCTTCTTATTTGTGTAACATACGAACTGCCACCTTTACGAGGCGATTGCATCAGCACTAAACTGCGGGCGCGCCATTAAGAAAAGACAGGAACTTCTTACTTTAAACATCGCCGATTCCAGTGCAAAGTGATGCGCAAGTCTGTCGTCCTTGTCGCCAGTTTTGTTGTGTCTCAAGGGGTTTTATACCCTTACCTGTATGACAATTAAGAAGGACTCCGGGGTGGAGAGTTTAGTTAACGGCCATTTTATTTACAATGTGCTTCTTCACTCAATGCACTACATTTCCCATAGTGCACTGCAAATCACCACTACGGTATCCCATGTGGGACAATTCCAATACACATTCAAAATACACAACACTGTGGGTCTGGAGTCACATATAGACCAGACCAGGGAAGGATGGCAGATTTTCTACTAGTGAGCCAGATGGGTTTTTAACGACAATCCGATAGTTTCATGGTCATCATTACTAATACTAGCTTTTTAATTCTAGATTTATTTAATTAACTGAATTTAAATTCCCCAGCTGTCATGGTGGGATGTGAGCTCATGTCTCTGGATCATTAGTCCAGGCTTTTGGATTACTAGCCCAGTGACATAACCACGATGCTATTGTTCCTGAATACATGGAGTTTGGTCACAGATCAGCCATGATCTCATTGAATGGCGGAGCAGGCTTGAGGGGCTGAATGGCCGACTCCTGTTCCTGTGTTCCTATGTTCCTCATACCGGATAATATAAAACATGGGGCAGATACAGTATTCAGCTCCCTCTGCAGTGCCCCAGCAAGCACTCCCAGCTCAATGAGCTATCGGACGGACTCCAGGTAGCTCAGTGGATTGTGCAGGAATGACCTTTGCAATTAGGACCTGATCACCATTGGCATTTAACAAACTCGTCAACGAACTACCGGTCAGGCACCTGCCCACTCTGGGAAGCCATGCCAAGCAGCAGGGGGAAGAGAATGCAACCATGAATTCAACGTCCTTTAATGGAAGGAAACCTGCCATGCTTACCCGGTCTGGGCCTACACGTGACTCCAGTCCCACACCAACATGGTTGACTCTTAACTGCTCCTCGGAAGTGGGCCTGGCAAAACCACTCACTTGTGTCAAATCCGCTACCCAGCAGTTCGAGAAAAACAGGAGGGTCGAGTGCAGAGAATCAATAAAAAATGAGAAGCGTTATAGAGAGATTCATAGAAGGACCCTGCTACTGCTATCAGGGGATTTAGGTACGGGGCTCAGATGTAACTATTGGTTACAGGTGAAATACGGGGTCGTTAACCTCTGACCTCTAACCTAAAGGCCAAGCCTGCGTGGCAGCTCCTGGGGAATGCTTGTATAATGCGTGCAATATTTCCACTGGGTGTTAAGACCTGCGGCTAAATAAACTCCAACCTTACCCGCCCGCACTGCTGGGGAGGTCAGAGGTCAGAGCCAGCCTCGTTAGAGGAAGTAAAATGAAGCAAAACATCCCGCTTTCTTCATCAGTTTAGTTGAGGGGTTAATTTACTGACGTCAGATTAGGTTTACTCCTTGGTGTCCCTTTGACCTCCATCAGCGATGGTTCAACGTTGCCCTGACCTGCGATTTCCTTTCTCTCCCTCCTGTGTCTCTAACGCCGATCACTCGCATGGGGAGCTGGGGCGACCTCTGTTCACTGTTCATGGCAAAATCTTCAGACAGTTTGCATACGACTTGTGCACATTATCCAGGCTGACTCTTCAGTGCTTAGGAACATAGGAACAGGAGGAGGCCATTCAGCCCCTCGAGCCTGTTCCGCCATTCAATGAGATCATGGCTGATCTGTGATCTAACTCCATATACCCGCCTTCGGCCCACATCCCTTAATACCATTGGTTAACAGAAATCTATCAATCTCCGATTTAAAATTAACAATTGATCTAACATCAATTGCCGTTTGCGGAAGAGAGTTCCAAACTTCTACCACCCTGTGTGTGTAGAAGTGTTTCCTAATCTCACTCCTGTCCCCTAATCCTAGACTCCCCAACCGGGGGGAATAGTTTCTCTCTGTTTACCCCATCAGTTCCCCTTGATATCTTGAAAACTTCGATTAGATCGCCCCTTAACCTTAGTTCAGGGAACACAATCCTAGTTTTTCTGATCTCTCCTCGTAATCTAACCCTTGGAGTCCAGGTATTATTATGTCCGTGAATGATTGAGACACGGACAGCAGAGTTAAACAAAACACGTCTTTACTGGTGGAAGTCAATAATGAAACTAAAACTAACAGAGGCTCACTAGCGCCTTTTATACAGGGGTGGTCACTGCCGGTACTGCAGTCTGAGACCAGTTATTTTCTTAAAGGTACATACACAACAATTCCTCCCCTTTTAGATGAACAGTACATAACATTCATTTAACAACTAAATGATAACTAATTACAATCACAATTACTGTTGCTAGATACATTGGTTAAGTTTAAGCAATTATAAGTTCAGTCTTTGAGGAGGCTTCCTGATTCTGTCTGGATAACGCCTCTTTGGGGTATCAGGTTCTTCTGGCAATGTTGAGTCAGGATCAATCTCGTTGTTTGGTTCATCTGCTTCCAATATTACCGGTTCTGCGGTAGTTGCAATTGGAACGTCAATTTCATTACCAGGTGTATCAGATCGTGGTGTGGAGTTGACGTTTTCCAGTGACTCTAGAATCTGGTCAGCATGGCGTCTTACAATGCTCTCCCCAACGTCCACGGTATACATGAGAGGTCCTTGTCATGTACAAATCGTTCCTGGCTGCCATTTCTCAGTGCGGTAGTCCCGGGCCAAAACTGGTTGACCTATCTTAAAACTCCTGGTCGGCCTTTCATTCATATTCTGAAACTGCCTGTTCTCCACATCTCTTCGGACGTTTGGCTTAACCAAATCCAAGCGGCATCGTAGTCTTCGATTGAAGAACATCATGGCTGGAGTTTGGTTGGTAACTGCATGTGTCGCATTCCGGTAGGCAAACAAGAAGTTGTCCACCTTGTGTTGTAGGGGTATATCTTCATTACACATTGCCTTGATAGCCTTCTTGAATGTTTGGACAAACCTCTCGGCCAATCCATTAGTGGCTGGATGATATGGGGCAGATGTGTAATGCTTAACACCATTGTTCTTTAAGAACCTCCGGAACACTTCAGACACAAACTGTGGTCCATTGTCAGAGCAAATCTGTTCAGGCAGCCCATTTCTGGTGAATATGGTTCGTAAAACTGTGATAGTTTTTTCCGTGGTGGTTGAGGACATTTTTATTACCTCTGGCCACTTTGAATGTGCATCCACCGCAATTAAAAACATCGAGTCCATGAAGGGACCAGCAAAATCAATGTGCACCCTTTGCCATGGAGATGAGGACCACTCCCATGGATGCAGAGGAGCTTGTGGTGGGGCGTTTTGGACCTTCTGGCATCCTGCACAGCTCTTGGTCATCTCTTCGATTTCTCTATCGATTCCCGGCCACCACACAAACGCTCTGGCTAAGTTCTTCATTTTTACCCCACCCAGATGACCCTCATGAAGCTCATTGAGCACTCTATCCGTCAACTTAGGTGGAATTACTACTCTGGATCCACACATCAAGGTTCCGCTGCACACTGACAGCTGTTCTCTTCTCGGCGAGAATGCTGGCAGCAGTGGTTCGCCATGTGCTGGCCATCCCTTCACCGTTAAATCATAGACCCGTGATAGTGTCGGGTCATTCCGTGTTTCCTTTTCTATGTTTGCATTCGTCACAGGGAGACATTCGACTATGGTCGAGTGGAATAACTCCATTGGATCCACTGCAAGGTCTTCTTCTTCCTCCGTCGGCAACGGTAGGCGTGACAATCCATCAGCATTTCCATGCTGTTTAGTTCCTTTGTACTCGATGTCATATTGGTGTGCCCCTAGGAAAAGGGACCATCTCTGCAGCCGTTGTGCTGTCATTATCGGTACGCCCTTCTGAGGGTTGAAAATGGAGACAAGAGGTTGATGATCGGTTAGTAGAGTAAATTTTTGACCGTGCAGGTAGTGATTGAACTTCTTCACCCCCCACACTAGGCTGAGGGCCTCTCTGTCAATCTGGGCGTAGTTACGCTCGGCAGAAGTTAACGAGCATGACGCAAAAGCTATCGCCTCTCTAAACCATCAAGGAATTTATGTGACAGTACCGCCCCAATGCCGTAGGGAGACGCATCACACGCCAGTCTGATCGGCAGTGTTGGGTTGTAGTGAGCCAATACTTCCCTTGAAGTGATTAAGTCCTTACTCTTCTGAAAAGCACGCTTACAATCATCGCTCCATTTCCATGCTACCCCCGTTCATAGCAGGGCGTTCAGTGGGTGCAGAATTGTCGACAAATTCGGCAAAAACTTATGATAGTAATTCACCAATCCGAGGAATGACCTCAGTTGCGACACATTTTCAGGCGCTGGGGCCTTAACAACCACTTCAATTTTGTCAGGGGACTTAAGTAACCCCTCTTCATCAATCACATGGCCACAATACGATATCTGTTTCTTAAAAAATTCGCACTTGGGGCGGTTGGCTCGCAGCCCATGTTCCCGTAGTCTGTTGAGCACCTGTCCTAGGTTGTTAAGGTGTTCACCGTCATCTTCACCCGTCACAAGGATGTCGTCCAAGTAACACTGAGTCCCCGGAATCCCTTGCAGGACTTGTTCCATCGCTCTTTGCCATATCGCCGGAGCCGATGCTACTCCGAATACCAATCGATGATACTGGTAAAGACCTTTGTGAGTGTTTATCGTGAGATACTTCCTAGAGGACTCTTCAACCTCCATCTGCAAATATGCTTGTGCTAGGTCAATTTTTGTAAAACGCTTCCCTCCAGACAGTGAGGCGAAGATGTCTTCTATCCTTGGAAGAGGATATTGTACTGTGTGAAGGACTGGGTTCACCGTCACCTTGAAATCCCCACAGATGCGAATCTTCCTTGGCTCCCCGGACTTATTGCTTAACGTTTTCTTCATGACAGGAACGATGGGTGTCGCCCACTCGCTCCAGTCGACCTTAGACAACACGCCCGCCTTCTCCAGATTCTCCAGCTCTGCCTCGACGGCTGGGCGAATTGCATATGGTACCGGTCTTGCTTTGAAAAACTTGGGAACTGCATTCTCTTCTATTTTTATCGAGGCGGTTACGCCTTTAAGCGTGCCCAGTTCTTGTTGAAATACCTCTTTGGCATTAGTTAAGATTGTTGACAATCGCCCAGGAGTGACGTCTTCATCTTTTTTACCGTCCACCGTCATTGCATGAATGGAGTGCCAATCTAAGTTTATCTTCCTGATCCATTCCCGTCCCAATAACGGTGGTCCACCATTTAGCAGTATGTAGAGATACAATTTCCGTATTTTCTTGCCGTTGTATTCGACAGGCACCCTTATTTTTCCTCTGGGGTATACTTTTTGCCCCGTATATGTCGTCAAGACGATGGATGTCTCTCTCAAGGGTATGTGTGAAAATAGCCGCTCGTAGTCTCGTCAATTCATGACGGTTAGCGCTGATCCTGTATCCAATTCCATTTTAACTTGGGACCCACCTATCGTGAGGGTGACCCAAATGGTTCGGTGATCCTCTTTTGCGATTACATTGTGAAGTTTGAGACAGCTTAGTCTCCTGTTCCCGGATTCACTATCGCTCATCTGGTCTTCGGAACTACTGTCCGTCATCTTTTGTACTTTCTTGTACGGTTCCTTAGTAGCCTTTTTGTTGTCGCTGGTCTTCTTCCCAGACCTGCAAACTCGTGCAATGTGTCCCATTTTCCCACATTGCCTGCATATTTTGTCTTTGGACCAGCAGTCCTTCTGGTCATGGTTAGTTCTGCCGCAGCGATAACATTTTGCAAATCCCCGTGTCATTTCGTGGGTGCCGTATTCCTGTGGTTTTTGTTGAATTTCTGCAGCTCCCCTGGCTGCTGCTTCATACGATACTGCCACGCTGAAAGCCTTATCTAGCGTCAGCTCTTTCTCTGAGAGTAACTTCTTCTGTGTTCCTTCACTCAGGAGTCCACAGACAAATTTGTCCCGTAGGGTATCTGCCAGTCCTGCTCCAAACTGGCAGTGCTTTGATAGCTTGCGTAGTTCCGTAAGATACTCAGCATTGCTCTCATCTTTGTGCTGAGTTCTCCTGTGGAATTTAAATCTTTTTGCTATCAACAGCGGTGCAGGGTTTAGGTGTTCCTGTAGGACAGCAACAATTTCGTTAAAACTCTTCGCCTTCGGTTTGGCTGGAGTAATCAGGTCCTGCAATAGGCCGTACGTTCTAGCGCCCATTAAGTTTAACAATATCGATGCCTTTTTCTCCTCCGCTATTTCGTTTGCCTCGAAATATACCTCGACTCTTTCCACATACGTGGTCCAGTCCTCTATTGTATTATCAAAAGCAGTGATACAGCCAGTCTTCGCATCTTGCAAATCTAAAATGGCGCCTCCCGCGCTTTGCCTTCTTCCCTGATTTAACAAAATGGCGCCTCCCGCGCTTTGCCTTCTTCCCCGCTGATTACGATGGCGCCTCCCGCGCTTTGCCTTCTTCCCCGCTGTTGTTAGCGCTGCTTTCCACGGTTTCTTGCGCGTTTAATATATTTTTTTAAAATTATTTTCCCGTCGTGGAACAACCCTGTGGGACTCTTGCCTCCCTCTTCACGGGTCTATACGCAGCCCGGCTTCGTAGCACCGGCCGCGCCCTGTGTGCTCCACCCTCTCTCTCTCTTCTTCCCGACAACGCTGCTCGGCCCCGTTGCAAACCACCCGCTCGAGTTCGCGACCGCCGCAGCCCAGGAAGGATCAGTGCACTACCTGCCACCAGCCCGATTAGCTGAAGCACCGTCGACAGGAACCAGGCCCCGCATCCGACAGCTTCTCCAGCAATCTTCAACTCTGCAACACAGGGCGGATGCCCACGGTCGACGCCCGTTTCTACTGCCTCTTACTTTCTTTTCTTTCTGGCCTCGACCTCTGCTCACTTCGCTGTAGGAATGGATCCCAGGAGGTGGTGCAGACTGTAGGTAGGTTCGTATCTGCTCGTCGCCAGTATTATGTCCGTGAATGATTGAGACACGGACAGCAGAGTTAAACAAAACACGTCTTTACTGGTGGAAGTCAATAGTGAAACTAAAACTAACAGAGGCTCACTAGCGCCTTTTATACAGGGGTGGTCACTGCCGGCACTGCAGTCTGAGACCAGTTATTCTCTTAAAGGTACATACACAACAGGTATCATACGGTACTATGGGAGTGATGCATTGTCAGAGGTGTCATCTTTCAATTAAGATGTTAATTGGAGGCCCCGTCTGCCTGTTCAGGTGGATGTTAAAGATCCCACGGCCACTATTCGAAGAAGAGTAGGGGAGTTCTGGTGTTCTGGGTCAACGTTGCTACCTCAACCAACACCACCAAAAACAGATAGACCAGTCATTCTTATCATTGCTCTTTGTGGGATCTTGCTGTGCACAAATTGGCTGTCGTGTTTGCCTACAGAACAGCAGCGGCTTCACTTCAGAAGTAATTCATTTGCTGATCTTGGACGGTCACTGGGTTGGCAGCTTTATTTTAATTTGTTCTCGGCATGTGGGCGTCACTGGCAAGACCCGACCTTTATCGCCCATCCCTGGCTGTCCTGGGGAGGTGGCATTAGGTAGGGAATTCCAGGATATTGACCCAGCAAGAATGAAGGAACAGTGATAGTCGCCCGAATCAGGATGGTGTGTGTCTTATAGGGGAACTTGGAGGTGATGGTGTTCCCGTGATATTGCTTTTCTTGTCTTTCTCGATGATAGAGGTGACAGGAGAGGGAGGAGCTGTCAAAATAACCTGGGTGAGTTGCTGCAGTGTGGGTCGTACACATTGCAGCCACAGTGGGGCAGTGGTGGAGGAGACGGATATTAAGTCCAGTAGCATGGGGGTAATCAAACAAACTGCTCTGTCCTGGATGGTGTCGGGCTTCTTGAGCGCTGCACCTGTCCAGGCAAGTAGAGAGTATTCCACGTCACTCCTGACTTGAGCCTTGTAGATGGTGGAGAGGCTCTGGGGAGTCAGGAGGTGAACCACTCGCCGCAGAGTAGCCAGCCTCTGACCCGCTCTTGTAGCTATGGTATTGAAATGGTAGGTCTAGTTAGAATCATAGAAATTTACAGCACAGAAGAAGGCCATTCGGCCCATCATGTCTGTGCTGGCCAAGAAAGAGCTCTCCAGCCTAATCCCACTTTCCAGCTCTTGGTCCGTAGCCCTGTAGGTTACGGCACTTCAAGTGTACATCCAGGTACTTTTTAAATGTGAGGAGGGTTTCTGCCTCTACCACCCTTTCAGGCAGTGAGTTCCAGACCCCCACCACCCTCTGGGTGAAAAAAGTTCTCCTCAACTCCCCTCTAAACCTCCGACCAATTACTTCAAATCTCTGCCCCCTGGTTATTGACCTCTCTGCTAAGGGAAATAGGTCCTTCCTATCCACTCTGTCTAGACCCCTCATAATTTTATACACCTCAATCAAGTCTCCCCTCAGCCTCCTCTGTTCCAAAGAAAACAACCCCAGCCTATCCAATCTTTCCTCATAACTAAAATTCCCCAGCCCAGGCAACATCCTCGTAAATCTCCTCTGCACCCCTTCTAGTGCAATCACATCCTTCCTGTAATGTGGTGACCAGAACTGTACGCAGTATTCTAGCTGCGGCCTAACTAGTGTTTTATACAGTTCAAGCATAACCTCCCTGCTCCAATATTCTGTACCTTGGCTAATAAAGGCAAGTATCCCGTATGGCTTCCTAACCAAGTTAAACTTTGGGACATCCCCAAGATGCTGATGTTGGGTGGCTTGGCAATGATGGTCGCTAGCTGGCATTTGTGTGGGGGGAATGCTGCCTGCCAAAGTCTGGATGTTATCCAGGTCCTGTTACAGGCTGGGATGGGCTACCTCATTATTGGAGGAGTTGTGAATGGAGTTTAACACTTTGGAAACATCAGCGAGCCGCCCCATTCCTGACCTTATTGACAGGGGGAAAGCCAACGATTAGCCTAGATTTTGAGCTGCACTCCTGGATTGGGGCTTGAACCCACAACCTTCTGACTCAGAGGTGCGAGCATGTGGGCAAATGTAGATCGTCCCGCTCCAGAGACTGGAGCACACAATCCAGGCAGACACTCCAGTGCAGTACTGAGGGAACACTGCACGGTCGGAGGGGCAGTACTGAGGGAGCGCCGCACTGTCGGAGGGTTAGTACTGAGGGAGTGCTGCACTGTCAGAGGGACAGTACTGAGGGAGTGCTGCACTGTCGGAGGGGCAGGACTGAGGGAGTGCTGCACTGTCGGAGGGGCAGTACTGAGGGAGCACTGCACTGTCGGAGGGGCAGTACTGAGGGAACGCTGCACTGTCGGAGGGTCAGTACTGAGGGAGCACTGCACTGTCAGAGGGGCAGTACTGAGGGAGCGCCGCACTGTCGGAGTACTGAGGGAGCACCGCACTGTCGGAGGGGCAGTACTGAGGGAGCGCCGCACTGTCGGAGGGGCAGTACTGAGGGAGTGCCGCACTGTCGGAGGGGCAGTACTGAGGGAGTGCCGCACTGTCGGAGGGGCAGTACTGAGGGAGCGCCGCACTGTCGGAGGGGCAGTACTGAGGGAGCGCCGCACTGTCGGAGGGGCAGTACTGAGGGAGCACCGGACTGTCGGAGGGGCAGTACTGAGGGAGTGCTGCACTGTCAGAGGTGCCGTCTTTCAGATGAGATGTTAAACCGAGGCCCCGTCTGCTCTCTCAGGTGGATGTAAAAGATCCCACGGCCACTATTTCGAAGAGCAGGGGGAGTTCTCCCCGGTGTCCTGGACCAATATTTATCCCTGAACCAACATCACTGAAACAGATGATCTGATCATTAATCACATTGCTGTTTGTGGGAGCTTGCTGTGCGCAAATTGGCTGCTGCGTTTCCTACATTACAACAGTGACTACACTTCAAAAGTACTTAATTGGCTGTAAAGCGTTTTGGGACATCCTGAGGTTGTGCAAGGCGCTATATAAATGTAATTCTTCATTTTCTTCTTTTATGTCTACATATTTGTATAAAAAAGTGGTTGGAATGCAGAAAATGCAATTTCACTGAACAAAAATTAGATGTTTTGCTTAGATAGGGGACTCTCTAGTTAAATTAAATTAGCAGGTCCGTGATGAAAGGTTCAATGTTGATTTTAACCCAGCTCCCAACCCCTTTGCTTTTTGTCACCCTGCAGAGTTTAAGTGATCCTCTGTCTGGTGACGGGCGGTGAGGATATGAATCAGTTCGGAAATCGGTGCTCTGTAATTCGATTTGACTTTTGGCACACAGGATTCCAACAGATGGGATTAGAATTCTCTCCGTATCATTTCAGAAATACAATTTGTCCTGCTGGCGCAGGGAGAGACAAAGATCGGCAAATGTAATGAAATCCTCCTCGGCCAGCCCCTGTGAGATTAGCATAGCCCTGTGTTCCAGGCAATATGTTAATCTGTATCAGCATTAAATTGAATTTCAGAACAATACAGCCCCTGGAAAAGGGACAGGTTTGAACAGATAGCCAGTTCTGCAAACCCCGCTTGCTTAAGGGGGCACCGAGATTCCATTGGGATTCCAGTGATAGCTGCGGGCAGCAAATGTGATGCCATCAAATCCGGCAAAGCAAGGCCTTGTGCTGAGGCTCGGGCTCTGAATCTACATTCCTCACCCAGGGGGAACCGTGCAGGCCGCTGTGAAACGGGGAGTCCGAATAAAAAGGCAATAAAACGCACACAACTCACGCAATAGTGCATGTGACGATGTGTGTGCGGAGCGTGTGTGTGTGTGGAGGGTGTGTGTGGAGGGTGTGTGTGAGTGTGTGTGAGAGTGTGTGGAGTGTGTGAGTGAGTGTGTGAGTGTGAGAGTGTCTGCATGAGTGTGTGAGTGAGTGTGAGTGAGTGTGAGTGAGTGTCTGCGTGTGTGTGTGTGTGTGTGTGAGTGTGTGTCTGTGAGTGTGTGAGTGTGTGTGTGTGAGTGTGAGTGTGAGTGTGAGTGACCGCAAAATTCAGCATCAGAGAGTCTGGTTTTCGGCGCTATGGGTGCCATTTTATGCACAAAATGGTGTCCACACCGCGCCCACGCATTTCTGGTGCGGGCCGACCGGACACCATTTTGGCGAGGTCACTAGTCTGGACGCTAAGGGTGTGCAGAGTATGCACATCGTGACGTCAGTCAGCGTGAAATGCTGATTTGACGCCGGCACTGCCATTTTCAACCCTAACGCTCCAACTAACGCTCCAACTAACGCCCCAGCTAACGCTCCAGCTAACGCTCCAGCTAACAACCTCTTAAACATGCGGAGCTGAACATGCGTTCAGCAGCAGGAAGGACCCCCACCAGCGCTACTTAAAGGGATCATCACCAGCTTTCAGGTTAGTTGCTGATTGGTTTCTACTGCCTCTTGGTGAGTTTGTAGAAGTGTTTCTTGGTTTGGTGTCTTATTTGATATTGCTGAAGTCTCCAGGGAGATGTGTGGCGGGTTACTGCAAGCCTTCTGCTCAGACCAGTTGCTCCCAGACATGGGTGCTGTAGTTTGTAAACCCTTTGGCCTGCAGCATGACAGGGAGAATGAGGAGAGGTGACACAGAGGAGGACAAGCTGCTCGAAGAGGGAGGAGGAGGAGGATGAGGGAGAGAAGGGCTCTCAGCAGGAGGCCATTGTCATAAATCGCAACTTCTACTAGGAAGTACTACTGAACGGCCAGCTGAGGGCGCCGCCCGAGGAGTATAAATACTCGGGCGTGGGCCCAGCTTGGCCAGAGACAGTCTGGAAACAGGAAGCTAGTGACTACTAACTAGACCTCCATGTTTTGTTACAAGTCGATTAAAGCCTTGCTTTATGTACGACCGAGTGTGTAGTGAGTCTTTATTACGTCAGCCATATCAACCTAGGGTCTTCATGGAGCAATTCTCCTACCTCAGCCTGAGCGAGGAACGGTGTGTGCAATGTCTCTGCTTCACTGAGGAGCTGCTCCCTGAAATATGCCACCTGTTGCAGGCAGACCTGCAGCCTCAGAGCCGGGCGAGGGCGGCGTTGCCAGTGGCTGTCAAGGTGAGCGTGGCCGAAAATCTTTATGTGTCGGGTACCTTCCAGGCTGGAGCCGGCGACATTTGCAACATCTCACACTTTGCCGTTGACCGTTGCGTAAGGCAGGTCACTGAGGCTCTGTATGCAAAGAGAGGCGAATACATTTCATTCTCTCTGGCCAGAGAGAAGCAGGCAGAGCAAGCATACGGCTTCGCCAGGACAGCAGGCTTCCCCATGGTGCAGGGTGCCACTGACTGCACACACGCCGCTTTGTGGAGCCTCATGTGTACTCGGAGACGTACCGCAACCGGAAAGGATTTCAATCCCTCAACGCCCGGTTGGAGTGCGACCATACTTAGCGAATCATACAGGTGAACGAACGCCCGCTATCCCGACAGCAGCCATGATGCCTTCATTCTGCGGTCGTCCGCAGTACCGTCTGCTTTTCAGCCACCGCGACAAACCTGAGGGTGGCTAGTGGGCGACGAGGGCTATCCGCTGATCACCTGGCTCATGACCCCGGTGCGCCAGCCAACCACGCGTGGGCAGCATGCACATAACGAAAGCCATGGTGCCACATGGAATCGGATTGAGCAGACCATTGGCGTCTTGAAAACAATGCTTCCGCTGCCTGGATCGCTCGGGAGGAGCCCGGCGGGTGCTCGCCAGAGGGCGTCTCACAATTCGTCGTGGTCTGTTGCAGGCTGCACAACCTCGCCATCGTGAGGGCACAGCCCTTGCCACCAGGTATATGGCAAAGAGCTGAGGA
Source organism: Somniosus microcephalus (assembly GCF_052327205.1). Classification (NCBI taxonomy): domain Eukaryota; kingdom Metazoa; phylum Chordata; class Chondrichthyes; order Squaliformes; family Somniosidae; genus Somniosus; species Somniosus microcephalus. The sequence continues at coordinate 128,491,899 of NC_141000.1, read as the reverse complement.
AGAGGGGGAGGAAGAGGAGGTGCAACCAAGACAGCCCCTTTCTGGCCAGATTGCCTGTGATCAACTGATCCGACTGCAGTACCAGTGAATGCAACCCCAATTCCCCAGGTCCCACACCTTACCTTCCCTCTGTTACGGACCATCACAGTGTCCTCTTAGGAAAATGCTACAATAAAAGCCACCACAAAACAAACATTCTAAACCAACGTCATGCAGCAGTCCATCCAATATTACATAACAAAGTCAACTAATCACCCTTGTGCATTCCCTTTGTGTCTGCCTTTCGTATTCCTTTGCCTATTCTAGTGCTCCTACCCCAGTGGCTGCAGCATGGCTGGTGGAAGGCTGCTGACTTTCAGTGGGGGAGACTGCAGATGGCCTTGTAGGACGACCTCGAGCAGCTCTGGGCCTAGAATGCCTGGCTGTAGACTGCGCCACCTCGGCCTGGGCGGCAGCAGTCTGGGCTGTCTGGCTGACAGGCAGCAGCAAGGGCACTGGCGGAGTGGCAGTAGTGGGAGGACAAGTGCTGTCATCCTGAGAGAGAGCAGCGGGCTTGTGCTCCACGGAGCCACTGCCACTCCCCCGGGACAGCGCCTAGTAATCTGTTGGAGGACAGACTGCTGGACTGCTGTGACACCCGGCAAACTCCTTTCAACACTGGTAAGCCCAGCCATGATGGCAGCAGTCTGAGCTTGCGTGACTTCAGTATAAGGTGGGAAAATGTGAAGTTATTCACTTTGGTAGGAAGAATAAAAAAGCAAAATATTATTTAAATGGAGAGAGACGACAGAATGCTGCGGTACAGAGGGATCTGGGGGTCCTCGTACATGAAACACAAAAAGTTAGCATGAAGCTACAGCAAGTAATTAGGAAGGCAAATTAAATATTGGCCTTTATTGCAAGGGGGATGGAGTATAAAAGGTAGTGAAGTCTTGCTACAACTGTACAGGGTGTTGGTGAGACCACACCTGGAGTACTGCGTACAGTTTTGGTCTCCTTATTTAAGGAGGGATATACTTGCATTGGAGGCAGTTCAGAGAAGGTTCATGAGGTTGATTCCTGAGATGAAGGGGCTGTCTTATGAAGAAAGGTTGAGCAGGTTGGGCCTATACTCATTGGAGTTTAGAAGAATGAGGGGATCTTATTGAAACATATCAGATTCTGAGGGGGCTTGACAGGGTAGATGCTGAGAGGATGTTTCCCCTCGTGGGGGAATCTAGAACTAGGGGGCAAAGTTTCAGAATAAGGGGTCGCCCATTTAAACCGGAGATGAGGAGGAATTTCTTCTCTCAGAGGGTCATGAATCTTTGGAATTCTCTACCCCGGAGAGCTGTGGAGGCTGGGTCATTGAATATATTCAAGGCTGAGATTGACAAAACGTTGAGCTACAGGGGAGTCGAGGGTTATGGGGAGCGGGCGGGAAAGTGGAGTTGAGGTCGATGATCAGCCATGGTCTTATTGAATGGCGGAGCAGGCTCGAGGGGCCAAATGGCCGACTCCTGTTCCTATTTCTTATGTTCTACTGCAACACTCAGATGTTGGGTGGCTTCTGCTTGTGCTACAATGGAAGTTGAGAGCATCAGACGCTGCATCATGGTTGGGTCCACAAGTGCACTAATGGAGTTGCCCATCACTTCCACGCTGGAAAGGATGGGCTCCAAGCTCTGCCCAAAGCTCTGTGCAAGGTTGGTGTCAGACTCCTCCATGCTCCTTGACATTACACTCAAGCTTTCTGGCAGGCCTGCCAATGCACCAAGTATTTCGCTGTGCATAGCCATCAGCCTTCTTCTGTAGGCCACCCCAGCGAAGCCCTCATCTGAATCCTGTGCAGCAGAGCCTGTGTGTGACTGTGTTCTTCGGGGAGCTGGCACGTGTGCTACCCATTCCCCCTGGCCCAGCTGCAAGTCACTCCTGCCCGGTGTCTCACCACGTGCAGATCCCGCGACTAACCTACCCTGTAAAGTACGCGGAGTGCCAGTATCTGTGCTGGTGGCTGCGAGCGTGAAATCGAGTGACGGTGCACCTTCAGCATCACTTCCTTCTTCCTCTCGCGCTTCCTGCTCCTCCATCAGTGCCAGGCCAGGTGGCAGTTCTTGGCCGTCTGTAGGGAGAAAGGCACAAGGGTAGGGTTGTGGTGCGGGGAGGGTGGGAGAGCAAGAAGGCACATGTTTACATCATCTGCTGCTTGTAAATCAGAAGAGATTGTGGGATGAGGAGGAAGTGAGATATGAGAAGGATTATGTATGAGGATATTGTCAGAGGGTCGTGAATCTTTGGAATTCTCTACCCCAGAGAGCCGTGGAGGCTGGGTCATTGAATATATTTAAGGCGGAGATAGACAGATTTTTGAAAAACAGGGGAGTCGAGGGTTATGGGGAGCGGGCGGGAAAGTGGAGTTGAGGCCAAGATCAGATCAGCCATGATCTCATTGAATGGCGGAACAGGCTCGAGGGGCCGAATGACCGACTCCTGCTCCCACGTCTTATGTTCTTATGTTCCTATGTCATCGTGTATTGTTCCAGCCCCGCTTCTGACCAGGGCTCAGCGATGGCCGCTCCAGTTATCTCCAGCACCATCTTCTCCATGGGGGTCAGTTCAGGCAGCCACGCCCGTCTCCCTGCGGGTCGCCCCTGCTACCTCCAGTTATGCGCCACCTTTTACCACAAGAGAAAGGTAAGTGTGTCGGTGGGTGTGGTGTAAATGTGTTTGGGTGATGTGCCTGCCATGATTGAATAGCTGGCAGTGTGTGCAAGCTGCGAGATGTGGGTGTGAGGCTTGCAGCAGTGGTAAGAGTGTGAGGGTGAGGTGAAGCTATGAATGTGAGGTCTGAGTCGTATTTGGTAGAGGTTGTTGGTAGCTGAGTGATGGGGGTGTGGTGCATTGTGAGAGGCTCGTGGTACAATTGGTGGGATATGGCATTTGAAGATGAATTCACTGACCTTGACAACTTGTGTGAAGTCATTAAGCTTCTTCCTGCACTGCATCCAGATCCTCAGCATCCAGATCCTCGGGACTCCACTGCTGGCATTGATAGCGACAGCTATCTGCTCCCAATCCCTTCTCAGCGTGTGTCTGGAGGGCCTCCTGTGGATACAGGACATCTCTCCTCCTGTCCACCTCCTGCACCAGAGCCTCAAGTGCTGTATCCACAAATCTGGGAGCCCTCTCTCTGCCATGTTGCGCCACCTTCACTCTTCCTGTAGGTTACACATCCCTCTACAACAACTTCCAGTACCTGCTGCAGCCAGAATGCACCTCCCCTTAAAGAGGCGCAAGCTAACTTTAAGTGCTGCTGAGGTGAGATTGAGTAGATTGGGCCGATACTCTCTGGAGTTTAGAAGAATGAGAGGTGATCTCATTGAAACATACAAGATTCTGAGGGGGATTGACAGGGTAGATGCTGAGAGGTTGTTTCCCCTGGCTGGAGTGTCTAGAACTAGGGGGTCACAGTCTCAGGATAAGGGGTCGGCCATTTAAGACTGAGATGAGGAGGAATTTCTTCACTCAGAGGGTTGTGAATCTTTGGAATTCTCTGCCCCAGAGGGCTGTGAATGCAGAGTCTTTGAGTATATTCAAGGCCGAGATCGATAGATTATTGGACTCTAGGGGAATCAAGGGATATGGGGATCGGGCGGGAAAGTGGAGATGAGATCGAAGATCAGCCATGATCTTATTGAATGGCGGAGCAGGCTCGAGGGGCCGAATGACCGACTCCTGCTCCTAATTCTTATGTTCTTATGATACCCGTACCTGTTTTCGGTCCTTATCCAATTTCTAGGCCAGTTTGTGTAACTTGTATGAGATACAGTCAGTAACACAGGACGCTGGGGGAGAGGGGTTACTGAGTGACAGTGTGAGGGAGCTGGATTAACATCAGTAGAGATACAGTCAGTGACACAGGGCGCTGGGGGAGGGGTTACTGAGTGACAGTGTGAGGGAGCTGGATTAACATCAGTAGAGATACAGTCAGTAACACAGGGCGCTGGGGGAGGGGTTACTGAGTGACAGTGTGAGGGAGCTGGATTAACATCAGTAGAGATACAGTCAGTAACACAGGGCGCTGGGGGAGGGGTTACTGAGTGACAGTGTGAGGGAGCTGGATTAACATCAGTAGAGATACAGGCCTAGAAATTCAGTATCGCCACATTTGGGGCGCTACAGCCGGGCGTTCGCTAAATTTAGCACCCAGCGCAACTTAGCGCCACCTTCGCCGAAATTGAGTTGCATCGCCCCAAGAGGTTGCTGCTGCGCTAAAGCAGGCGATGCACGACTATCATAAGGCACTAAGCCGGCGTGCCGAGGCACTAACACCGAGGGCGGGCGCAGCGCAGGTGTGGCGAGTTGCTGATTGAAGGCAGACACGCTGGTGCCGGTCAGCTCTTAAAGGGGGAGGGTGGACTTGTTTGGCTGCCACTCCCTGCACACTGCAGCCCTGAAGCAAGGCCTGACCATTGCTGGATCATCATTTCTACGCCCAGGACCATGCAGAAGGCTAGGGAGCGAGCGGAGCGCTTCAGCGAGGGTGCCCTGAGGCTACTGGTTGGCGCAGTGGAGCGCAGGCGACCTGTCCTCTTCCCTGACAGTGGGAGGAGGCCGCTTCCCAGCGAATACCGAAAAGCCTGGAGGGAGGTGGCAAACAGGGTCACCACCAACAGCATGGTTGCCAGGACTGCACTTCAATGCAGGAAAAAGTTCAACGACCTCACTCGGGTTGTCAGGGTGAGCACCCTTTCCACTATCCTGTTCATCCCTGCATGTGCATCTCAGTTTCTGGCCAAAGGGACCTGAAAGCCCCAATGCCCAGCCCTCATCCAAGAGCTATGGGACTCTCATGAAACCCACTTGCACATTCAGCACTTTACACACTGACAGGGCTATTCCACCATGGGAGGCAGTGCAGGCAAGGTCAGGGCTTCACACTGTCAGGGCTATTCCACCATGGGAGGCAGTACAGGCAAGATCAGGGCTTGACACTGTCAGGGCTATTCCACCATGTGAGGCAGTGCAGGCAAGATCAGGGCTTGACACTGTACTTAGAGTCCGTCCTTTCTCTTGCAGGGCAAGCTGGCCCACAATTGCAGGCAGCAGCGACGGACCGGGGGAGGCTGTCCTGACCTCAAAGATCTCAGCAACCTGGAGCAGCGTGTGGAGCGCATTATGGCAGGCCGGCTGATTGGCCCCGTCGCCAGTGGAGATGCCGACCCTGTTCTGGACAGCAATGGTAAGGTCATCACCTTTTTGACCTCTCTCTTTCCACTTGTGCCTCACACCAGCATCCTTTGCCACTATCGAACCAATGCAGTGCATAGCAGCACTCATGCCTCCCTCGCTGCCGCCCTGTCCTCACTCTAAAGCAACTCTTGTGCCTCCCTGCTTTCAGATGCTGATTCGCCAGGTGAGGAGGCGGGCCCTCAAGCTGCCACTGTCAGTGATTCTGATTTCGAGGAGGAGGAAGAGGAAGCTGGCCCATCAGTGCCACCCTCCGCCGAGGCAGCCCATGGCCATGATGGGGACACGTCTTCCCTGGAGGGGAGCAGGGGGGAAGGGTCTGAGGAGAGTGAAGCTCCAGGGCCCAGCGGGCTGCAGCAATGTGGGAGGGGTGGGGAAGCTTGGCGGCCTTCTCCCCGGAGGGTGAGTGCGGCCTCCAGTCCTGGTACAGTGAGTGCAGAGGAGGTGCGGCTCCTTGGTGAAATGGACGCCCAGGCTGAGCGCAGGCACACTGAGCTCATGGCTGCAGCGGCAAGGATGCCTGACTCCATAGAGTCATTGGCAAGGAGTGTGCAGGAATTCGGGGCAGCACAGGCCAGGAGTCTGCAAGAATTCAGTGCAGCACAGGCAAGGAGTCTGCAGGACTTCGCGGCAGCACAGGCGGCTTCCAGCCAAGTGCTCAGTCGTGCCGTTCATTCACTGGCTGGTCTGATGCAGACACAGATCAGGGCCACACGGGCACTAACTGCTGCCACCCTCGCTGGCTTGGCCAGGCATCGCTGGGGCCCTCACCGCGCCGCAGCAGCCCAGCAGTCTGTGCTTCAGTAGATTGCTGCGCATGCTGCAGCGCTGGCCCGTGCGAGTGCCAGTGTATCAGCCGACCAGGGAGTGCCTGTGCTCTGTCAGGTTGGCAGCATTCCTGCAGCCAACACTTTCACTCCTCCACTGCAGCTGCCACCACCCGTAGGACAGACTGCTGCCGTCCAAGCAGAGTTGGAGCAGTCAGCAGCCGGGCCCTCCAGGCCCAGAGCTGGTCCAGGCCGTCCCCCAAGGGCATCTGGTGTCTCACCATCTGACCCTCAGCAGCCTTCCCCCAGCCTTGCTGCAGCCACTGGGGTCCCATTGAGGAGGAGCTGCAGGGTGGGAAGGGGCCAGTCGCGGAAGCGAGGCGGATCACCCTCACAGGGGAAAAAGTAGAAGGTGTGACCAAATGTAGTGTATATATATGAAGGCCGAGACTGTTGTGTTTGTTTTTTATATGAAGGCCGAGGATCATGGTCATTTTTGTTTAACTGTTTTTTTCATTTTCTGAAGGTTGTGAGAGCCAGTTATGTCTCTGACGGTTTTTTGTGGGTTTATCTGAATTAGTTTGTCATGCGGGAAGGGCACAGAGTTTGCACCTTTGAACTATTTGTTGCCTTGACCGGCTGAGGGCTTGCGGAGCGGCTCCATTCATGTTCTTTCATTGGCACAAGCCATTCCCTGAGAGGGGGCCTAGAACCGAGTTGCAATACTTGCACTTGCACTTTGTGCCTCCCTCCTGTCTTGGTGCTCCTCCTCCTCCTCCTCTGGTGGTCCTCCAATGTCTGCTGGCAGTGGCTGAGTCCTGAGGATAGCCAGGTTGTGCAGCATGCAGCACACTACAATGAAATGGGAAACTCGCTCAGGCGAGTATTGTAGGGCTCCTCCGGAACGGTCCAGACAGCGGAACCGTTGCTTGAGCACGCCAATTGTGTGCTTAATGATGTTCCTGGTAGCTTGATGGCTGTCATTGTATCGCTCTTCAGCAGGGGTGCTGGGCGCACGGAGCGGGGTCATCAGCCAGGTGCACAAAGGATAGCCTTTGTCCCCGAGAAGCCATCCTCGTGGGTGAGCCCGGGCTTCGAAAATGTCTGCCACAGAAGTCTGGCGCAGGATGAAGGCATCGTGGCTTCTGCCTGGAAAGCGGGCATTGACTGCTAGTATGAGCTGCCTGTGGTCACACACCAACTGGACGTTGAGCGAATGGTAGCCCTTCCGGTTGCGGTAATCCTCGGCATTCTCTAGAGGTGCCTGCAAAGCCACATGCGTGCAGTCAATGGCACCCTGGACCATGGGGAAGCCCTCTATTCTTGCAAATCCCATTGCATGCTCTTGCTGCTTGTCCAGGGTCATGGGGAAGGAGATGTACTGACGTCTCCTTCTGAAAAGGGCACTGGTCACCTGGTGGATGCAGCAATGTACCGCGAACTGGGAGATGTTGGAAATGTCCCCAGTAGCGGATTGGAAGGAGCCGGTGGCATAGAAGTTGAGAGCCACCGTCACCTTCACTGCCACCGACAGAGATGTCCTGCTCCTCAGCTGTGGCTGCAGATCTCTGCGAAGCAGGTGGCAGATCTCAGTGACCACCTCCCTTCTGAATCGCAGCCTCCGAACACACTGCTCCTCAGACATGTTCAGATATGAGAACTGCTGGCGGTATACCCTGGGTGGGTAAGGCCTCCTTTGCCGATGCCTGTTGGCCCTTCTCCATCTGGCCATGACTGGCACTCTCTCACGGCGTCTCGGAGCCCTTTGAATGCAATGCAGTAAGCCAACATTTCCACCCATTGCAGCCCCCATTATATGTGGCCACGCAAGGCTATGGCACTGGAAGTTAAATCCCAGTGCAAAGCTCTGGCCTGAAGCCAGAAGTACCTGTGCGCGCTGAGTCAAAGCAGAAAGCATTCTCCCTTTGTCTCTCTGCAAATATCCGTCTCTCACACAGAAGGATTGCCACAAAATGGCTGCCACTTATAATGCAGTAGGAGTCTCCTTTAAATAGCGTCCCCCGCACGCCGTAGCGGCTGGGAACCGTTCCCCTCTACCAGTCGCTCGGGGCGCCAGGCGCACAGAGGGGGGGCGCCACTGAAGTTCCGGTTCGGGGCGCACCAAGGGCGTTGCACCATGAAATGACGTCAGGATCTGCGCGCGCAGCTGAGCGGGCGCTGCGGTTTTGCGCCGCCACTAAATCTTGAGTGAAGTTCGCGAGAGGCGCGGATCGCGCCGCGCCCGGGCGCTAGCCGCTTAGCGCCCCACTTCTCCTCCTCCGAAGGCGCTCGTGGCTGGCGTTAACAACTGAATTTCTAGGCCACAGTCAGTGACACAGGGCGCTGGGGGAGAGGGGTTACTGAGTGACAGTGTGAGGGAGCTGGATTAACATCAGTAGAGGTACAGTCAGTAACCCAGAGCGCTGGGGGAGAGGGGTTACTGAGCGACAGTGTGAGGGAGCTGAATTAACATCAGTAGAGATACAGTCAGTAACACAGGGCGCTGGGGGAGAGGGGTTACTGAGCGACAGTGTGAGGGAGCTGGATTAACATCAGTAGAGATACAGTCAGTAACACAGGGCGCTGGGGGAGGGGTTACTGAGTGACAGTGTGAGGGAGCTGGATTAACATCAGTAGAGATACAGGCAGTAACACAGGGCGCTGGGGGAGAGGGGTTACTGAGTGACAGTGTGAGGGAGCTGGATTAACATCAGTAGAGATACAGTCAGTAACACAGAGCGCTGGGGGAGAGGGGTTACTGAGTGACAGTGTGAGGGAGCTGGATTAACATCAGTAGAGATACAGTCAGTAACACGGCGCTGGGGGAGAGGGGTTACTGAGTGACAGTGTGAGGGAGCTGGATTAACATCAGTAGAGATACAGTCAGCAACACAGGTTGCTGGGGGAGGGGTTACTGAGTGACAGTGTGAGGGAGCTGGATTAACATCAGTAGAGATACAGTCAGTAACACAGGGCGCTGGGGGGAGAGGGGTTACTGAGTGACAGTGTGAGGGAGCTGGATTAACATCAGTAGAGATACAGTCAGTAACACAGGGCGCTGGGGGAGGGGTTACTGAGTGACAGTGTGAGGGAGCTGGATTAACATCAATAGAGATACAGTCAGTAACACAGGGCGCTGGGGGAGAGGGGTTACTGAGTGACAGTGTGAGGGAGCTGGATTAACATCAGTAGAGATACAGTCAGTAACACAGGGTGCTGGGGGAGAGTGTGAGGGAGCTGGATTAACATCAGTAGAGATACAGTCAGTAACACAGGGCGCTGGGGGAGAGGGGTTACTGAGTGGCAGTGTGAGGGAGCTGGATTAACATCAGTAGAGATACAGTCAGCAACACAGGGCGCTGGGGAGAGGGGTTACTGAGCGACAGTGTGAGGGAGCTGGATTAACATCAATAGAGATACAGTCAGTAACACAGGGCGCTGGGGGAGAGGGGTTACTGAGCGACAGTGTGAGGGAGCTGGATTAACATCAGTAGAGATACAGTCAGTAACACAGGGCGCTGGGGGAGAGGGGTTACTGAGTGACAGTGTGAGGGAGCTGGATTAACATCAGTAGAGATACAGTCAGTAACACAGGGTGCTGGGGAGAGGGGTTACTGAGCGACAGTGTGAGGGAGCTGGATTAACATCAGTAGAGATACAGTCAGTAACACAGGGCGCTGGGGGTGAGGGGTTACTGAGTGACAGTGTGAGGGAGCTGGATTAACATCAGTAGAGATACAGTCAGTAACACAGGGCGCTGGGGGTGAGGGGTTACTGAGTGACAGTGTGAGGGAGCTGGATTAACATCAGTAGAGATACAGTCAGTAACACAGGGTGCTGGGGAGAGGGGTTACTGAGTGACAGTGTGAGGGAGCTGGATTAACATCAGTAGAGATACAGCACAGGCGGTGTCCCCGTACAATACAGGTGGAGGTCCACAGTCATTCAGATGTCCTTGCTGCTGTCCAGTGGCGTTGTTGGACCGTTAGTGAGAGGGAACCTTGTAACCTTCACTCACACCCACACTTCCTGGGGGCAAAACCTCAACAAGTCACCAACAATACATCCTGTGTGAGAGAGCAAATCTTTTCTTCAACTTATTTGCCAGCAACGGCAGGTGAAAACGATTCTCCCAAAGTCAGGGCGATCCCAGGAGTTGGGGGATGGGGGATGGGCGGGGAGGGGGTTTTGCGATACCACGACAGGCTGGTCCAGGGGGCTGGCGTGTGAGTCTGTACATTTATAAAATCAGCGTTGGCATTCGAACACAAAAAGCAGGACCACATCATCCTCAGTTATTCTGGTGACAGGCTATCAGAAGAAACAAGGAGATATCTCCGTCTCTCACCCCCTCCCGACCACCTGCTTCCACCTCCCCCCACCCCCGCACACCACATCCTATTTGCTAATCGTTCACAATTTGATTTGAGGCAGAGCAATGCCCCTCAAATACCCTGGGGAGCTGCTAATCTTAGTGACAGGTATGTTAGTCTAACACCAAGGGCCCTGACATTAATACTTCAATCCGGATGAGAGAGGTTGATTATTCTTTGAATAGACACAGTCTCGACTTTGCAGATGAGACCGGTCACGTTACCATCCCACAGGGGAATTTGCAAACCTTTATAGTCCTGCTAATATTTAAATAATGTTTATCAGCTCTCACCCTGAGTTCAGTGGCTGAAAAACACCAATCTACAGGACTGGAATCTAATCGAGAGGTTCGGGGGGGTTTATATATAGAATAACAGATACCCAGGAGTGAGTTACAGGCTGGAATCTAATCGAGGGGTTTGGGGGGTTTATATATAGAATAACAGATACCCAGGAGTGAGTTACAGGCTGGAATCTAATCGAGGGGTTCGGGGGGTTTATATATAGAATAACAGATACCCAGGAGTGAGTTACAGGCTGGAATCTAATCAAGGGGTTCGGGGGGGTTTATATATAGAATAACAGATACCCAGGAGTGAGTTACAGGCTGGAATCTAATCGGGGGGGTTCGGGGGGCTTATATATAGAATAACAGATACTCGGGAGTGAGTTACAGGCTGGAATCTAATCGAGAGGTTCGGGGGGTTCATATATAGAATAACAGATACCCGGGAGTGAGTTACAGGCTGGAATCTAATCGAGGGGTTTGGGGATTTATATATAGAATAACAGATACCCGGGAGTGAGTTACAGGCTGGAATCTAATCGAGGGGTTCGGGGGGTTTATATATAGAATAACAGATACCCGGGAGTGAGTTACAGGCTGGAATCTAATCGAGAGGTTCGGGGGGGGGTAATATATAGAATAACGGATACCCGGGAGTGAGTTACAGGCTGGAATCTAATCGAGAGGTTCGGGGGGTTTATATATAGAACAGATACCCGGGCGTGAGTTACAGGCTGGAATCTAATCGAGGGGTTCGGGGGGTTTATATATAGAATAACAGATACCCGGGAGTGAGTTAAAGGCTGGAATCTAATCGAGTGTTTCGGGGGGGTTTATATATAGAATAACCGATAACCGGGAGTGAGTTACAGGCTGGAATCTAATCGAGGGGTTCGGGGGGTTTAGATATAGAATAACAGATACCCGGGAGTGAGTTACAGGCTGGAATCTAATCGAGTGGTTTGGGGGGGTTTATATATAGAATATCCGATAACCGGGAGTGAGTTACAGGCTGGAATCTAATCGAGGGGTTCGGGGGGGTTTATATATAGAATAACAGATACCCAGGAGTGAGTTACAGGCTGGAACTAATCGGGGGGTTCGGGGGGTTTATATATAGAATAACAGATACCCAGGAGTGAGTTACAGGCTGGAATCTAATCGAGGGGTTTGAGTGGTTTATATATAGAATAACAGATACCCGGGAGTGAGTTACAGGCTGGAATCTAATCGAGGGGTTCGGGGGGTTTATATATAGAATAACAGATACCCAGGAGTGAGTTACAGGCTGGAACTAATCGGGGGGTTCGGGGGGTTTATATATAGAATAACAGATACCCAGGAGTGAGTTACAGGCTGGAATCTAATCGAGGGGTTCGGGGGGTTTATATATAGAATAACAGATACTCGGGAGTGAGTTACAGGCTGGAATCTAATCGAGAGGTTCGGGGGGTTTATATATAGAATAACAGATACCCGGGAGTGAGTTACAGGCTGGAATCTAATCGAGAGGTTCGGGGGGTTTATATATAGAATAACAGATACCCGGGAGTGAGTTACAGGCTGGAATCTAATCGAGGGGTTCGGGGGGGGTTTATATATAGAATAACGGATACCCGGGAGTGAGTTACAGGCTGGAATCTAATCGAGAGGTTCGGGGGGTTTATATATAGAACAGATACCCAGGAGTGAGTTACAGGCTGGAATCTAATCGAGGGGTTCGGGGGGTTTATATATAGAATAACAGATACTCGGGAGTGAGTTACAGGCTGGAATCTAATCGAGAGGTTCGGGGGGTTTATATATAGAATAACAGATACTCGGGAGTGAGTTACAGGCTGGAATCTAATCGAGAGGTTCGGGGGGTTTATATATAGAATAACAGATACCCGGGAGTGAGTTACAGGCTGGAATCTAATCGAGGGGTTCGGGGGGGTTTATATATAGAATAACCGATAACCGGGAGTGAGTTACAGGCTGGAATCTAATCGAGGGGTTCGGGGGGGTTTATATATAGAATAACCGATAACCGGGAGTGATTTACAGGCTGGAATCTAATCGAGGGGTTCGGGGGGTTTATATATAGAATAACTGATAACCGGGAGTGTGGCACTCTGTGTGGGTGAGGAGCAATGTTCCCTGTGAGCTGTGTTTTGTTTTGCGCGGCCTGTGTCTTTTAACGCGTGGTCCCTTTAAATTTCTGTGTCTGCGTGGTATTTACAGTATTAGAGCAGGTGAACATAAGAAACAGGAGTTGGCTGTTCGGCCCCTCGAGCCTGCTCCGCCATTCAATGAGATCATGGCTGATCCAATCTTGGCCTCAACTCCACTTTCCCGCTCTCTCCCCAGACCCCTCGACTCCCCTGTAGTTCAAATGTCTGTCAATCTCTGCCTTGAATATATTCACTGTCTCCGCCTCCACAGCTCTCTGGGGTAGAGAATTCCAAAGATTTACGACCCTCTGAGAAGAAATTCCTCCTCATCTCTGTTTTAAATGGGCGACCCCTTATTCTGAAACTATGCCCCCTAGTTCTAGATTCCCCCAAGGGGGGAAACATCCTCTCAGCATCTACCCTGTCAATTCCCCTCAGAATCTTAGATGTTTCAATAAGATCACCTCTCATTCTTCTAAACTCCAATGAGTATAGGCCCAACCTGCTCAACCTTTCCTCATAAGACAACCCCTTCATCCCAGGAATCAACCTCGTGAACCTTCTCTGAACTGCCTCCAATGTAAGTATATCCCTCCTTAAATAAGGAGACCAAAACTGTACACAGTACTCCAGGTGCGGTCTCACCAGTGGCCTGTAAAGTTGCATCAAAACTTCCCTACTTTTATACTCCATCCCCTTTGCAATAAAGGCCAACATTCCATTTGCCTTCCTAATGACTTGCTGTACTTGCATGCTAACTTTTTGTGTTTCATGTACTCGGACCCCCAGATCCCTCTGTACCGCAGCATTTTGGAGTCTCACTCCATTTCAATAATAATTTGCTTTTTCATTCTTCCTTCCAAAGTGGATACCCTCACATTTTCCCACATTGTACTCCATCTGCCAAATTTTTGCCCACTCACTTAACCTTTCTATATCCCTTTGCAGGCTTGCAGCCAGCGCGGGGCCTTTGAGATCACGGTGTGGCCACGCACTTTTTGGGGATCTTTGGCGAGAGTGGAAGCGATGGGAAGGTGAGACTCTGGATTCAAGATTCAAGATTATTCTATTGCCATATGTAACTGGTACAATGGAATGCTTACTCTCCACTCACTCCCACAATATAAATATAAATATAAAAAGCAAAAGTAAAAACAAATATAAATATAGAAACAATAAGCAAATAAGTATAGCAATGACAGTCCAAGTTGCAGGATATGATGAATAGTGCAAAAAGCCTCTATTACCACTGGAAGCAATAGTAATATAATATGATAAGTATATGGTAGTATAAGTATAATAAATAAGTATAAGTTAAAATGCAGTGTGCAATGTACAAATGAGTTATAAGTTATATAAGTTGTACTGTCCTCCCTACGTGTATGTATCTGTACACAGTTAGACAGACAGCCAAACTCCTTTCAACAACGACATGGAGTCAGGATGTAGCGTCCAAGCTCCGGTGTTTAATAATGCCACACTTGCAGGAAGTCAATGAAACAATACAAATCAGTTGCATTGGGTTGGAGTAAAACTGAGAAAGACAAAAGAAAGAAATGCACCTTTGTTACATACATGAGATATAACTGACATTTAAACATGAATATGTAATGAAACCATTCAACTCACAGGCAATGCTTTCGAAGGCGTAACGATGTAAGATTACAGCGGATTAACTTGCAGCACGTTCCATGCTGTGGTGTGACCTCCTTGGTTTGCTATCACTATACTACTTCCTGTTGAGTGACCCTACTGGTCATTCCCCTTTACTGCCACCTACTGGTGGCAACAAAACAAACTCCTGCAATTATAAGGCAGAACATAAGTTATAAGTTAAGGTTGAGGTACAAGAGTCCTATGTGCACACAGTCCAGTGATCAAGAATGTTCTTGTGCGCTCGCGGTTCATGTGATATACAGTTCCAGGGTGGAGGGGAGAATGTGACTATGATATGTGGGGCAGTGCGGTTAGCAGTTCAGTAGGCGCACTGCCTGTGGGTAGAAACTGTTCTTGAACCTGCTGGTCCTGGTTCGGATGCTGCGGTACCAACGGCCGGACTGCAGGAGGGAGAGCAGTTCGTGCCCAGGGTGATTGGGGTCCTGGATGATGGAGCGGGCCTTGTTCCGACACCTGGTCTGGAAGATCTCCTCGATGGACGGAAGTGCACACCCGATGATCTTTTCTGCTGTCCTCACAACTCTCTGGATGGCTTTCCTGTCCTGTGCAGTGGTGTTACCATACCACACATTGACACCACCCATCAGGACGCTCGCTATGGTGCCGCGGTAAAAGTTCACAAGCCACTGTGTGCTTCTGCCGCATTTCCTCAGGCACCGTAGAGGGTAGAGGCGCTGGTGTGCCTTCTTCAGCATGGCCTCAGTATTGTGGTTCCAGGCCAGGTCATCGGAGATCTGCAGTCCCAGGAATCGGAAGCAACTGACGACTTCCACTGGTGTCCCGTCTATGCTGATGGGGCGGTGGTTCCCTCGGTGGCTTCTGAAGTCCATGATGAGCTCCTTAGTCTTGCCAACGTTCAGGGCAAGGTTGTTGTCATTGCACCATCTCATCAGCTGGACTATCTCATCTCTGTACTCCGTCTCGTCATCGTTGCTTATCAGGGCAATTACTGTGGTGTCGTCGGCAAACTTGATGATCCGGCTGTTGCTGTCTATGGCTGTACAGTCATGTGTAAACAGAGAGTACAGCCGAGGACTAAGACAGCAGCCTTGTGGCGCTCCAGTGTTGAGGACCAGAGTGGATGAGGTGTTGTTCCCTATTTTCACCACTTGAGGCCTACCAGTCAGGAAATCCAGAATCCAATTGCAGATGGGGGTGCCCAGGCCTAGGTCCCTCAGTTTCAGGACCAGCTTGGAGGGAATAATAGTATTAAATGCAGAGCTGTAGTCAATGAACAACAGTCTGACGTAAGTGTCCCTCCTGTCTAGGTGTTCCAGGGCAGTGTGTAGTGTTAGGGAGATGGCATCGTTCGCCCTGTATGTGAACTGGAATGGGTCCGAGGAGCCGGGGATGATGCTGTTTATGTGTGTCATGACCAGCTTTTCCAGGCACTTCATGGCTATAGATGTTAGAGCCACGGGTCGATAGTCATTGAGGCCTGTTACCTTGGTCTTCTTAGGTAATGGCACAATGGTTGTCTCCTTGAAGCACACTGGTACAACAGACTGCTGCAGTGAGATGTTAAAAATGTCCATGAACACAGGAGCCAGCTGGTCTGCGCAGGTCTTGAAGACACGGGGTGGAACCCCGTCTGGGCCGGCTGCCTTCCGTGCTTTCACCCTCCTGAAGGTTCTCCGGACCTCGGACTCAGTCAGCTGTAATGTGTAATCCTCTGGGTGGCTGGGGGTTTTGATGGCCGGCTCAGTGTTCTCCCTCTCAAAGCGAGCGTAAAAAGTGTTCAGCTCGTCTGGTAGACTCCCGCTGAGCTCCCCTTGTAGTTGGTGATGGCCCTTAGTCCCTGCCACATGTGTCTGGCGTCGGAGCCCCTGCCATACTGAGACTCCAGTTTGTTCTTATAGCCTTTCTGAGGCCATACTTGGCCTTCTTGTAGAGTTCGGTGTCCCCTGATTTGAAAGCGGTACACCGTTCTCTTAGTTTGTTGCGGATGTCTGAGTTCATCCATGGTTTGCAGTTAGGAAATAAACGGACAGTCTTGGTGGGAATGCATTCACCCACCAGTCTGTTGATGTATCCAGTGACGTGGCCTGCGTACACATCCAGGTCTGGGTTCTTGAAAACACTCCAGTCCGTTATTTCCAGCCCGCCCTGCAGTTGTAGTTCTGTGTCCGCTGTCCAGATTCGCACCGTTTTCACTGTTGTGGGTGTGCTCTTTAACTTCTGTTTGTAAACAGGAAGTAGGAGCACGGAGACGTGGTCTGACTTGCTGAAGCCCGGCCGAGCAATGGCATGGTAGGCGTGTTTTATTGTTGTGTAGCAGTGATCTAGAGTTTTTCCGTTTCTCGTCGGACAGGAGATGTGTTGAAAGTATTTCGGCAATACTTTCTTTAGATTACAGTGGTTAAAGTCTCCCGCAATGATGGGAACTGCCTCGGGATACCGGTTCTGAAGTTTGCTAACCTCACTGTAAAGTTCACTCAGTGCAGTGTTAGCGTCGGCTCATGGCTGAATGTAGACTGCTGCCATGAGAACAGCAGAGATTTCCCTCGTTAAATAAAAAGGGCGACACTTGATTGTTAGTTGTTCCAGATTAGGTGAACAGTGTTGTGAAAGTACCTGGACATCTGTACACCAGTTGTTGTTGATCAGGCAGCAGACACCCCCGCCTCTGTTCTTCCCCGTTGAATCAGCTGTTCTGTCGGCCCGAAACAAAAAGAATCCTTGGGGCTGCACCGCCTCGTCAGGTATCATGGAGGTTAGCCACGACTCTGTTAGGAACATGGCACAGCACTCCCTAATGTCCCGCTGTGAGGCGATACGGCAAATCAGCTCGTCAATTTTATTTGCAAGAGATTGAACATTGGCAAGGAGAATGCTGGGCAAGGCTGGTTTCCACCCCCGTCAGCGTGATCTAACTAGCAGGCCTGCCCGCGACCCCCGCCTGCGGGCTCGTCTGCACCTACTCCCCGGGGCCTGATGGTTCTGGTCGAGGGGTGGACTCACCTGCCCCCGCTGCTCTCCATTGTCCCTCAGTACCTCCACAGGTAAGTCCTTTGTTAAGTTTCTTGTTGTGATGTCTGTATTTCCGTAAAAATCCACTGAAATGTTCCGTAAGTCCAAGAGTGTTTGGCGACTATATATAATAACCACTTTCGTACTCAGGACACACATAATAATAAATAAAAAGTACGTAAAATGTACAAGAAAAGCAGTGGCGAGGCAGATAGGCCCAGAGGTGAGGCATGTAGGCCCAGAGGTGAGGCAGGTAGGCCCAGAGGTGAGGCAGGTAGGCCCAGAGGCGAGGCAGGTAGGCCCAGAGGCGAGGCAGATAGGCCCAGAGGTGAGGCAGGTAGGCCCAGAGGCGAGGCAGGTAGGCCCAGAGGCGAGGCAGGTAGGCCCAGAGGCGAGGCAGATAGGCCCAGAGGCGAGGCAGATAGGCCCAGAGGCGAGGCAAGTAGACCTCAAAGTGACGGCAGCAGCAACGGACCCGCGGGAGATGAGACGGCCGAGCGGCGACGATGAGGCAGGTAGGCCCAGAGGCGAGGCATGTAGACCTCAAAGCGACGGCAGCAGCAACGGACCCGCGGGAGATGAGGCGGCCGAGCGGCGATGATGAGGCAGGTAGGCCCAGAGGCGAGGCAGGTAGGTAGGCCCCAAAGCGTTGGCAGAGCGGCAGCAGCAGCGAAAAAGGGCAGAAAATTCAAGAATAAACAAAGCTGTGGGAGCTCACAGAGACACGTCTGCTCTCCTCCAGCGCTGTGTGTTTCTCCATTCAGAGGTGAGTACGTGGGTGGTTCGGGGTGTTGGACTCACCGTGCGCACTCTCCCCACCTTCCCCCCAGTGAAAGGGGTCACATCAAACTCATTCAGGCTGTGGTGTTTGGACTGGGCCAGAGAGTGATGGCCCCTCCCCATATCTGTAACCTCCTCCAGCCCTGCAACCCTCCGAGCTCGCTGCGCTCTTCCAATTCTGCCCTCTTGAGCATCCCTGATTTTAATCGCTCCACCATTGGTGGCCGTGCCTTCAGCTGCCTGGGCCCTAAGCTCTGGAATTCCCTCCCTAAACCTCTCCGCCTCTCCTCCTCTCTCTCTACCTTTAAGATGCTCCTTAAAACCGATCTCTTTGACCAAGCTTTCTGTCCTAATATTTCCTTATGTGGCTCGGTGTCAAATTTTGTCCGATTATGCTCCTGTGCAGCACCTTGGGACGTTTTCTACATTAAAGGCGCTATATAAATACAAGTTGCTGTTGTTGTTGTGGAGCGTAATGATGGAGGCTGCTGGGAGAGTATTGGATTAATGTGAGCCTGGTGGTGGTGATGATGATGTAGAAATCAGCAACAGTACAACCCAAATCCTACTGATCGGAAACCCTTGGTCAGTTCTGTGCCTTGTCATGTTCCCGGAGCTGTCCCTGGTCTGTGGTGCTGAATTGCTTCCCTGATACCAGTTGATCCTGTTTAATGAGCGTAAATTTTCCCTGTGTGAGACGCATGTCTAAATTTATGTAGGAAGATATCGAATCTTAATGTCTGGGAGGCTGCGATAAATATTCTGCGAGTTTACAAGGAGGAGACACGAGAATAAAAGAAGAGTCCTGATAAATCATTTTGTAATAAAATCATTTGTCTTCTTATTGTCTGCATTCTTGTACTGGGAATGTGCGTTATCAATCATTCATCAAACCATTAATTACAATGCGAATGCTCAGGAAAGACAGGTTAAAAGAGAGCAAGTAAACTCCACAAATTAAAAGAAAAATTTCTCAAGATAATTAGACAATTTATAAAACGTTTCTTTGATTACTTCAAATCCCTCCTGACATGAATCAGTCATTCATGAAAGAAAGACTTATGAAATAATACTGAGCAGCCTGTGGGTGGCGCTGTCCAGGGAGAGTATAAATACTCGGGCACGGGCCCAGCTTGTGCAGGACATTCTTAACAGGAACTAGTGAAGGACACAACTAGACCTCCATGTTGTAAAACAGTTGATTAAAGCTTTGTTTAACGCTTAGACCAAGTGCCTAGTAGTTTTTTTACATCACCTCCATGGCCTCGCCCCCTCCCCTAGCTCTGTGACCCCCACCAGCCCTACAACCCTCCGAGATCTCTGCGCTCCTCCCATTCTGGCATCTTCCGTATCCCGGGTTTCAATCGCTCCACCATTGGCAGCCGTGCCTTCAGCTGCCTAGGTCCTAAGCTCTGGGCTTCCCTCCCTAAACCCTCTCCACCTTTAAGATGCCCCTTAAAACCTACTCACCTGTCCTAATGTCGCCTTCTGTGGCTCGGTGTCAAATTTTGTTTGATAACGCTCCTGTGCAATGCCGAGGGACGTATTAATATGCTAAAGGCACTATATAAATGCAAGTTGTTGTTGTTGTTGGTGATGCCTAGGTTTCTGGTGAGACTGATTTACAAATCCCGAGGTTTCCCACATGCTCCATGCATTTGGAATTTAAGTTACCAGGAAAGGTTCGGAAAGTTGCACTTAGTTTCTTTGCGAAGAGGAATTGACATAGTTGAGCCTGATGTTGGAAGAGATCAGGGATGCTGGTAGGATCCACGTTCACTATGTCCAATCCCGCAGGGGGAACAATCAACAAAACACCTAGAGCAATGAGCGACATAGTCGAAACATGGAGTGTGCAAGTCAGAGGAAGTCAGGCTGCCACTGGACAGGGATCTGGTCAGACCTGGGGTGTTCTGGTCACTGAGATACAAGGGGGATATTGAAGCACTGGGGCAGTGCAGAAAGGAGGCACGTGGCAGATCTCAGAGGGGCTGAGTTAAGAAAAGAGACTCTGATTTTTCCTTTAAGGGGACATAACAGAAGAAAGAAAAAAAGACTTGCATTTCTCCAGCACCTTTCATGACCTCAGGATGTCACAAAGCGCTTTACAGCCAATGAAGGACTTTTCTGAAGTGTCGTCACTGTTGTAATGGAGGGAAACAGAGGTGTATAAAACACTCAGGGGGAGAAATTGGGTGGAGCCGCAAACGGGGCGCCAAGCTCGCCTGGGCGCCAGATTTTGCGCTGCGATCGGAGCAGCAGCGATCGCCGGAAATTCAGCTTGAGCGCCCCAAGAGAGACACGGGGCGAGGCTCAAGGCGCTCCGTGTCCTTCTTAGGGCGCTGAAACTGAATATCACAGCACAACGTGCCGCAGCGCCACACGCTGCGGCACGGCGCACTACGGTACTGCAGGCCTTCCTCCCATTCTTAAGGGGGAGGGGCCTGCACCAGCACGATGAGCGATCGCGAGTGCCGGCAAAAGAGCCCGGCACCGAGGAGAAGTGCTGGGCTCTCGGAAAACAGCTGGCAATGCCGCGGGGGGCGATCAGGAGGCCGGGGACGGAGGTGCTGGCAGGCGGCCACCGAAAAAAATGGCCGCCCCGCACCGCCACCTTAATTTGCGCCACTGCCACCACAGGTAGGCCCCATGAACCGGGCGCGATTAGCGAATGGCGCTACAGAGGTGGTCGCTGCCAAATATCGCAATCAGGGCGGTAGCGGGGCGCTGCGCACACCGATGATGTCATCGGTGGCGGCGCAGCGCAACAGGCTAACGCCGCCATTAGCGCCCCAGCTAAATATCGCGGGAGGCGTGGCCAGTGGCGCTAAAGCCACTGAGTGCCCTCTTTAGGCGCTAACTGGTGGCGCAGCCCACCGAATTTCTCCCCCACAGTATAAAGCTGGAACAGTACTTCAAACTGTGACACTAGGACACAGGGGGATACAGGATGAAATTTAGCATTGGGAATATAGGTTCTGATTTCAGGAAGTTCTGTATACATTAAAAATCAAAATCGGGACAGATGTGTATAAGAGGGAGCTGATCCACTATTGCCTGCTTGACACAATTGCTCAGTTAAAATTATTCCCGAAGACTGATCAAAACTAGGAGTGGACGCTGGGAATAGTGACAGAGACAAAGGCCCTGAAATTATTGAAGAAACAGCAGTTGAAGCAGAAGGACCACCATTATTATGTCCGTGTATAATTGAGACACGGACAGCAGGAGTTGATCATAACAAGTCTTTACTGAATGGAAACAATTGGGGAACTGAAACTACAGAGGGCTGCTAGCGCCTTTTATACAGGGGTGGTCACTGCCGGTACTGCAGTCTGAGACCAGTTATTCCCTTAAAGGTACATACACCACAATTCCTCCCTTTTAGATAAACAGTAAATAACATTCATTTAACAACTAAATGATAACTAATTACAATCACAATTACGGTTGCTAGATACATTGGTTGAGGTTAAGCAATTATAAGTTCAGTCTTTGAGGAGGCTTCCTGATTCTGTCTGGATAACGCCTCTTTGGGGTATCAGGTTCTTTTGGCAAGGTTGAGTCGGGATCAATGTCGTTGTTTGGTTCATCTGCTTCCAATATCACCGATTCTGCGGTAGATGCAATTGCTACGTCGGTTTCATCGCCAGGTGTATCAGATCGTGGTGTGGAGTTGACGTTTTCCAGTGACTCTAGAATCTGGTCAGCATGGCGTCTTACAATGTTCTCTCCAACGTCCACGGTATACATGAGAGGTCCTTGCCATGTACAAATCGTTCCTGGCTGCCATTTCTCTGTACGGTAGTCCCGGGCCAACACTGGTTGACCTATCTTAAAACTCCTGATCGGTCTTTCATTCATATTCTGAAACTGCCTGTTCTCCACATCTCTTCTGATGTTCGGCTTAACCAGATCCAAGCGGCATCGTAGTCTTCGATTGAAGAACATCATGGCAGGAGTTTGGTTGGTAACCGCATGTGTCGTATTCCGGTAGGCAAACAAGAAGTTGTCCACCTTGTGTTGTAGGGGTATATCTTCATTACACATTGCCTTGATAGCCTTCTTGAATGTTTGAACAAACCTCTCGGCCAATCCATTAGTGGCTGGATGATATGGGGCGGATGTGTAATGCTTAACACCATTGTTCTTTAAGAACCTCCGGAACTCTTCAGACACAAACTGTGGTCCATTGTCAGAGCAAATCTGTTCAGGCAGCAGCCCATTCCTGGCGAATATGGTTCGTAAGACTGTGATAGTTTTCTCTGTGGTGGTTGAGGACATTTTTATTACCTCTGGCCACGTTGAATGTGCATCCACCGCAATTAAAAACATCGAGTCCATAAAGGGACCAGCAAAATCAATGTGCACCCTTTGCCATGGAGATGAGGGCCACTCCCATGGATGTAGAGGAGTTTGTGGTGGGGCGTTTTGGACCTTCTGGCATCCTGTACAGCTCTTGGTCATCTCTTCGATTTCTCTATCGATTCCCGGCCACCACACAAACGCTCTGGCTAAGTTCTTCATTTTTACCCCACCCAGATGACCCTCATGAAGCTCATTGAGCACTCTATCCGTCAACTTAGGTGGAATTACTACTCTGGATCCACACATCAAGGTTCCTCTGCACACTGACAGCTGTTCTCTTCTCGGCGAGAATGCTGGCAGCAGTGGTTCGCCATGTGCTGGCCATCCCTTCACCGTTAAATCATAGACCCGTGATAGTGTCGGGTCATTCCGTGTTTCCTTTTCTATGCTTGCATTCGTCACAGGGAGACATTCGACTATGGTCGAGTGGAATATCTCCATTGGATCCACTGCAAGTTCTTCTTCCACCGTCGGCAACGGTAGGCACGACAATCCATCAGCATTCCCATGCTGTTTAGTTCCTTTGTACTCGATGTCATATTGGTGTGCCCCTAGGAAAAGGGACCACCTCTGTAGCCGTTGTGCTGTCATTATCGGTACGCCCTTCTGAGGGTTGAAAATGGAGACGAGAGGTTGATGATCAGTTAGTAGAGTAAATTTTTGACCGTGCAGGTAGTGATTGAACTTCTTCACCCCCCACACTAGGCTGAGGGCCTCTCTGTCAATCTGGGCGTAGTTACGCTCGGCAGAAGTTAACGAGCGTGACGCAAAAGCTATCGGCCTCTCTAAACCATCAAGGAATTTATGTGACAGTACCGCCCCAATGCCGTAGGGAGACGCATCACACACCAGTCTTATCGGTAGTGATGGGTTGTAGTGAGCCAATACTTCTCTTGAAGTGATTAGGTCCTTACTCTTCTGAAAGGCCCGCTTACAGTCATTGCTCCATTTCCATGCTACTCCCGTTCGTAGCAGGGCATTCAGTGGGTGGAGAATTGTGGACAAATTCGGTAAAAACTTATGGTAGTAATTCACCAATCCGAGGAATGACCTCAGTTGCAACACATTTTCAGGCGCTGGGGCCTTAACAACCGCTTCAATTTTGTTAGGGGACTTATGTAACCCCTCTTCATCAATCACGTGGCCACAATACGATATCTGTTTCTTAAAAAACTCGCACTTGGGGCGGTTGGCTCGTAGCCCATGTGCCCGTAGTCTAGTGAGCACCTGTTCTAGGTTGTTAAGGTGTTCACTGTCATATTCACCTGTCACTAGGATGTCGTCTAAGTAACACTGAGTCCCCGGAATCCCTTGCAGGACTTGTTCCATCGCTCTTTGCCATATCGCCGGAGCTGATGCTACTCCGAATACCAGTCGATTATACTGGTAAAGACCTTTGTGAGTGTTTATCGTGAGATACTTCCTAAAGGATTCTTCAACCTCCATCTGCAAATATGCTTGTGCTAGGTCAATTTTTGTAAAACGCTTCCCTCCAGATAGTGAGGCGAAGGTATCTTCTATCCTTGGAAGAGGATATTGTACTGTGTGAAGGACTGGGTTCACCGTCACCTTGAAGTCCCCACAGATGCGAACCTTCCTTGGCTCCTCAGACTTATTGTTTAACGTTTTCTTCATGACAGGAACGATGGGTGTCGCCCACTCGCTCCAGTCTACCTTAGATAACACGCCTGCATTCTCCAGATTCTCCAGCTCTGCCTCGACGGCTGGGCGAATTGCATATGGTACCGGTCTTGCTTTGAAAAACTTGGGAATTGCATTCTCCTCTATTTTTATCGAGGCGGTTACGCCTTTAAGAGTGCCCAGTTCTTGTTGAAATACCTCTTTGGCGTCAGCTAAGATTGTTGACAATCGTCCAGGAGTGACGTCGTCATCCTTTTTACCAGCCACCGTCAGTGCCTGAATGGAGTGCCAGTCTAAACTTATCTTTCTGATCCATTCACGTCCCAATAACGGTGGTCCACCATCTTGCAGAATGTAGAGATACAATTTCCGTATTTTCTTGCCGTTGTATTCGACAGGCACCCTTATTTTTCCTCTGGGGTACACTTTTTGCCCCGTATACGTCCTCAAGACAATGGATGTCTCTCTCAAGGGTATGTGTGAGAATAGCCGCTCATAGTCTCGTCGATTCATGACGGTTAGAGCTGATCCTGTATCCAATTCCATTTTGACTTGGGACCCTGCTATCGTGAGGGTGACCCAAATGGTTCGGTGATCCTCTTTTGCGATTACGTTGTGAAGTTTGAGACAGCTTAGTCTCTTGTTCCCGGATTCACTATCGCTCATCTGGTCTTCGGAACTACTGTCCGTCATCTTTTGTACTTTCCTGTACGGTTCCTTAGTAGCCTTTTTGTTGTCGTTGGTCTTCTTCCCAGACCTGCAAACTCATGCAATGTGTCCCATCTTTCCGCATTGCCTGCATATTTTGTCCTTGGACCAGCAGTCCTTCTGGTCATGGTTAGTTCTGCCGCAGCGATAACATTTTGCAAATCCCCGTGTCAGTTCGTGGGTGCCGTATTCCCGTGGCTTTTGTTGTATTTCCGCAGCTCCCCTGGCTGCTGCTTCGTACGATACTGCCACGCTGAAAGCCTTATCTAGCATCAGCTCTTTCTCTGAGAGTAACCTCTTCTGGGTTCCTTCACTCAGGAGTCCACAGACAAATTTGTCCCGTAGGGTTTCGGCCAGTCCTGCTCCGAACTGGCAGTGCTTTGATAGCTTGCGTAGTTCCGTAAGGTACTCAGCATTGCTCTCATCTTTATGTTGAGTTCTCCTGTGGAATTTAAATCTTTCTGCTATCAGCAGCGGTGCAGGGTTTAGGTGTTCCTGTAGGATAGCAACAATTTCGTTAAAACTCTTCGCCTTAGGTTTGGCTGGAGCAATCAGGTCCCGCAATAGGCCATACGTTCTTGTGCCCATTAAGTTTAGCAGTACCGATGCCTTTTTCTCGTCGGCTATTTCATTTGCCTCGCAATATACCTTGACTCTTTCCACATACGTGGTCCAGTCCTCTATTGCATTATCAAAGGCAGTGATACAGTCAGTCTTCGGCATCTTGGAAATCTAAAATGGCGCCTCCCGCGCTTTGCCTTCTTCCCCGCTGGATTAAGATGGCGCCTCCCGCGCTTTGCCTTCTTCCCCGCTGTTGCTAGCGCTGCTTTCTGCGGTTTCCGTTGCAACCTGCAGCTCCTTGCGGCTTCCTGCGCATTTTATATATATTTCCTTTGTTATTTTATTATTTTCCCATCATGGAACAACCCTGTGGGGCTCTTGCCTCCCTCTTCTCGGGTCTGTACGCAGCCCGGCTTCGTAGCACCGGCCGCGCCCTGTGTGCTCCACCCTCTCTCTCTCTCCTCTTCCCGACAACGCTGCTCGGCCCCGTTGCAAGCCACCCGCTCGAGCTCTAGACTGCCGCAGCCCAGGAAGGATCAGTGTATTACCTGCCACCAGCCCGATTAGCTGAAGCACCGTCGACAGGAACCAAGCCCCTCTCTCGACAGCCTCCCCTGCAATCTTCAACTCCGCTAACAAAGGGGCGGATGCCCACGGTCGACGTCCGTTTCTACTGCTTCTTTCTTCCTTCTGGCCTCGACCTCTGCTCACTTCGCTGCAGGAATGGATCCCAGGAGGTGGTGCAGACTGTAGGTAAGTTCGTATCTGCTTGTCGCCAATATTATGTCCGTGTATAATGGAGACACGGGCAGCAGGAGTTGATCATAACAAGTCTTTACTGAATGAAGACAATTGGGAAACTGAAACTACAGACGGCTGCTAGCGCCTTTTATACAGGGGTGGTCACTGCCGGTACTGCAGTCTGAGACCAGTTATTCCCTTAAAGGTACATACACAACAACCATCACCTTTTCAGGGATGGGCAAAAGATCAAACATTGCCAATGGGACTAACATCCCAAGCACAGACTTTAAAACATCGAGATGGTGCAGTGTGGGGACAGTGTCATTGGGAGATGGAGGAGAGCAGCTGAATGATCTTCTCGTTTGTATTCACAATGTGAAAGAAGAATTTAAGGTGAGCCCAGGGCAGGTACAGCACGGGTTAGATACAGAGTAAAGCTCCCTCTACACTGTCCCATCAAACACTCCCAGGGCAGGTACAGCACGGGTTAGATACAGAGTAAAGCTCCCTCTACACTGTCCCATCAAACACTCCCAGGGCAGGTACAGCACGCGTTAGATACAGAGTAATGCTCCCTCTACACTGTCCCATCAAACACTCCCAGGGCAGGTACAGCAGGGGTTAGATACAGAGTAAAGCTCCCTCTACACTGTCCCATCAAACACTCCCAGGGCAGGTACAGCATGGGTTAGATACAGAGTAAAGCTCCCTCTACACTGTCCCATCAAACACTCCCAGGGCAGGTACAGCACGGGTTAGATACAGAGTAAAGCTCCCTCTACACTGTCCCATCAAACACTCCCAGGGCAGGTACAACACGGGTTAGATACAGGGTAAAGCTCCCTCTACACTGTCCCATCAAACACTCCCAGGGCAGGTACAGCACGGGTTAGATACAGAGTAAAGCTCCCTCTACACTGTCCCATCAAACACTCCCAGGGCAGGTACTGCACGGGTTAGATACAGAGTAAAGCTCCCTCTACACTATCCCATCAAACACTCCCAGGGCAGGTACAGCACGGGTTAGATACAGAGTAAAGCTCCCTCTACACTGTCCCATCAAACACTCCCAGGGCAGGTACAACACGGGTTAGATACAGAGTAAAGCTCCCTCTACACTGCCCCATCAAACACTCCCAGGACAGGTACAGCAGGGGTAAGATACAGAGTAAAGCTCCCTCTACACTGTCCCATCAAACACTCCCAGGGCAGGTACAGCACGGGTTAGATACAGAGTAAAGCTCCCTCTACAGTGTCCCATCAAACACTCCCAGGACAGGTACAGCACGGGTTAGATACAAAGTAAAGCTCCCTCTGCACTGTCCCATCAAACACTCCCAGGGCAGGTACAGCATGGGTTAGATACAGAGTAAAGCTCCCTCTACACTGTCCCATCAAACACTCCCAGGGCAGGTACAGCACGGGTTAGATACAGAGTAAAGCTCCCTCTACACTGTCCCATCAAACACTCCCAGGGCAGGTACAGCACGGGTTAGATACAGAGTAAAGCTCCCTCTACACTCTCCCATCAAACACTCCCAGGGCAGGTACAACACAGGTTAGATACAGAGTAAAGCTCCCTCTACACTGCCCCATCAAACACTCCCAGGACAGGTACAGCATGGGTTAGATACAGAGTAAAGCTCCCTCTACACTGTCCCATCAAACACTCCCAGGGCAGGTACAGCACGGGTTAGATACAGAGTAAAGCTCCCTCTACACTGTCCCATCAAACACTCCCAGGGCAGGTACTGCACGGGTTAGATACAGAGTAAAGCTCCCTCTACACTGTCCCATCAAACACTCCCAGGGCAGGTACAGCACGGGTTAGATACAGAGTAAAGCTCCCTCTACACTGTCCCATCAAACACTCCCAGGGCAGGTACAGCACGGGCTAGATACAGAGTAAAGCTCCCTCTACACTGTCCCATCAAACACTCCCAGGGCAGGTACAGCACGGGTTAGATACAGAGTAAAGCTCTCTCTACACTGACCCATCAAACACTCCCAGGACAGGTACAGCACGGGTTAGATACAGAGTAAAGCTCCCTCTACACTGTCCCATCAAACACTCCCAGGGCAGGTACAGCACGGGTTAGATACAGAGTAAAGCTCCCTCTGCACTGTCCCATCAAACACTCCCAGGGCAGGTACAGCACGGGGTTAGATACAGAGTAAAGCTCCCTCTGCACTGTCCCATCAAACACTCCCAGGGCAGGTACAGCACGGGTTAGATACAGAGTAAAGCTCCCTCTGCACTGTCCCATCAAACACTCCCAGGGCAGGTACAGCACGGGTTAGATACAGAGTAAAGCTCCCTCTACACTGTCCCATCAAACACTCCCAGGGCAGGTACAGCACGGGTTAGATACAGAGTAAAGCTCCCTCTACACTGTCCCATCAAACACTCCCAGGGCAGGTACAGCACGGGTTAGATACAGAGTAAAGCTCCCGCTGCACTGTCCCATCAAACACTCCCAGGGCAGGTACAGCACGGGTTAGATACAGAGTAAAGCTCCCTCTACACTGTCCCATCAAACACTCCCAGGGCAGGTACAGCACGGGTTAGATACAGAGTAAAGCTCCCTCTACACTGTCCCATCAAACACTCCCAGGGCAGGTACAGCACAGGTTAGATACAGAGTAAAGCTCTCTCTACACTGTCCCATCAAACACTCCCAGGGCAGGTACAGCGCAGGTTAGATACAGAGTAAAGCTCCCTCTACACTGTCCCATCAAACACTCCCAGGGCAGGTACAGCACAGGTTAGATACAGAGTAAAGCTCCCTCTACACTGTCCCATCAAACACTCCCAGGGCAGGTACAGCACAGGTTAGATACAGAGTAAAGCTCCCTCTACACTGTCCCATCAAACACTCCCAGGGCAGGTACAGCACGGGTTAGATACAGAGTAAAGCTCCCTCTACACTGTCCCATCAAACACTCCCAGGGCAGGTACAGCACGGGTTAGATACAGAGTAAAGCTCCCTCTACACTCTCCCATCAAACACTCCCAGGGCAGGTACAACACAGGTTAGATACAGAGTAAAGCTCCCTCTACACTGCCCCATCAAACACTCCCAGGACAGGTACAGCATGGGTTAGATACAGAGTAAAGCTCCCTCTACACTGTCCCATCAAACACTCCCAGGGCAGGTACAGCACGGGTTAGATACAGAGTAAAGCTCCCTCTACACTGTCCCATCAAACACTCCCAGGGCAGGTACTGCACGGGTTAGATACAGAGTAAAGCTCCCTCTACACTATCCCATCAAACACTCCCAGGGCAGGTACAGCACGGGTTAGATACAGAGTAAAGCTCCCTCTACACTGTCCCATCAAACACTCCCAGGGCAGGTACTGCACGGGTTAGATAGAGAGTGAAGCTCCCTCTACACTGTCCCATCAAACACTCCCAGGGCAGGTACAGCACGGGTTAGATACAGAGTAAAGCTCTCTCTACACTGACCCATCAAACACTCCCAGGACAGGTACAGCACGGGTTAGATAGAGAGTGTAGGGTTTGAAAATCCACAACCACGTTTTATTGGAGCCCTCTAAGAGCAAGGTGGCCAAAATTGGATTGCTCTATACAGTTTAAAACCAACATTTTCGTTAATGCAGTGGTCCCGAAAAGCAGGCTGGGATATCTGAATACAGGGGACTGTGGCTCAGAAGCGAGCCATAGATGTCGGCCAATCGAAACAAAGTGCATTCTCAAAGGCCAATCAGGGGACTGAGTCGGACCTGAAGCAAGGAAATCCCCGGCCAATGGGAACGACCCGGCCCAGGTTTGAATATGTGACTCACCCCTAATCAAGCTATGAGTACAGGCCATCATCACCTTAATCAACTCGGACTAGGGACAATAGTTTTGGGATCACTACAGTTAAGAGGTGGCCCAAAATAATCAAGTCCCAGGACTGACATAATGGGACAGCAGACTTGGAGGAGCCGCTGTGCACTCAAAACAATACCCCTGCCCTCGAACTTGTAAACATCAATTTAATTGGGCGCGAAGAGGCCGAAATGGAATTGGGTATAAAATACAGAACCAAGAGATTATTAAAGACCAGAAGAAAGAGCAGGAGAGCGAGTTAAGAAGCTGAGGGAGAGATGAGCTGGGGCGAACTACCATCTAAAGAACTCCAACCACACTGATGAGAAGATCCACCATCAGGCCCCAGACTCAATCGGCATACTGAAAGTTTACTCTGCTACCAGACAGCGCAACATCACCGCAAGAAACCGCACCGTATACCAACTCCCGTCCCGGGGACATCAACAAGAAGACACCAACGACCGAAGTGGCTGTGGAAGACAGCATTCACTCCCGCTATTTCGGGAGCCTTTTCCATCAAGCACAAACCAACCAACAACAGCAACAACCCAACAACCGCACTCAGATAGGCTGTGAGTATAATCCAAGGGCCTGCAACTGTCAGTCTAGGTAGGAAAGTGGGTTGGTGGGATTGGACTTGGTAAAGTTAAAACAGTGTAAAATCATTTTCGTTATGTCCGTTCTCTCCCATATTTTATTTATAGTTATAGAGTGTGTGTGTTTATTACGTTTGTGGTAGAACCAAATAAAATTGGTTGTCACCTGTTTTTTCCAAGGACTACTTGTCTCCGAGTGTCTATTTAAAGTGCTTCGT
The DNA here is from genome assembly GCF_052327205.1 of Somniosus microcephalus. NCBI lineage: Eukaryota > Metazoa > Chordata > Chondrichthyes > Squaliformes > Somniosidae > Somniosus > Somniosus microcephalus. Next base: position 128,460,986 of record NC_141000.1, on the reverse strand, counting down.
TCTCCATCCAAATTCTGGAGTTAGAACCAGATAGGGGCATTAGGGCGCTTCGAACCCGCCAAACAAGCGAACAGCAGGCCAGGGAAAAAGAGAGAGGACTATAGGAGCCCTTGGGCTCAGGAGTACCCCGCAGATTAGGTATAAACTGTGCGGGTCGTCACCGTATTCTAGTCCTCCTCTATAAGCTGTTGTTCTCTATCTCCTTAGAGGGTGTTTAGTGACACCCGACCTGCAGGCTAACATAAGCTGCAAGGGTATAAAGGAGACAGAGGCCCAATACATTAACAGGCACTAAAGACCCCTGTAATTGGGCAGAGCAAAACCCCCTACAGAGTAAAGCTCCCTCTACACTGTCCCATCAAACACTCCCAGGGCAGGTACAGCACGGGTTAGATACAGAGTAAAGCTCCCTCTGCACTGTCCCATCAAACACTCCCAGGGCAGGTACAGCACGGGGTTAGATACAGAGTAAAGCTCCCTCTGCACTGTCCCATCAAACACTCCCAGGGCAGGTACAGCACGGGTTAGATACAGAGTAAAGCTCCCTCTGCACTGTCCCATCAAACACTCCCAGGGCAGGTACAGCACGGGTTAGATACAGAGTAAAGCTCCCGCTACACTGTCCCATCAAACACTCCCAGGGCAGGTACAGCACGGGTTAGATACAGAGTAAAGCTCCCTCTGCACTGTCCCATCAAACACTCCCAGGGCAGGTACAGCACGGGTTAGATACAGAGTAAAGCTCCCGCTACACTGTCCCATCAAACACTCCCAGGGCAGGTACAGCACGGGTTAGATACAGAGTAAAGCTCCCTCTACACTGTCCCATCAAACACTCCCAGGGCAGGTACAGCACGGGTTAGATACAGAGTAAAGCTCCCTCTACACTGTCCCATCAAACACTCCCAGGGCAGGTACAGCACAGGTTAGATACAGAGTAAAGCTCTCTCTACACTGTCCCATCAAACACTCCCAGGGCAGGTACAGCACGGGTTAGATACAGAGTAAAGCTCCCTCTACACTGTCCCATCAAACACTCCCAGGGCAGGTACAGCACGGGTTAGATACAGAGTAAAGCTCCCTCTACACTGTCCCATCAAACACTCCCAGGGCAGGTACAGCACAGGTTAGATACAGAGTAAAGCTCCCTCTACACTGTCCCATCAAACACTCCCAGGGCAGGTACAGCACAGGTTAGATACAGAGTAAAGCTCCCTCTACACTGTCCCATCAAACACTCCCAGGGCAGGTACAGCACGGGTTAGATACAGAGTAAAGCTCCCTCTACACTGTCCCATCAAACACTCCCAGGGCAGGTACAGCACGGGTTAGATACAGAGTAAAGCTCCCTCTACACTGCCCCATCAAACACTCCCAGGGCAGGTACAGCACGGGTTAGATACAGAGTAAAACTCCCTCTACACTCTCCCATCAAACACTCCCAGGGCAGGTACAACACAGGTTCGATACAGAGTAAAGCTCCCTCTACACTGTCCCATCAAACACTCCCAGGGCAGGTGCAGCACGGGTTAGATACAGAGTAAAGCTCCCTCTACACTGTCCCATCAAACACTCCCAGGGCAGGTACTGCACGGGTTAGATACAGAGTAAAGCTCCCTCTACACTATCCCATCAAACACTCCCAGGGCAGGTACAGCACGGGTTAGATACAGAGTAAAGCTCCCTCTACACTGTCCCATCAAACACTCCCAGGGCAGGTACTGCACGGGTTAGATAGAGAGTAAAGCTCCCTCTACACTGTCCCATCAAACACTCCCAGGGCAGGTACAGCACGGGTTAGATACAGAGTAAAGCTCTCTCTACACTGACCCATCAAACACTCCCAGGACAGGTACAGCACGGGTTAGATAGAGAGTGTAGGGTTTGAAAATCCACAACCACGTTTTATTGGAGCCCTCTAAGAGCAAGGTGGCCAAAATTGGATTGCTCTATACAGTTTAAAACCAACATTTTCGTTAATGCAGTGGTCCCGAAAAGCAGGCTGGGATATCTGAATACAGGGGACTGTGGCTCAGAAGCGAGCCATAGATGTCGGCCAATCGAAACAAAGTGCATTCTCAAAGGCCAATCAGGGGACTGAGTCGGACCTGAAGCAAGGAAATCCCCGGCCAATGGGAACGACCCGGCCCAGGTTTGAATATGTGACTCACCCCTAATCAAGCTATGAGTACAGGCCATCATCACCTTAATCAACTCGGACTAGGGACAATAGTTTTGGGATCACTACAGTTAAGAGGTGGCCCAAAATAATCAAGTCCCAGGACTGACATAATGGGACAGCAGACTTGGAGGAGCCGCTGTGCACTCAAAACAATACCCCTGCCCTCGAACTTGTAAACATCAATTTAATTGGGCGCGAAGAGACCGAAATGGAATTGGGTATAAAATACAGAACCAAGAGATTATTAAAGACCAGAAGAAAGAGCAGGAGAGCGAGTTAAGAAGCTGAGGGAGAGATGAGTTGGGGCGAACTACCATCTAAAGAACTCCAACCACGCTGATGAGAAGATCCACCATCAGGCCCCAGACTCAATCGGCATACTGAAAGTTTACTCCGCTACCAGACAGCGCAACATCACCGCAAGAAACCGCACCGTATACCAACTCCCGTCCCGGGGACATCAACAAGAAGACACCAACGACCGAAGTGGCTGTGGAAGACAGCATTCACTCCCGCTATTTCGGGAGCCTTTTCCATCAAGCACAAACCAACCAACAACAGCAACAACCCAACAACCGCACTCAGATAGGCTGTGAGTATAATCCAAGGGCCTGCAACTGTCAGTCTAGGTAGGAAAGTGGGTTGGTGGGATTGGACTTGGTAAAGTTAAAACAGTGTAAAAACATTTTCGTTATGTCCGTTCTCTCCCATATTTTATTTATAGTTATAGAGTGTGTGTGTTTATTACGTTTGTGGTAGAACCAAATAAAATTGGTTGTCACCTGTTTTTTCCAAGGACTACTTGTCTCCGAGTGTCTATTTAAAGTGCTTCGTTCTCCATCCAAATTCTGGAGTTAGAACCAGATAGGGGCATTAGGGCGCTTCGAACCCGCCAAACAAGGGAACAGCAGGCCAGGGAAAAAGAGAGAGGACTATAGGAGCCCTTGGGCTCAGGAGTACCCCGCAGATTAGGTATAAACTGTGCGGGTCGTCACCGTATTCTAGTCCTCCTCTATAAGCTGTTGTTCTCTATCTCCTTAGAGGGTGTTTAGTGACACCCGACCTGCAGGCTAACATAAGCTGCAAGGGTATAAAGGAGACAGAGGCCCAATACATTAACAGGCACTAAAGACCCCTGTAATTGGGCAGAGCAAAACCCCCTACAGAGTAAAGCTCCCTCTACACTGTCCCATCAAACACTCCCAGGGCAGGTACAGCACGGGTTAGATACAGAGTAAAGCTCCCTCTGCACTGTCCCATCAAACACTCCCAGGGCAGGTACAGCACGGGTTAGATACAGAGTAAAGCTCCCTCTACACTGTCCCATCAAACACTCCCAGGGCAGGTACAGCACGGGTTAGATACAGAGTAAAGCTCCCTCTACACTGTCCCATCAAACACTCCCAGGGCAGGTACAGCACGGGTTAGATACAGAGTAAAGCTCCCTCTACACTGTCCCATCAAACACTCCCAGGGCAGGTACAGCACAGGTTAGATACAGAGTAAAGCTCTCTCTACACTGTCCCATCAAACACTCCCAGGGCAGGTACAGCACAGGTTAGATACAGAGTAAAGCTCCCTCTACACTGTCCCATCAAACACTCCCAGGGCAGGTACAGCACAGGTTAGATACAGAGTAAAGCTCCCTCTACACTGTCCCATCAAACACTCCCAGGGCAGGTACAGCACAGGTTAGATACAGAGTAAATCTCCCTCTACACTGTCCCATCAAACACTCCCAGGGCAGGTACAGCACAGGTTAGATACACAGTAAAGCTCCCTCTACACTGTCCCATCAAACACTCCCAGGGCAGGTACAGCACGGGTTAGATACAGAGTAAAGCTCCCTCTACACTGTCCCATCAAACACTCCCAGGGCAGGTACAGCACGGGTTAGATACAGAGTAAAGCTCTCTCTACACTGTCCCATCAAACACTCCCAGGGCAGGTACAGCACGGGTTAGATACAGAGTAAAGCTCCCTCTACACTGTCCCATCAAACACTCCCAGGGCAGGTACAGCATGAGTTAGATACAGAGTAAAGCTCTCTCTACACTGTCCCATCAAACACTCCCAGGGCAGGTACAACACGGGTTAGATGCAGAGTAAAGCTCCCTCTACACTGTCCCATCAAACACTCCCAGGGCAGGTGCAGCACGGGGTTAGATACAGAGTAAAGCTCCCTCTACACTGTCCCATCAAACACTCCCAGGGCAGGTGCAGCACGGGTTAGATACAGAGTAAAGCTCCCTCTACACTGTCCCATCAAACACTCTCAGGGCAGGTACAGCACGGGTTAGATACACAGTAAAGCTCCCTCTACACTGTCCCATCAAACACTCCGAGGGCAGGTACAGCACGGGTTAGATACAGAGTAAATTTTTGTTTAAAATATTTAATTTATTGTAATTTCAAGCAATTTTAAAAATGTGATTTAAAAAAAATTTTATTTAATGTTTTGAAGTGTTTTTGGGGGATGATCTCCGTTCATATATTTGACAGGTTTATCTGTCAAGTGTATGAAGTGAGATTCCTTTCTTTGATTGGCTCCCCATGGCCCACGTGAACCGCCTGCGCCCCTGGGAAACGCGGGCCCTGTGCACTTGGAGTTGGAGAGGCCCAGGAGCGGAGGTGTCCGGACCTCGGGAGCCCTCGGGTAAGTGCGTAGATGTTTTCCAGATCGGAGGCCTCTGCACGCCGGAAGCCTCCGATCGGAAAATACGGCCCAATATTCCTTTAACTGATGCTGGTAGGAGGCTGCTCTGAATCATACTGCAGCTCGGCAAGTAGGAAAGCCTCTCCTCCAGGGACCAGCTCAGAGCAAGTCACACATTTTACAGCAGCTTCCACCTCCTCAACGCCCTTCACGGCCAATGAAGCAGGTTTTGAAGTGTAGTCACTCTTGGAATGCAGCAGCCAATTTGTGCACAGCAAGATCCCACAAACAGCAGTAAATGACCAGATAATCTATTTTGGGTCTTGGTTGAGGTTATAAATATTGACTCCGGGACACCGGGGAGGACACCCCTGCTCTTCTTCGAAATAGTGGCCGTGTGATCTTTTACATCCACCTGAGCGGGCAGATGGGGCCTTGGTTTAACGTCTCATCCGAAAGACGGCACCTCCGACAGTGCAGCACTTCCTCCATACTGCCCCTCCGACAGTGCAGTGCTCCCTCAGTACTGCTCCTCCAACAGTGCAGCGCTCCCTCAGTACTGCCCCTCTGACAGTGCAGCGCTCCCTCAGTACTGCCCCTCTGACAGTGCAGCGCTCCCTCAGTACTGCCCCTCCGACAGTGCAGCGCTCCCTCAGTATTGCCCCTCTGACAGTGCAGCACTCACTCAGTACTGCCCCTCCGACAGTACAGCGTTCCCTCAGTACTGCCCCTCCGACAGTGCGGCGCTCCCTCAGTACTGCCCCGCCGACAGTGCGGCACTCCCTCAGTACTGCCCCTCCGACAGTGCAGCGCTCCCTCAGTACTGCCCCTCCGACAGTGTGGCACTCCCTCAGTACTGCCCCGCCGACAGTGCGGCACTCCCTCAGTACTGCCCCTCCGACAGTGCAGCGCTCCCTCAGTACTGCCCCTCCGACAGTGCAGCGCTCCCTCAGTACTGCCCCTCCGACAGTGCAGCGCTCCCTCAGTACTGCACTGGAGTGTCAGCCTGGATTTTTGTGCTCATGTCTCTGGAGTGGGACTTGAACCCACGACCTTCTGACTCAGAGATGAGAGGGAGCGACCCACTGAGCCATGGCTGACATGGCAAACTGACACTTTGATAAGTCTTTAAGCTGCCCTGTGCCGTTCACAGAAACTGTTGCTGTAAAAAATAATTCATGAGGCTTTGCTGATCTCAACAATCCTTTTGATTTCATAGCTCCTGTCTCCAGGCGATGTCTCGACTCCGAGTGTGATTTAATTGGTATCAGATTCTCATGTAAACTTAACGCTCTCTGCTGGTTAATAGTCTGCCGGAATTCAATGTCAGCCTCGTAAGCTCTTACTTACAGATCAGTCTCGCTGCTCTTCAACATTAACATACCTCATCTGGCTTTTCCCGTTGGAAATACCCCAGGGGTGAGGGACTTCAGTTACGTGGAGAGACCAGAGAAGCTGGGATTGTTCTCCTTAGAGCAGAGAAGGTTCAGTGGAGATTTAATAGAGGTGTTCAAAATTGTAATGTCCGAGTATAAATAATACACGGACTGCAGGAGAACAATAAAACAGGTATTTACTTGAACAGAGGGTAATTTAAGACTGAAATACAGAAGCCTGCTATGGCTTTATATACAGCGGTGGTCACTGCCGGTACTGCAGTATAGAATCAGTTCTTCTCTTAAAGGCACATACACAACAATTCCTCCCCTTTTAGATAAACAGTACATAACATTCATTTAACAAATAAATAATAACTAATTACAATTACAATTTTCTCTGTACTATATACATCAACTGAAATAATCATTTATAAGTTCAGTCTTTGAGGCGGCTTCCTGATCCTGACTGGATAGCGCATTTCTCGAGTATCCTGTTCTTGCGGCGGAGTTGATTCTGGCTCATTGTCATTGGTTGGTTCGTCAGCTTCCAATACCACTGCTTCTGAGGTAGACGCAATCTGTACTTCGGGTTGATTACCAGGTGCACCTGCTCGTGGTATGGGTTTGGCTTGTTCCTGTGACTCTAGAATCTGGTCAGCATGGCGTCTCACGATGCTCTCTCCAACGTCCACTGTGTACATTAGTGGTCCCTGCTGTGTGCATATCGTTCCTGGCTGCCATTTTTCTGTTCGGTAGTCGCGGGCCAAGACTGATTGCCCTATCTTGAAGCTCCTGGTTGGCTTCTCATTTATGTGCTGGAATTGCTTATCCTCAACATCTCGTCTTATGTTTGGTTTGAGCAAATCCAGGTGACATCTTAGCCTTCGGTTGAAGAACATTACGGCTGGAGCTTGGTTGGTGACTGCATGTGTCGCATTCCGGTAAGCAAACAAGAAATTATCCACCTTGTGTTGTAGTGGTATGTCGTCATTATGCATTGCCTTTATTGCCTTTTTGAAGGTCTGAACAAACCTCTCAGCCAATCCATTTGTGGCTGGATGATATGGGGCAGATGTGTAATGCTTCACCCCATTATTCCTCAGAAACCTCCGGAAATCCTCTGACACAAACTGTGGCCCATTGTCGGAGCAAATCTGTTCTGGCAAGCCATTCCTGGTGAAGATGGTCCGTAGGACTGCAATAGTTTTCTCCGTGGTGGTGGAGGACATTTTGATGACCTCTGGCCATTTCGAATGGGCATCCACAGCGATTAGGAACATTGAGTCCATAAATGGACCAGCAAAATCAATGTGTACCCGTTGCCATGGAGATGAGGGCCACTCCCATGGATGTAGCGGGGCCTGTGGTGGAGCGTTTTGGACCTTCTGGCATCCTGTGCATCTCTTGGTCATATCCTCGATTTCTTTATCGATTCCCGGCCACCACACAAACGCCCTGGCTAGGCTCTTCATTTTTACCCCTCCCAGATGACCCTTATGAAGCTCATTGAGCACTCTATCTCTCAACTTGGGTGGAATTACCACTCGGGATCCACACATCAAGGTCCCCTGGCACACTGACAGCTGTTCTCTCCTTGGTGAGAATGCTGGCAACAGTGAGTCGCCATGTGCTGGCCATCCCTTCACCGTCAAATCATAGACCCGAGAGAGTGTCGGGTCATTTCGGGTTTCCTTCTCTATACTTGAGTTTGTAACAGGTAGACATTCGACTATGGTCGCATGGAATATCTCAACAGGGTCCACTGCAGGTGCTTCCTCTACCATAGGCAACGGTAGGTGTGACAGCCCATCAGCGTTTCCATGCTGTTTCGTACCCTTGTACTCTATATCGTACTGATGTGCCCCTAGAAAAAGTGACCATCTTTGCAGCCGTTGCGCTGTCATCACCAGAACGCCCTTCTTTGGGTTAAAAATGGAGACCAGGGGCTGATGATCAGTCAGTAGGGTGAATTTCTGCCCGTGCAGATAGTGATTGAACTTCTTCACCCCCCACACCAGGCTGAGGGCCTCCCTGTCAATCTGGGCGTAGTTACGCTCGGCTGAGGTTAACGAGCGCGACACAAAGGCTATTGGCCTCTCTGAACCGTCAGGGAATTTGTGTGACAGCACCGCTCCGATGCCGTAGGGAGACGCATCACATGCTAACCGAATCGGTAGTGTTGGATTGTAGTGGGCCAATACTTCTTTTGAAGTGATTAGGCATTTACATTTCTGAAAGGCACGCTTACACTCATCACTCCATTTCCATGTTACTCCAGTTTGCAGTAGGGCGTTCAGTGGGTGCAGAATTGTGGATAAATTCGGGAAGAACTTATGGATTTTGTGCTCAAGTATCTGGAGTGGGACATTCTAACTCAGAGGCACGTGTGCTCCCCACTGAGTCACGCCCGATACCTAAGCTAAAATCCCCCATGCCTCTTCCCCAGTCTAGCCCTGAACCTCCGCATCTTTCTCTAGTTTCTCTCCCATCTTTCTGTCATGCTTTCTCCACGTTCATCTGGTCCACGAGACCCACCTTCTGCTCCCTTGACCCCATTCCCACTAAACTGCTGACCACTCAACTTCCCTTCCTGACCCCCCATCCTAGCTGACATTGTAAATGGTTCCCCCTTTACCAACTCCTCAAGAAACCCAACCTCCTACCCTCTGTCCTTGCAAACTACTGCCCTATCTCCAACCTCCCTTTCCCCTCCACAGTCCTTGAACGTGTTGTCACCTCCCAGATCTGGTGCCCATCTCTATTAACACCACCTGTTCCACACCACCAAAACTATCCTAACCAGAGTCACTCAGTGACTGTGTCTGTGGTGCAGTATCCCTCATTGTTCTCATCAGCCCCTCCACAGCCCCTGACATTGTTATTTAAGATGATTAAAGGAGTTGATAGGGTGGATAGAGAGAAACTATTTCCTCTGGTGGGGGGAGTCCAGAACAAGGGGGCAAAACCTTAAAATTAGAGCCAGGCCGTTCAGGGGTGATGTCAGGAAGCACTTCTTCACACAAAGGGTGGTGGAAATCTGGAACTCTCGCCCCCAAAAAGCTGTTGAGGCTGGGGGTCAATTGGAGCTTTCAAGACTGAGACAGATAGATTTTTATTAGATAAGGGCATCAAGGGGCATAGCATTTACCCGCCTTTGATCCCTATCCCATGGTAACCTATCAAAAAATCTATCAAACTCAGTCTGAAAAAGCATCCACATGCACCCCTTCAGGAGGAGTGCAGACTACTGGATGAGGGGAGAGTGCTGGGGTTCTGTAACTAACTGAATCAGTTGCAGCTCTGTACTTTCATCCCAAAAACTATCAAGAAAGACTGAACAGGCTGGGGCTCTTTCCTCTAGAAAGAGAGGGCCGAGGGGTGACCCGATAGAGGTCTTTAAGATTATGAAGGGGTTCGATAGGGTAGACGTGGAGAAGATGTTTCCACTTGTGGGGGAGACCAGAACTAGGGGCCATAAATATAAGATAGTCACTAATAAATCCAATAGGGAATTCAGGAGAAACTTCTTTACCCAGAGAGTGGTGAGAATGTGGAACTCGCTACCACAGGGAGTGGTTGAGGTGAATAGTATCGATGTATTTAAGGGGAGGCTGGATAAACACATGAGGGAGAAAGGAATAGAAGGATATGGTGATAGGGTGAGATGAAGAGGGGTGGGAGGAGGCTCGTGTGGAGCAGAAACACTGGCACGGACCAGTGGGATCGAATGGCCTGTTTCTGGGCTGTACATTCGATGTGAGGAGACGGCAGCTCTCAGTGGAACTCTGACAAGGAGACTCGCTTGTCCCCATTGTGTGTAAGTCACTGAGCAGCACGGCACGACACACATGCAGTGGGGAAAAGTTTGACTTGTCCTCCGGAGGTTAATGTTGAGCCGCCGAGCCAGATTGAAACACAATTACAGCCTCTTCCTTTTGTTGCTTTTGACAGGAAAATCTGAAGAGAATCTGCATGCTGTCAGTGGCATTGAATGGAACTGGAAGCTACACTCAGCACCAATCAGTATTGTATTGTGCCTTGAATTATTCCCAACAACCCCAGCCTCAGTGCCTATTGTGTAGTCCGGTGCTGCTTCTCCCTGCATACCAAGAGGAATGTCTTTTAAAGGGCAGATCGGATGAGTATCTGGCTTTATGAATTCTACTGGCTCACCTCTCACTCATCAGATGAAATGACACCAGATCGAGTCTCACGTCTGTCTCAGCCGTGGTAGCACTCTCTCTCTCTCTCGCCTCGGAGCCAGAAGATCGTGGGTTCAAGTCCCACTCCAGAAACTTGAGCACATAATCCAGGCTGACACTCCAGTGCAGTGCTGAGGGAGCGTTGCTCTGTCAGAGGTGCCGTCTTTCGAATGAGACGTTAAACCGAGGCCCTGTCTGCCCTCTCAGGTAAAGGTAAAAGATCCACGGCCACTACTTCGAAGAGGAGCGGGGGAGTTCTCCCCTGTGTCCTGGGCCCAATATTTATCCCTCAACCAACATCACTAAAACAGATGATCTGGTCATTATCACATTGCTGTTTGTGGGAGCTTGCTGTGCACAAATTGTCTGCCGTGTTTCCTACATTACAACAGTGACGACACTTCATAAAAGTACTTCATTGGCTGTAAAGCACTCTGGGATGTCCTGAGGTGCTGAGAGGCGCTGGAGAAATGCAAGTTCCTCCGTAAATCAACTGCCAAAGTAATAGTCTGAAGTTTGCAGTGAGAAGTCACGACTCAAATCATTGACTCGTCCTCCGGAGGTGAACTGGTGCCCAGATACGCTACTTTGATGAGATCATTACCATAAATCTCATTGCCGTCCCGCCTGAACATGGCCAGATGTGGCCAGCGGGCAGGAGTGGATGATCGCAGGCAGGAGGCCACAGCCGAGAACCTGCGGGTTTGGTCCCCAGCATTCAGGTAAGCGGGAAGAGGGGTGGTCGGGGGGGTCGAAGGTGACCGGGGAAGTGGGGAAGCCTAGGGTAAGGGTAAGGGTAACCCAAGGCTTCCTTGTGGGGCCCGGAGGAGCACTCCTGGCCCATAAGGAAACCTAGAATAACAATTGAAAACAAATGACAAGTACCCATCAGGACAGACGGAACGGACTGGGGTTCTTTTCTCTAGAAAAGAGAAGTCTGAGGGATGACCTGATAGAGGTCTGTAAGATTATGAAGGGGTTCGATAGGGTAGACGTAGAGAAGATGTTTCCACTTGTGGGGGAGACCAGAACTAGGGGCCATCAATATAAGAGAGTCACTAATAAATCCATTCGGGAATTCAGGAGAAACTTCTTTACCCAGAGAGTGGTGAGAATGTGGAACTCGCTACCACAGGGAGTGGTTGAGGCGAATAGCAGAGATACATTTAAGGGGAAGCTGGATAAACACATGAGGGAGAAAGGAATAGAAGGATATGCTGATAGGGTGAGATGAAGAGGGGTGGGAGGAGGCTCGTGTGGAGCAGAAACACCGGCACAGAGCAGTTGGGCCTGTTTCTGGGCTGGAATTACTGTGTAAGACCTTCCTGGCCATGTTCTGGTCCCCAATCCCCCTCCCGACAGGGCTGGCCTGGGGGGGAGGGGGGGGGCGGGGAATGAGCCATCACAGCACCCCCTCCCCCGATCAGGCCTCCGACTAAAATTGCAGATCAGGTCCCGACGGTCTGCATGTTTATAGAGGACGCACTGCCTTCCTGCGGGTGCCCTGCTCGCCGCTCAAAGGAGCAGGTTAACATCGGGACCCAGCGGGAGGGGGGAGGAATCCCCTCATTTTAACAACCCTTTCTCTGGGTTCCGCCAGGCGCTGGGGGGTGGGGGAGTTAAAATGAGAACTGTTATTACTATAGCACATTGCAATTCTAACCCAAGCGAGAGCGAGACAGATGTACAGAGATGTCTAAGGGTTGTCATGGTCCAGAGACACAGAAACAGGCATCAAGGCAGAGAGGCGCAGAACTACAGAGGAGGTAAGAGAAGGACAGACAGTGTGCTACAGACACAGGAGAATAAGTCACAGACACAGAGGGAAACTGACAGGATATGATCAGACGTCCATTTCACACCCACCCAACTGGATCCCATCATTTTCACATTGGGCAGGTTGGATTCAAATTACCCCAAGGGATACAAATATGGAGAGAGAGAGAGAGAGAGAGGGAGACAGAGAGAGAGACACACACAGAGAGACACTCAGAGAGAGAGAGACAGAGAGAGACAGAGAGACAGAGACAGAGAGAGAGAGAGAGTGACTGGGACAGAGAGAGAGACTGGGAACAGGGAGAAAGAGAGAGAGAGACAGAGACAGTGCGAGAGAGAGAGACACACACAGACAGAGAGAGAGAGACAGAGAAAGTGTGTGAGAGAGAGAAAGAGAGACATGAGTGAAAGAGAGACAGAAAGAGAGACAGAGAGAAAGAGACAGAGAGTGAGAGAGTGAGAGAAACAGAGAGCGAGAGTGAGAGAGAGAGAGACACAGAGGCAGAGAGAGAAAGAGAGAGACAGAGAGAGACAGAAAGAGAGTGAGAGAGACAGAGAGAGAGAGAGACAGAGCGAGTGAGAGAGAGAGAGTGAGAGATACAGAAAGAAAGACAGAGAGAGAGAGTGAGACAGAGTGAGAATGAGAGAATGAGAGAGTGAGAGACAGAGAGACAGAGAGACAGAGACAGAGAGAGACAGTGAGAGACAGAGAGAGACAGAGAGAGAGAGAGAGAGAGAGTGCGAGACAAAGAGAGAGAGAGACAGAGAGAGTGAGAGAGACGGCGAATGAGAGAGAAACAGAAAGAGGGACAGAGAGAGAGAAAGAGACAGAGAGTGAGAGAATGAGAGTGAGAGATGGAGAGACAGAGAGACAGAGAAAAAGACAGAGTGTGAGTGAGAGACAGAGAGAGACAGAGAAAGAGAGAGAGACAGACAGAGAGAGAGAGAGACAGCGAGAGTGAGAGAGTGAGAGACAGACAGAGAGAGACAGAGAGAGACAGACAGAGAGAGAGAGAGACAGCGAGAGTGAGAGAGTGAGAGACAGACAGAGAGAGAGACAGAGAGAGTGAGAGTGAGACAATGAGACAGAGAGAGAGACAGAGACAGCGAGTGAGAGAGTGAGAGAAACAGTGAGAGTGAGAGAGAGTGAAAGACAGAGACAGAGAGAGAGACAGAGAGAGAGAGTGAGAGAGAAAGAGACAGAGAGAGAGACAGAGTGAGACAGAGACAGAGAAAGTGGGAGTGAGACAGAGAGTGAGTTAGACAGAGAGTGAGAGAGAGTGAGACAAAGAGAGAGAGAGACAGAGAGAAAAAGACAGAGTGAGAGTGAGAGACAGAGAGACAGAGGGAGAGAAAGACAGAGGGAGAGAGACAGAGAGAGAGTGAGAGAGACAGAAAGAGAGAAAGAGACAGAGAGAGAGACAGAGAGAGATATAGAGAGAGAGAGAGGGGGAGAGTGAGAGAGAATGAGAGACAGAGAGAGAGAGAAAGAGACAGAGAGAGTGAGAGACAGAGAGAGAGAGAGAGAGAGGGAAAGAGAGCGAGAGAGAGAAATAGAAAGAATCACATGCTGGCGGATATAGACAGGGGACTGAAGATAATATAGTAAAGTAAAAACTCCAAAAAGTTGAAAATCCAAAAGGAACTATCTGTCGCTGGGCACGGGCAGTGTGTGAGTCACAGGATGGGGATATCAGCCAGTCCCTGAGTCCAGAATGTCCCTCTGTGTTGTCCTCACTGTGAGCGAAACTCGGCGATTTATTTAAATGATCCAACAGCCTCTTTGTTGTAAATCCCTTCGAAAATAAACAGACGGGAGATTAAGGCACCTGAATTAATTCATTAATATCACTTATTAATGCAAAGCAGGTCGCGGCACAGTTGAGGAATGAGAATGAGCAGGGAGCAGCTGTGACTGCCTTCCTTAAATCGCTTCTAATAATGCGCCAAGCCCACACCTTTCTACTTTTGGTTTTTCCTGCCTGCTGCTTTTTGATCCCTTGATCCAGTCCCATCATATTAACATCTCACACAGGACATTATCTCCACACAATGAGCAAACCGCGGCTGGACTTTGAGCAATAAACACCGGGGATTGAGGTTTCTCCCCGTCCCAATGCAATATCCTCCCCTGTGCCCTGCAGTACGGTTCACCCAGACACTCAATAACTCACACACCCAGACACACTCACACCCAGACACACTCACACCCAGACACCCTCACCCAGACACTCAATAACTCACACACCCAGACACACTCACACCCAGACACCCTCACCCAGACACTCAATAACTCACACACCCAGACACACTCACACCCAGACACCCTCACCCAGACACTCAATAACTCACACACCCAGACACACTCACACCCAGACACACTCACATCCAGACACTCACCCAGACACACTTACACCCAGACACACTCACACCCAGACACACTCACACCCAGACACCCTCACCCAGACACACTCACACCCAGACACCCTCACCCAGACACTCAATAACTCACACACCCAGACACACTCACACCCAAACACTCTCACACACACAGACTCTCACACACACAACCACCCAGACAGACACCCACAGGTACAAACCGGGTTTTAAACCGCACGACTGGCTTCAATCTCACCGCACTTCTTGACCTGCCTCTGTTCCCGCGCACCCTGTTCAATGACCGTTCACCTCGGTTTGTCAAAGTTAAAGCAAAATCTCCGTGTCACAACTAGCTGACAGCGGGAGTTACGCAGTAAATCGTCAACTTGTCTGAGGTGATTCCCTCCAAAGCAAAGCAGTAGAAGGCACTGGTTCTGTAATTGGAGCCAGGCTTCACCTGGGCATTTAACATGGAATGAGATGGATTTCTGTATTACTGTTGGAGTCGTTAGAAATCAACAGGCTCTGAGACTTTTGTTGCAGCAAAGGTAAAACGCGTGTTACTTTATTCACTCTCCATGAGGACTGAGGGTCTCAGCCTCGTTGCAGGGCTATGACGTCATCACGCTACCGACGCATGACGTCATCATGCTACCGACGCTCTTAAAGAGACCCTGCCCCGATAACCCAACCAAGTACGTACATATAACAACATTGGCTATACATAATGAATTGTGCTTAGGTACATATAACAACATTGGCTATACATTGTGAATTGTGTTATTGTCCCTATGTGGTCTCCGCCACATACGTCCCCCCAGAATTCACTAGCACTGGCAATATCAGTCGTTGGGGGGGCTGGATCACACGGTCGGAACGGCTCCTCAATTCCGGGGCGGGGACCGGGGGGTTCGTCGGAGGGACCTCGGGCGCTCGGTGGTGGACTGAGGGTGCAAGAACCGGAGGTCGGCCCCGCCTCGGGGGCTGTGCCAACTCAACGGGTCGGTCCAGATCGAGGTGGGCCGGCTTAAGACGGTCCACGGAAATGCAGTCCGGCTTACAGCCGACATCCACTACGAAGGTCTTGTCCCCGGTTTCCAGGATGCGGAATGGTCCATCGTAGGGTGGCTGAAGAGGTCCCCGGTGGGCGTCGTGGCAGACGAAAACGTACTCCGCCGCACGAAGGTCGAGTGGAACGTGGGACTGCGGGAGGCCGTGCTGCGACGTGGGCACCGGCACGAAAACCTTGGCGTTGTCCAGGAGGGCGGATCGCTGACAGGCTGCGGACCAAGGTTCCGTTGCGTTGGGGACAAAATCCCCGGGAACCCGCAGCGGCTGCCCGTAGACGAGCTTGGCGGACGAGGACTGGAGGTCTTCCTTGGTGGCGGTCCTGAGTCCCAGCACGACCCACGGGAGTTTGTCGATCCAACCGTCGTCCCGGAGGCTGGCCCGGAGCGCAGCCTTCATGGAGCGATGAAACCTTTAGCACAGCCCGTTAGCCTGAGGGTGGTATGCTGTGGTGCGGTGGAGTCTCAACCCGAGGCCTCGGGCGACAGCGTTCCAGAGCTCCGACGTGAACTGAGGCCCCCGGTCGGAGGAAATGTCAGATGGGGCACCAAACCGGGTGACCCAAGTGCTGATGAACGCCCGAACCACATCGGCGGACGTCATTGAAGACAGCGGGATGGCTTCCGGCCATCGGGTGGTTCTGTCGACCATTGTGAGGAGGTGGGTGAACCCGCGGGAGGACGGCAGGAGCCCCACCAGGTCCACGTTAACATGGTTGAACCGCCTCTCGGGCACCGCGAAAGGCGCCAACAGGGCCTTAGTATGGCGATGCACTTTCGAGCGTTGGCATACCACGCAGGTGCTGGCCCAGTCGCGAACATCTTTCCTGAGCCCGTGCCAGACGAACTTAGCCGCCACCAGCTTCTGTGATGGCTTCCTGCCCGGGTGGGAAAGATTATGGACGGCGTCGAAAACTTGCCGTCTCCACCCGTCGGGCACGACAGGACGTGGCTGCCCAACGGAGACGTTGCACAGGAGTGTGGTGCCGGCATCGTCGAACGCGACGTCTGCTAGTTGAAGGCCCATGACCGCCGTCCTGTAGGCCTGGACGTCCGGGTTGGAGGCCTGGTCAGCCGCCATGCGGGTGTAGTCGATGCCGAGGTGTACGGCGCTGGCGACGGCTTGGGAGAGACAGTCGGCGACGGGGTTGTCTTTCCCAGCCACATGCTGGATGTCCGTTGTAAACTCCGAGATGAAGGCCAGCTGGCATTGCTGACGGGCCGACCACGGCTCGGAAGCTTTGGCCATGGCGAAGGTCAACGGTTTGTGGTCCACGAACGCTGTGAACGGGCGAGCCTCCAGTAGGAAACGGAAGTGTCGGACGGCAAGGTAGAGGCCGAGAAGCTCGCGATCGAAGGTGCTGTACTTCCGCTCGTTGGGGCGGAGCTGCCGGCTGAAGAAGGCGAGCGGCTGCCAGGTGCCATTGACCCACTGTTCGTGGACGGCGCCGACCACGTAGTCCGAGGCGTCGGTGGTGAGAGCGATCGGCGCATCAATCAACAGATGCGCCAGCATGGTCGCGTTAGCCAGGGCCCTTTTCGCGTCCGTGAAAGAATTGGCCATCTCCTCGGACCATTCGATGGCGAGCTTGTCGGGCTTGCCTTTGAGGGCCTCGTAAAGGGGCCGCATAAGCTGGGCTGCTCGGGGGACGAAGCGATGGTAAAAGTTCACCATGCCCAAAAACTCCTGCAGGGCCTTCACGGTGAGGGGTCGCGGGAAGTCCATCACGGCCTCCACTTTCGATGGCAGTGGCACCGTCCCGTCCTTCGTGATGCGGTGCCCGAGAAAGTCGATCGAGGACAGCCCGAACTGGCACTTGGCCGGGTTGACGATTAGGCTGTGCTGGCTGAGGCGTTAGAAGAGAGTCCGAAGGTGCGACACATGCTCCGTCCTGGAGGCGCTGGCGATGAGGATGTCATCCAGGTATACGAACAGGAATGTCAGGTCCCGTAACATGGTATCCATTAGGCGTTGAAAAGCCTGGGCGGCGTTTCTGAGGCCGAATGGCATGCGGAGGAATTCGAACAGCCCGAACGGGGTGATCACCGTGGTTTTCGGGACGTCCTGCGGCCGGACAGGGACCTGGTGGTAACCCTGGACGAGGTCCACTTTCGAGAATACCACTCCCGGCCAGGCGGGTGGAAAAGTCCTGGATGTGTGGAATCGGGTAGCGGTCGGGGGTCGTAGCGTCGTTGAGGCGCCGGTAATCGCTGCACGGGCGCCACCCGCCGCCTGGATTTGGAGCGATGTGGAGGGGCGAGGCCCATGGACTGTTCGACCGGCGGATGATGCCGAGGCACTCCATGGTGTCGAACTCGGCTTTAGCGATGGTGAGTTTCCCCGGGTCGAGGCACTGAGCGCGGGCGTAGACGGGCGGACCAGTGGTCGAGATGTGGTGTTCTACCCTGTGTTTGGTGGTGGCGGACGAGAACGTGGGCTTCATGAGGTCCGGGAACTCGGCAAGGAGGTGGGAAAACTCATTGGAGGCCGAGAGTGCACAGGACAACTTCGTCGTGCTGGACCCACTGAGGGAACACGGGAGCGAGCTGAAAGTCTCAGCGTTGATGAGACGTCAGTTCTTGATGTCCACCAAAAGGCCATTGGCACAGAGGAAGTCAGCGCCGAGAAGGGGGCTGGACACTTTTGCCGTGACAAAGTCCCAGGTGAACCGCTGCCCGCCAAAACAAAGCACCACGCTCCGTTTCCCGAAGGTGCGGACGGAACTGCCGTTGGCGGCTTAGAGGACGGGACCGTGGTTCCCCCCATGCATGTCTATGGTTGACGTGGGCAGGATGCTCACCTGGGCACCCGTGTCGCAAAGAAAACGACGTCCGGAGTCGGTGTCCGTAATAAATAACAAACTGCCTGAACGGCCGACAGCCATAGCAGCCGACGAGTGGTCTTTCGTTTGTTTCGACGCGGGAAAACTGCACGGGGGCCGACACTTCCTGGCCTTGGGGCCGAACTGCACATGGTAGAAGCAGAGGCTTGGGGGCTGCCGCCGTTGGGCTGTGGCGGTGGGGCAGGGCTCCGCGTGGCCGCGCAGTACTGTTGCCCGGCGGAGAAAAATTTGTCGGCCTCCTTGGCCAGGTCGCAGAAATTGGTAGCGGAAGAGTTGGCTAAAGCCGACCGTACCTGACCTGGCAGCTGTTGAAGGAACAGTTCCTTGAAGAGGAAGCACGGCCAGTGTGTGCCCAGGAGGGCCAGCATGTGGTCCATCAGCTCCGAGGGCTTGGAGTCGCCAAGCCCGGGTAGAGAGAGAAGCCGGCGTGCGCGCTCGGCTTCGGTGAGTCCAAAAGTTTCTAAGAGGTGCGTTTTCAGCGTTTTGAATTTGTTGAGCTCCGGGGGGTTCTCGAGCAGGCTCACGACTCTGGCCGCGGTGGAGCTGCCGAGAGCAGAGACGACGTAGTAGTACCTCGTGTCATCCGCGGTGATGTCCCGGAGTGTAAATTGAGCCTCGGCCTGGGCGAACCAAGCGGCAGCCTGTCGTTCCCAAAACTCGGGCAATTTGATGGAAACGACGTTCGTCGCCATTTCGGATGAGGTCTTTGGAATCGTCCAAAAGAGCAGCGGGGTCACCAATGTTGGAGTCGCTAGAAATCAACAGGCTCTGAGACTTTTGTTGCAGCAAAGGTAAAACGCGTGTTACTTTATTCACTCTCCGTGAGGACTGAGGGGCTCAGCCTCGTTGCAGGGCTATGACGTCATCACGCTACCGACGCATGACATCATCACGCTACCGACGCTCTTAAAGGGACCCTGCCCCGATAACCCAACCAAGTACGTACATATAACAACATTGGCTATACATTGTAATTTGTGTTATTGTCCCTATGTGGTCTCTGCCACATTACTTTTATTTATGAAAGGGCTTGAGAAGATTGAGTACCTCAGGTATTGGGGGCGGGAATCGGGTGGTTCATGGGAAGCGGGGGTGGGGGCAGGAGGCGAGTAAGGTGCAAGGGGAGCGGGGGGGTGGGGTGGAGGGGACGCGAAGGGCAGGGAGGGGTATGGACAGGGGAGTGTAAGGTGCAGGGGCTGTGCGGGCTAGTGGGGGCAGGGGGAGAGGGGCCGCGGGGGATGGCGGGGGAGCAGGGTGGCATGGAGAGTAGGGGGACTGTGGGAGTGGGCGGGGTGGTGGGGATCTACAATTGTCCTCAGTGCCCCAGTGAGGGAGGGGGCAAACCTCAACCTGAGCCCCCACTCCCGATTGCTGGAAGGATATATCGGCCTCGGAGGGGGAGCAGCGCAGATTCACCAGAATGATCCCAGGCCTAAAAGGGTTAAATTCTGAGGCCAGGTTGCACAGACTGGGCTTGTATTCCCTCGAGTATAGAAGATTAAGGGGTGATCTCATCGAGGTGTTTAAGATGATTAAAGGAGTTGATCGGGTAGATCGAGAGAAACTATTTCCCCTGGTGGGGGGAGTCCAGAACAAGGGGGAAAAACCTTAAAATTAGAGCCAGGCCGCTCAGGGGTGATGTCAGGGAGCACTTCTTCACACAAAGGGTGGTGGGAATCTGGAACTCTCTCCCCCAAAAAGCTGTTGCGGCTGGGGGGGTCAATTGAAAATCTCAAAACTGAGATTGATAGATTTGTGTTGGGTAAGGGTATTAAGGGATATGGAACCAAGATGGGTAAATGGAGTTAAGATACAGTTCAGCCCTGATCTAACTGAATGATGGAACAGGCTCGAGGGGCTGAATGGCCTCCTCCTGTTCCTGTGTGAGTGGATGTCGGGTGAGGCTGATGTGCCTCTCCTGGTCGAACAGCTGCTGACGCTCAGTGCAAAAGCTCGCAAAGAGAAGAGTGGCTGCTTGGGAGAGGGGCCGGAGGGTGACTGATCAACTCACGGGACTGGACCGCAGTGAGGAGTCAGCTCCTTCGTGGGGGGGCGTGGGGCGGTTTAGGAAAAAGGCTGTGATCATCGGATTAAAAAGCAGAAGGAGAGAGCTCGGAGTGAGGGAGAGGCGGAGGAGAAACTTTAATCGTCTGTGGAAAAACTGACAACAAACGAAGCAACGAAATATTACACGAGTAGGTAAGAGGGTTTATAGAGCTTATACAGGAATCTAACAAAAGAGAATCAATTAAAAAATATAAAATGCTCAACAGCCCCCTCCCACACCCCACCCCACCCCCAAGAGCCTTCCAGAAAACTAATGTTTCCCTTTGGAACTGTTAATTGGCAGAAACTGGGCCCACAGCCCTCTGAGATGCCGTTGCCATGGTGACGCAGCTTTCATTTAAGCTGTGGTGGGAGCCGCACTCAGTCGAATGTAGGCCTCAGTTAGCTCGCTGTGTGGAGTTAGCCGGCGCCCTCTGTCTCCTGGGACAGTGGCAATGATTGAGACACAACGGTGCAATGCCAGCGTTAGGAATAGGAGGAGGCCATTCAGCCGATCGAGCCTGTTACACAGGAACAGGAGGAGGCCATTCAGCCACTCGAGCCTGTTACACGGGAACAGGTGGAGGCCTTTCAGCCCCTCGAGCCTGTTACACAGGAACAGGCGGAGGCCATTCAGCCCCTCAAGCCTGTTACACGGGAACAGGAGGAGGCCATTCAGCCCCATCGAGCCTGTTACACGGGAACAGGAGGAGGCCATTCAGCTCCTCGAGCCTGTTACACAGGAACAGGCGGAGGCCATTCAGCCCCTCGAGCCTGTTACACGGGAACAGGAGGAGGCCATTCAGCCCCATCGAGCCTGTTACACGGGAACAGGAGGAGGCCATTCAGCCCCTCGAGCCTGTTACACAGGAACAGGCGGAGGCCATTCAGCCCCTCGAGCCTGTTACACGGGAACAGGAGGAGGCCATTCAGCCCCATCGAGCCTGTTACACGGGAACAGGAGGAGACCATTCAGCCCCTCGAGCCTGTTACACAGGAACAGAAGGAGGCCATTCAGCCCCTCGAGCCTGTTACATTAGGAACAGGAGGAAGCCATTCAGCCCCTCGAGCCTTATACACAGGAACAGGAGGAGGCCATTCAGCCCCTCGAGCCTGTTACACGAGAACAGGAGGAGGCCATTCAGCCCCTCGAGCCTGATACACAGGAACAGGAGGAGGCCATTCAGCCCCTCGAGCCTGATGCACAGGAACAGGAGGAGGCCATTCAGCCCCTCGAGCCTGTTACACAGGAACAGGAGGAGGCCATTCAGCCCCTCGAGCCTGTTACACAGGAACAGGGGGAGGCCATTCAGCCCCTCGAGCCTGTTACACAGGAGCAGGAGGAGGCCATTCAGCCCCTCGAGCCTGTTACACCGTTTAATTAGATCATGGCTGATCCGTATCTTAACTCTCTCTACCCAGCTTGGTTCCGTAACCTTTAATACCCTTTGCCTAACAAACACTTAACAATCTCAGTTTTGAGATTTTCAATTGACCCCCAGCCTCAACAGCTTTTTGGGGGAGAGAGTTCCAGATTTCCACCACCCTTTGTGTGAAGAAGTGCTTCCTGACATCACCCCTGAACGGCCTGGCTCTAATTTTAAGGTTATGCCCCCTTGTTCTGTACGCCCCCCACCAGAGTTAATAATTTCACTCTATCTACAGTAGCAGGGCCTCAAAATCATGGCGGGGGAGGCTCATTGTAGCCGAAATGTGGGGCCGACTGAAAGTCAAAACTACATCAGGCCTTTAAAAAAAAAAAAAATTCTATTTGTTTATGGGATCTGGGCGTCGCTGGCAAGGCCAGCATTTATTGCCCATCCCTAATTGCCCTTGAGAAGGTGGTGGTGAGCCGCCTTCTTGAACCGCTGCAGTCCGTGTGGTGAAGGTGCTCCCACAGTGCTGTTAGGGAGGGAGTTCCAGGATTTTGACCCAGCGACGATGAAGGAACGGCCGATATATTTCTAAGTCTGGATGGTGTGTGACTTGGAAGGGAACTTGGAGGTGGTGGTGTTCCCATGCGCCTGCTGCCCTTGTCCTTCTAGGTGGAAGAGGTCACGGGTTTGGGAGGTGCTGCCGAAGGAGCCTTGATGAGTTGCTGCAGTGCATCTTGTAGATGGTACACACTGCAGCCACGGTGCGCCGGTGGTGGTAGAAGTGAATGTTTAAGGTGGTGAATGGGGTGCCAATCAAGCGGGCAGCTTTGTCCTGGATGGTGTCGAGCTTCTTGAGTGTTGTTGGAGCTGCACTCATCCAGGCAAGTGGAGAGAATTCCATCACACTCTTTACTTGTGCCTTGTAGATGGTGGAAAGACTTTGGGGAGTCAGGAGGTGAGACACTCGCCACAGAATACCCAGCCTCTGACCTGCTCTTGTTGCCACAGTATTTATGTGGCTGATCCAGTTAAGTCTCTGGTTAATGGTGACCCCCAGGATGTTGATGGTGGGGGATTCGGTGATGGTAATGCCATTGAATGTCAAGGGGCAGTGGTTAAACTCTCGCTTGTTGGAGATAGACATTGCCTGGCACTTCTGTGGTGCGAATGTTACCTGCCACTTATCAGCCCAAGCCTGAACGTCGTCCAGGTCTTGTTGCATGCGGGCATGGACTGCTTCATTATCTGAGGAGTTGTGAATGGCGCTGAACACTGTGCAGTCATCAGCGAACATCCCCATTTCTGACATTATGTTGGAGGGAAGGTCATTGATGAAGCAGCTGAAGATGGTTGGGCCTAGGACACTGCCCTGAGGAACTCCTGCAGCCTGGGGGGAGTTGTGTTGTTATTTGCAGATGATACCAAAATCATGGGTACAGATAATTCATTAGAACACCAATGCTTATTGATAACTTAAAAAGTAGCATGTGGAATTCAACATCAGTCAGTGTGAGGTGATGCAGTAATTATCTGGTGAATGAATGTAGACTCGGTGCTGGGGAAGAGCAGAGGGAATTGGGGGAGACAAGTTCACAGGACAGTAAAGGCGGCACCTCAGGATGATAAGGCTGTAAAGAAAGCTAATGGAATTGTTGCTTTTATCACAAAAGGCCTAGAATATAAAGGCCTAAAAGTAATAATGAGCCTTTATAAACTCTTACTGAGCTCTCAACTGGGTACAGGGTTCAGGATTGCACTCAGTTGAGGTACGAAAATAAGAACATAAGAGTTAGGACAGGAGTCGGCCATTCGGCCCCTCGAGCCATTCAATGAGATCATGGCTAATCTTCGACCTCAACTCCACTTTCCCGCCCTATCCCATATCCCTTGATTCTGCTAGAGTCCAAAAATCTATCGATCTCAGCCTCTAATATTCTCAACGACTCAGCCTCCACAGCCCTCTGTGGCAGAGAATTCCAAAGATTCACCACCCTCTGAGTGAAGAAATTCCTCCTCATCTCGGTCTTAAATGGCCGACCCCTTATCTTGAGACTATGCCCCCTAGTTCTAGACACTCCAGCCAGGGGAAACAGCCTCTCAGCAACTACCCTGTCAATCCCCCTCAGAATCTTGCATGTTTCAATGAGATCACCTCTCATTCTTCTAAACTCCAGAGAGTGTCGGCCCATTCTACACAATCTCCCCTCATAGGGCAGCCCTCTCATCCCAGGAATCAATCTAGTGAACCTTCGTTGCACCGCCTCCAAGGCAAGTATATCCTTCCTTAGATAAGGAGACCAAAACTGTGCACAGTACTCCAGGTGTGGTCTCACCAAGGCCCTGTACAATTATAGCAATTTTACGGTACTGGGTTCAGTATTGGGTTCAGTTGGGGTACTGGGTTCTGTTAGATCCGTGTATCTTGATGTTGTGTGTCCTTCAATAATTTGACAAGAGACTGCACGGAACAATCAACAGGTGTTTACTGGATGAGAGTTACTCTAAAACTAACTATACAGATCCCTACTCAGGGTTATATACAGGTGTGGTCACTGCCGGTACTACAGTATACAGGAGCTGTAAAAAGTAGTCTTCCCCTTAAAGGTACAGACACTACAATTCCTCCCCTTTTAGATTAACAGTACCATAACATTCATTTAACAATTAAATATCAACTAATTACAATTAACACTTTTAACATGCAACATTAACTGAAAATAGTCTATTTATAAATTCAGTCTTTGGGGAGGCTTCCTGATCCTTTCTGGATAGCGCCTTTCCTGAGTGTCTTGCTCTTGGTGCGGAGGCGATTCTGGCCCCCTGTCGTCGGTTGGTTCATCAGCTTCCGATGCTACTGTTTCTGGGGTAGATGCTACCTGTATGTCGGGTTCATCACCAGGTACGCGAGACATGGGGTTGACTCATTCCTGTGACTCTAGGATCTGGTCAACATGGCGTCTCACAATGTTCTCCCCAACATCCACTGTGTACATTAGTGGCCCCTGCCGTGTGCATATCGTTCCTGGTTGCCATTTCTCTGTTCGGTAGTCGCGGGCCGAGACTGGTTGCCCTACATTGAAGCTCCTTGTCGGCTTCTCATTGATGTGCTGGAATTGCTTATTCTCAACATCTCTTCGTACATTTGGTCTGAGCAAATCCAGACGAGATCTCAACCTTCGGTTAAAGAACATCATGGCCGGGGTCTGGTTGGTGACTGCATGTGTCGCATTTCTGTAGGCTAACAGGAAATTGTCCACCTTATGCTGCAGTGGAATGTCGTCATCGCACATGGCCCTTACTGCTTTTTTAAAGGTTTGTACGAACCTCTCAGCCAATCCATTTGTGGCTGGATGGTACGGGTGGAAGATAAATCTTCAAAACTCTTCAGACACAAACTGTGGTCCGTTATCAGAGCAAATCTGCTCTGGCAAGCCGTTCCTGGCAAATATGGTCCGTAGGACTGCAATAGTTTTCTCCGTGGTGGTGGAGGACATTTTGATCACCTCAGGCCATTTCGAGCGCGCATCCACGGCTATTAAAAACATTGAGTCCATGAATGGACCAGCAAAATCAATATGCACCCGTTGCCATGGAGATGAGGGCCACTCCCATGGGTGTAGAGGGGACTGTGGTGGTGTATTTTGGATCTTCTGGCATCCTGAGCAGGTCTTTGTCAGGTCCTCGATTTGCTGATCGATCCCCAGCCACCACACATAAGCCCTAGCAAGGCTTTTCATTTTCACCCCTCCCAGATGGCCTTCGTGAAGCTCATTGAGCACTCTCTCCCTTAACTTGGGTGGAATTACCACTCGGGATCCACACATCAAGGTCCCCTGGCATACTGACAGCTGTTCTCTTCTGGATGAGAATGCTGGCAACAGTGAGTCGCCATGTGTTGGCCATCCCTTCACCGTCAAGTCATATACCTGAGACAGTTTCGGGTCATTTCGGGTCTCCTTCTCTATATCAGCGTTAGTTACTGGCAAGCGTTCAATTATAGTCGAATAAAATATTTCGACAGGGTCCACTTCTGGTGCTTCCTCCGCAGTAGGCAGTGGCAGGTGTGATAGCCCATCAGCGTTTCCATGCTGTTTCGTGCCCTTATACTCGATTTCATATTGGTTCGCCCCTAGAAAAAGGGACCATCTTTGTAGCCGTTGCGCAGTCATCACCGGAACGCCCTTCTTTGGATTAAAGATGGAAACAAATGGTTGGTGGTCAGTCAGCAAGGTGAACTTCTGCCCGTGCAGATAGTGGTTGAACTTTTTCACTCCCCACACTAGGCTGAGGGCCTCCCTGTCAATCTGGGCGTAGTTACGCTCGGCTGAGGTTAGTGACCGAGACGCAAAGGCTACTGGCCTCTCCGAGCCGTCCGGGAATTTGTGCGACAGCACCGCTCCAATGCCATAGGGTGATGCATCACACGCCAACCGAATTGGTAGTGCTGGGTTGAAATAAGCCAACACCTCTTTTGATGTGATCAATTCTTTGCACTTCTGGAAAGCTCGTTTACATTCGTCATTCCACTTCCATGGTACCCCCGTTTGCAGTAGGGTGTTCAGTGGGTGTAGTACTGTAGACAAATTCGGCAAGAACTTATGGTAGTAGTTCACCAGCCTGAGGAACGACCTCAGTTGTGACACATTTTCCGGTGCTGGAGCCTTGACTACTGCCTCAATCTTTTCAGCGGACTTATGTAACCCCTCTTCATCAATAACGTGGCCACAATACGAGATCTGCTTCTGGAAAAACTCGCATTTGTAGCGATTAGCTCGGAGCCCATATTCCTTCAATCTAGTGAGCACCTGCTCCAGGTTGGCGAGGTGATCACTGTCATTTTCGCCCGTGACCAGGATGTCGTCCAAATAACACTGGGTCCCTGGAATCCCTTGCAGGACTTGTTCCATTGCCCTTTGCCAAATAGCCAGAGCTGATGCTACCCCGAACACCAGCCGGTTGTATTGGTAGAGACCTTTATGAGTGTTGATCATGAGGTACTGTTTCGAGGCTTCTTCTACCTCCATTTGCAGGTACGCCTGGGCCAGATCAATCTTAGTGAAGCGTTTCCCTCCAGATAGCGAGGCGAAAATATCTTCAATCCGCGGAAGCGGATATTGTACAGTGTGAAGGACTGGGTTCACTGTCACCTTAAAGCCCCCACAGATGCGAACCTTCTTTGGTTCCCCAGGCGTATTACTCAACGACCTCTTCATTACAGGAACGATGGGTGTAGCCCACTCGCTCCAGTCCACTTTGGACAGTACTCCTGAACGTTCCAAACCTTCCAGCTCTGCTTCGACGGCTGGGCGGATCGCATAAGGTACCGGTCTGGCCTTAAAAAACTTTGGGCTTGCATTTTCCTCTATTTTGATCGTCGCTGTTATGCCTTTTAGTGTTCCGAGTCCCTCCTGGAACACTTCTTGTGCGTCAGTTAGCATTTTTGACAGTCATCCAGGTGTGACGTCGTCATCCTTTTTGGCATCTACAGTCAGTGCTTGTATGGAATGCCAATCTAGCTGTATCTTCCAGATCCATTCACGTCCTAGTAGTGGTGGTCCTCCATCTGGCAATACATATAGGTCTATTTTTGGTGTTTCCTTGCCGTTATATATAACGTTCACCCTTATTTTTCCTTTGGGGTAGATTTTTTGCCCCATGTACGTCTTCAAGACAATCTCTGTATCTCTCAAGGGTATATGTGAGAATAGCCGTTTGTAGTCCCTTCGGTTTATGACTGTTAGGGCTGATCCTGTGTCTAATTCCATTTTCACTTGGACTCCGGCTATCTTGAGCGTGACCCAGATAGTTTGGTGATCCTCCGTTTTGATCACATTATGTAGTTTCAGACAACCCGATTCCTTGCTTCCAGAGTCTGTATCACTTTTCTGTTCATCTGCGCTACTCTCCGTCACCTTATGTACCTTCTTGTACTTCTCCTGTGGGGATTTCTTGCTGCTGGTTTTCTTTCCCGACCTGCAGACTCTTGCTATGTGTCCTACTTTTCCACACTGTCTGCACACTTGGTCCTTGAACCAGCAATCCTTATGGTCGTGTGTTGTTCTGCCGCCGCGATGGCACTTCACTGTTCCGTATGACATTTCATTTGTGCCATATTCTTGCGGTCTCCGTTGTATCTCTGCCGCGCCCCGTGCTGCTGCTTTGTGTGATACTGCCATGCTGAAAGCCTTGTCCAGCTTGAGATCCTTTTCTGATAGAAGCCGTTTCTGGGTTCCTTCACTTTGAAGCCCACACACAAACTTGTCCCTTAAAGTATCTGCTAGTCCCGTTCCAAACTGGCAGTGTTTCGATAGCTTGCGCAGTTCCGTTAAAAACTCAGCATTACTTTCATCTTTATGCTGGTTCCTTTTGTGAAACTTAAATCTTTCCGCTATCAGCAGCAGTGTGGGGTCTAAGTGGTCCTGTAGGATTGACACTATGTTTTCAAAATCCTTTTCCACTGGCTTCTCTGGGGTCACTAGGCTTCGCAGTAAGCCATACGTTTTTGCACCCATTGGGCCAGAAATTCCAGAACGGGGCTTGCAGCGCGTGCAAGCCCCGTATTTGCACTTACCCCGCGCTCCTGCCGATCAGCTCCAGGGACGCCTGCACTTGCTGAAACTGAAAGAAGAATCCCGGGCAGCATATGACGTTAAGCCGCCCAGGAGTGCAGCCAGCGCGAAGTCAGGAGCGTGCAGTGCAAGTGAGACACGCCCCTTAAGGTCTCATTGCAGCAGGACACGCCCCCAATCTCTCCGCTCAGCTGCATAGGACTTTGGAGTTACACAGCTGCAGGGAAAGTAAGTTATCTGCTATTTTATGAATGTTTTGTGAACTTTTGTAAAATTTTAAAAACATTTAAATGATTTTGATGACTCTTACATAGTTTTAAAGACAATTGGAGCTATTTAAGCAATTTTTAAAGCCTTGAAAACATTCTATTAATTCTTTGCAGTTAATTAGCAAAGTGAAATGGCTGGAATTAGCACAATTAACGTGATTAAAAGAAGTCAGAACTTCACTGATGATGACCTCAGCAATCTCCTCAACGAGGTGGAGGCGAGGCGCCTGCGCATCATTGGGAATGAGCAGTCGAGAGCTCCGCGAAAAGTTCAGGCGGCAGCGTGGTCGGAAGTTGCAGAAGCTGTCAGCGCGACCTCCACCATTCCACGTACAGCGGAACAATGCCGCAAGAAATTAAGTGACATTCTCCGTTCTGTCAGGGTTTGTGCAGCTATAACTAAAGTGTACTGTAACATTGCTTAGAATTTAAGTTAGCCAGATCTATAAAGGCTTTCTTTTACAGCAGTCAATTTACTTCTTGGTAAAGTCACCTGAGGTAGCAATAAAACCTTATGGCTTTGGGGCCATCTCAAGGATACCTAATGTTCTGTTATCTTGATTGCATTGCTAGTAGATGTAAAACTTCAATGAAAGATGTAAAGAAACACCCAGGCCAGTCTTCAAAGCCTTCACTGTCCCATGTCAGAAATGCAGCTGTGTGATTCTCTTATTTATGCTGCAATTTCAGAGTAAAAGTGCTCACAACTCCAGGGAACGCACACTCACAGGAGGTGGTGTTGCCATGCTGAGGGTTTTGACCGAACATGAGGAACGGGTGCAGCAGATGTACGAATTTGCTAGCAATCGCCCCGCGGATGCATCTGAAACAGGCATTTCTGACCCTCAATGTGAGTTGGCCTGGGCAGCCATATGTTAAATAAGGTTAGGTGTGTGCTGAATATCTGTGATGTGGCACATCGTGTTTTACTTTAGCAAATGTTTTCTGCTTCCTTCCCACAGCTGGACCGAGTACCTCTCACACACGGGATGAGCAGTGCGTGGAGTCAGCGGCCACAGAGAGCATTGGGGAAGGTTTTTCTGATGCAATGGCAGCAGTTACTGAGGTGGCTGAGGTGGTTGAGGAACAGGAGCAACCTGTCCTATGTCAGCAAGTGCAGCAGGAGTGTACAGACCCTGTGTCGGTGGCCACTATCTCACCATCTCCTGGCCCTTGTGGTTCTGAGCTAGTCAATGATGACTGTAGCTCCACAGGCAGACACCAAATGGGCACTTCAGTGCAGGTGGGAGTAGCTGAGGCACAGCAGCACCTGCAAGATGACCAGCAAGATATTGCAGGTTTATGCCAATTGCTGACCTCTCTCACTGAGAAGGAAGTAGATGATAGAGACCATTTCAGGCAGGGAATGGAGAACGTTGGCATTACACTAAATCAGATATCATCGCAGTTTGGGGTGCTTAATGATAATTATCTTACAAAGATATCGCAGTTGGATAATTCTCTTCATCAGATATCTTCACATTTGGGGATACTTAATGAAACTATGATTGCAATGCTTAATTCGCTTGTATGTAACACTACTGGCATAACGCTGATTCCAGCACAAATGCCCTCCCCAGGTCACAGTGCAGAGCCACTTTGGTCCCAGGAGCAAGCAGCTGCGCCAGTCTTGATGCAGGGCAGCGTAGAAATGCCTCAGCATCAACCCTTTCCTCAAGCCGCTGCTGAAGAGCAGGATCAATCTGACAGGGCCATTGCAAGTAGATCTGGAGGGCTCCAGTCACGGGTACTGAAAAGGCGCAGGAAACGTTAGAGTGTCACTTTCAGCTCACTCACTCTGCCACCTTCAACCCTCAGTCACATAGGCCAGTTGGCAAATCGTTAAATTGTTATATTTTTCACTTTATTTAAATGTTAAATTTTTAATTACATATTTAAATTCAAGTGTTTTTTTATAAAGGAAAGGACACCCAGTAAGCAATGTTGAAAGAATTTAAACATTTATTTAACTTCAAAAACTTTTTCAACAAATGTTACAAAACTGTGAAATAGCTAGTTTGCACTTTGAATGTTTGTATTGCAGTAAGGAGGTAAAAATTACTGTAAAATGTTTACACTTTATTTTTTAACAGTCACCATTTTGCACATGTTTGAAAACGTTGAAAGAGGTAGTTAGCATCTTTATTTTTGTTATATCACTACGAATCAAACACAAATAGTTAAACCTGTTTACAAAGTGATTTAAAAACTGTTAACATTAACATTTTTAAATTGCATTAAGTAGGTCATTAACACCCTTGAACGAAGAAAGACAAGTAACGACGAATTCTTTCCAGTTACACTTCCTCACTGTTCCTGTCCATAAATTTTTTTTTATGTTCATAAAAGTTACTTAAAATTTACAAGTTATTCACTTTATACATTGAAACTGAATGTGAAAAGTTTTTTATTATGCAATAAAAGGTCAATGTTGCACTTTAATATGTGTCTGCTTCTGTCTTTGCCTTGCGGGGGGAGGGTTAGGTACAGGGCATAACTACCACGTGAAGGTGTTGGCTACCAGCACTTCGCGAGCAGCCTTACATTCGGTGGCACTTGGTTCCTCTCCATGAGGCCTGGCAGCATGCACATTGCCATCGCCTTCATCCTCCACTTCAACAGGCAGCTGTTCCTCATTGTTAAGGGTCAGTCCTTCCTGCAGGGCAAGGTTGTGCAAAGCACAGCAGGCCAGCACAATCCTTGACACTTTCTGGTGAGAGTACTGCAAGGTCCCCCCTGACCTATCCAGGCACCGGAAGCGTGATTTCAGAACTCCTATTGTCCTCTCCACCACTTGACGTGTAGTCACGTGTGCATGGTTGTATCTCTCCTGAGATTGATTAATGGTATTGCGGTAGGGGGTCATCAGCCATGGTTTTAGCGGGTAGCCCTTGTCGCCCAGTATCCATGCGGATCCTGTAGGCAATTTCTTTAGAGAATCATACAATTTAGAGTTCCGGAGGACAAAGGAGTCATGATTACTTCCCCGGTGTCCAGAATTAACGTTTAGGATCCTCAGGTGCGCATCACATAATATCATTACATTCAATGAATGATACCCCTTCCTGTTAATGAATGTCACAGGTGCATCCTTGGGTGACTTCAGTGCAATATGTGTTCCATCGACGGCCCCAATCACTTTGGGGAATCCAGCAATGCGATAGAAAGCTAAGGCCATCTCCTTCTGATGTCGAGTTGACAAGTCATAATGAATGAAATCTGAAATCCTACGGCAAATGGCTGCTGTGACCTGGTGAATGCAGACCCTCGCAGCATTCTTGGAGATGTTGGTTATGTCACCGGTGCCTGCTTGAAATGATCCACTTGCAAAGAAGTTCAATGCTGTGGTTACCTTCATGTTGACTGACAAGGCAGTGTGGATCTTCGAGCGTGGCTCCAAGTCTGCCTTCAACATGTCACATAGTCGACCAATTGCCTCTTTACTGAAGCGCAGCCGCCTGATACACAACTCCTCGGACAGCATTTCAAATGATCGCCTCTCCCTGTAAACTCTGTTTGGTGGGTAGTTGTTCCTTCTGATCAGGAGACGTTCCTGGTTCCTCAATCTTCCACGTTGTTCCCTGGCATTCCTATTTCTTTGCAGCAAATGCAGAAGTAGCATCAGGGCTAAATTTCTACAACAGGGCATTTTCCTCGCTCACAGGACTACTCCTCACACAGACGTACCTGTACGGAGTAAATGGAAATAGTTGTTACATTTCTTTTAATAAACTGAGTGCCTATAACATCAACTCTGGCTATGCCAGGAAGCATGCTTTTACGGCTTGCAAACACATCCTTCCCGCCTGATGAATATCACAGACCTACATCTTATTCACTGAAAGGAAAACATACAGAAATGCACATCCTAAATGGAATATATGCAGACATACATACAATCATACATACATAATTACTAAATATTACTGATGACTATTTCATTCTGTAAGCATTTCATTATTTTAAAAATAAATTTAACATTTTATGAAAAAAAATTCAATGAGGCCTTGCCCACAGCCACAACAATTGCTCGTTCTAACTACAGTACTGAAAAACCGTTTTAAACAAAAAAAAAAGTTTTAACTTACCTCAGCCTTTCTTAAAATAAGTTTCCTCCCTTTCCCAAACAGAAATAGAAGACTTTCAGAAGCTCCACGATAAAATGTTTCTTCCTCCGCAGCCAATGAACCACTTTACACTTGCTTTTTTTACGTGTAACTTCTGAGGACTTACCCTCACGGATTTCATGAATGAAATCTACGAAGTTCACTGCGCAAGCGCTGCCTGTGCAGTCGCACGCGCTCGAGGTCTGGAAATTCCCCGCATGCGCTGTTCATGCTGAACGCCGGCATTTCCAACGGCCAGATGCGTGAGTACCCCGAGCGCACTCACGCCTTTGGCCGCGAATTTCTGGCCCATTGAATTCAACAATACCAGTGCTTTCCTGTCATCTGGCACTTCATTCACCTGGCAGTACACTTCTATGCGTTCGACATATGTCGTCCAATCTTCGACTTCATTGTCGAACGCTGTGACACTGCCACTCTTCGGCATCCCTGGGTGTGGTTAGACTGGCTCAAAATGGCGTCTCCTGCGCTCTCCCTTCTTCTCCGCTGCGGCTCAAAATGGCGTCTCCCGCGCTCTCCCTTCTTCTCCGCTGCGGCTCAAAATGGCGTCTCCCGCGCTTTCCTTTCTTCCCCGCTGACGTTGCTCGGCCCCTGAACACTGGCTGCGCTCTGCGCGTTTTTCTGCGCGCCTCTCTCTCTCGTTGACGCCGCTCAGTCCTGAACAGCAGCTGCGCCCTGTGCGCTCTACCCTCTCTCTTTTCCCGTCGACGCCGCTCGATCCTGAACACCAGCTGCGCCCTGTGCGCTCTACCCTCTCTCTTCCGTCGACGCTGCTCGGCCTTTTTCTGTGCCGTCGGTCGGCTCTAGCCGCCGCTGTGCGGGAAGGGTCTGCGCCGTATCTGTTGCCAGCCCGTTTCGCTGGAGTCTCCGTTGGATGGTCGGCGCCTGTGCTTCTGGACTCGGCCTCCTTCTGCAGCGTTGCAGGTAGGTTAGAATCTTCTCATCGCCAATGTTAGATCCGTGTATCTTGATGTTGTGTGTCCTTCAATAATTTGACAAGAGACTGCAGGGAACAATCAACAGGTGTTTACTGGATGAGGGTTACTCTAAAACTAACTGTACAGATCCCTACTCAGGGTTATATACAGGTGTGGTCACTGCCGGTACTACATTATACAGGAGCTGTAAAAAGTAGTTCTCCCCTTAAAGGTACATACACTACAGGTTCAGTATTGGGTTCAGTTGGAGTATGGGTTTAGGATTGGGTTCAGTTGGGGTACTGGGCTCAGTATTGGGTTCAGTTAGGGTACTGGGTTCAGTATTATGTTCAGTTGGGGTACTGGGCTCAGTATTGGGTTCAGTTGGGGTACTGGGCTCAGTATTGGGTTCAGTTGGGGTACAGGGTTCAGTATTGGGTTCAGTTGGGGTACTGGGCTCAGTATTGGGCTCAGTTGGGGTACTGGGTTCAGTATTGGGTTCAGTTGGGGTACTGGGCTCAGTATTGGGTTCAGTTGGGGTACTGTGTTCAGTATTGGGTTCAGTTAGGGTACTGGGTTCAGTATTGGGTTCAGTTGGGGTACTGGGTTCAGTATTGGGTTCAGTTAGGGTACTGGGTGCAGGATTGTGTTCAGTTGGGGTACTGGGTTCAGTATTGGGTTCAGTTGGGGTACTGGGCTCAGTATTGGGTTCAGTTGGGGTACTGGGTTCAGTATTGGGTTCAGTTGGGGTAATGGGCTCAGTATTGGGTTCAGTTGGGGTACTGTGTTCAGTATTGGGTTCAGTTAGGTTACTGCATTCAGTATTGGGTTCAGTTGGGGTACTGGGTTCAGTATTGGGTTCAGTTAGGGTACTGGGTGCAGGATTAGGTTCAGTTGGGGTACTGGGTTCAGTATTAGGTTCAGTTGGGGTACTGGGTTCAGTATTGGGTTCAGTTAGGGTACTGGGTTCAGTATTGGGTTCAGTTGGGGTACTGGGCTCAGTATTGGGTTCAGTTGGGGTACTGGGTTCAGTATTGGGTTCAGTTGTGGTACTGGGCTCAGTAATGGGTTCAGTTGGGGTACTGGGTTCAGTATTGGGTTCAGTTAGGGTACTGGGCTCAGTTTAGCATTCAGTTGGGGTACTGAGCTCATTATTGGGTTCAGTTGGTGTACTGGGTTCAGTATTGGGTTCAGTTAGGGTACTGGGTGCAGGATTGGGTTCAGTTAGGGTACTGGGTTCAGTATTGGGTTCAGTTGGGGTACTGGGTTCAGTATTGGGTTCAGTTGGGGTGCTGGGTGCGGGATTGGGTTCAGTTGGTGTACTGGGTTCAGGATTGGGTTCAGTTGGGATACTGGGTTCAGTATTGTGTTCAGTTGGGGTACTGGGTGCAGGATTGGGTTCAGTTGGGGTACTGGGTTCAGTATTGGGTTCACTTGGGGTACTGGGTTCACTATTGGGTTCAGTTAGGGTACTGGGTTCAGTATTGGGTTCAGTTTGGGTACTGGGTTCAGTATTGGGTTCAGTTAGGGTACTGGGCTCAGTATTGGGTTCAGTTGGGGTACTGGGTTCAGTATTGGGTTCAGTTGGGGTACTGGGCTCAGTATTGGGTTCAGTTAGGGTGCTGGGTTCAGTATTGGGTTCAGTTGGGGTACTGGGTTCAGTTGGGGTATTGGGTGAAGGATTGGGTTCAATTAGGGTACTGGGTTCAGTATTGGGTTCAGTTGGGGTACTGGGTTCAGTATTGGGTTCAGTTGGGGTACTGGGTTCAGTATAGGGTTCAGTTGGGGTACTGGGTTCAGTATTGGGTTCAGTTAGGGTACTTGTAATGTATGTAATGTATATATACCTTAAGGGAGAGAACTACTTTTTACAGCTCCTGTATACTGTAGTACCGGCAGTGACCACACCTGTATATAAACACTGAGTAGTGAGCTGTAGAGTTAGTTCTAGAGTAACCCTCATTCAGTAAACACCTGTTGATCGTTCCCTGCAGTCTGTTGTCTGATTATTGAAGGACACAACATTAAGATACACGGACATAACATTGGCGACGACGCAGATTCGAACCTACCTGCAACTCTGCATCACCTCTCAGGGATTCGCTCCTGGAGAACAGTGGAAGGAGGTCGAGTCCAGAAGCACGGGCGTCGACCACGGGCAACCGCCCAGTCATCCAGCGGAGATATGAGCATCGCAGGGGAGGCTGTCGAGAGCCAGGCTTGGCTTTCCAGTCACGGTGGTCCAGCGAAACGGGCTGGCAACAGGTACTGTGCAGAACCTTCCCGGACAGCGGCGGGCTAGAGCCCGACCGAGCGGCACAGATAAAGGCCGAGCAGCGTCGATGGGGGAGAGAGAGAGGGCAGAGCGCACAGGGCGCAGCCGGTGTTCAGGACCGAGCGGCGTCAACGGGGGAGAGAGACGAGAGAGAGCAGAGCGCAGCCGGTGGTCAAGGGCCGAGCAGCGTCAATGGGGGAGAGAGGCGCGCAGGAAAACGCGAGGCGCTACCATTGCCACGAGGACCGCAGAGAGCGGCATTGGCAGCAGCACAGGAGCAGCGCACGAAACCCACAGGGCGTCGCCATTTGTCACGAGGAACGCCGAGAGCGGCTTTGGCAGCAGCGCGGGAGACGCCATTTTAAGCCGCAGCGGGGAAGAAAGGAAAGCGCGGGAGACGCCATTTTTAGCCAGTCTAACCACACCCAAAAATGCCGAAGAGTGGCAGTATCACAGCGTTCGACAATGAAGTCGAAGATTGGACGACATATGTCGAACGCATAGAAGTATACTGCAAGGCGAATGAAGTGCCAGATGACAATAAAGCGCTGGTATTGTTGAATTCAATGGGTGCAAAAACGTATGGCTTACTACGAAACCTAGTAACCCCAGAGAAGCCAGTGGAAAAGGATTTTGAAAACATAGTGTCAATCCTACAGGACCACTTAAACCCCACACCGCTGCTGATAGCAGAAAGATTTAAGTTTCACAAAAGGAACCAGCATAAAGATGAAAGTAATGCTGAGTATTTAACGGAACTGCGCAAGCTATCGAAACACTGCCAGTTTGGAACGGGACTAGCAGATACTTTAAGGGACAAGTTTGTGTGTGGGCTTCAAAGTGAAGGAACCCAGAAACGGCTTCTATCAGAAAAGGATCTTACGCTGGACAAGGCTTTCAGCATTGCAGTATCACACGAAGCAGCAGCACGGGGCGCTGCAGAGATACAACGGAGACCGCAAGAATATGGCACAAATGAAATGTCACATGGAACAGTGAAGTGCTATCGCTGCGGCAGAACAACACACGACCATAATGATTGCTGGTTCAAGGACAAAGTGTGCAGACAGTGTGGAAAAGTAGGACACATAGCAAGAGTCTGCAGGTCGGGAAAGAAAACCAACAGCAAGAAATCTCCACAGGAGAAGTACAAGAAGGTACATAAGGTGACGGAGAGTAGTTCAGACGAACAGAAGAGTGATACAGACTCCGGAAGCAAGGAGCTGGGTTGTCTGAAACTACATAATGTGATCAAAACGGAGGATCACCAAACTATCTGGGTCACGCTTAAGATAGCAGAAGTCCAAGTAAAAATGGAATTGGACACAGGATCAGCCCTAACAGTCATAAACCGAAGGGACTACAAGCGACTATTCTTACATATACCCTTGAGAGATATAAAGATTGTCCTGAAGACGTACACGGGGCAAAAAGTCTACCCCAAAGGAAAAATAAGGGTGAACGTTATATATAACGGCAAGGAAACACCAAAAATAGACCTATATGTATTGCCAGATGGAGGACCACCACTACTAGGATGTGAATGGATCCGGAAGATACAGCTAGATTGGCATTCCATACAAGCACTGACTGTAGATGCCAAAAAGGATGATGACGTCACACCTGGACGACTGTCAAAAATGCTAACTGACGCACAAGAAGTGTTCCAGGAGGGACTCGGAACACTAAAAGGCATAACAGCGATGATCAAAATAGAGGAAAATGCAAGCCCAAAGTTTTTTAAGGCCAGACCGGTACCTTATGCGATCCGCCCAGCCGTCGAAGCAGAGCTGGAAGGTTTGGAACATTCATGAGTACTGTCCAAAGTGGACTGGAGCGAGTGGGCTACACCCATCGTATGAGTAATACGCCTGGGGAACCAAAGAAGGTTCGCATCTGTGGGGACTTTAAGGTGACAGTGAACCCAGTCCTTCACACTGCACAATATCCGCTTCCGCGGATTGAAGATATTTTCGCCTCGCTATCTGGAGGGAAACGCTTCACTAAGATTGATCTGGCCCAGGTGTACCTGCAAATGGAGGTAGAAGAAGCCTCGAAACAGTACCTCACGATCAACACTCATAAAGGTCTCTACCAATACAACCGGCTGGTGTTCGGGGTAGCATCAGCTCCGGCTATTTGGCAAAGGGCAATGGAACAACTCCTGCAAGGGATTCCAGGGACCCAGTGTTATTTGGACGACATCCTGGTCACGGGCGAAAATGACAGTGATCACCTCGCCAACCTGGAGCAGGTGCTCACTAGATTGAAGGAATATGGGCTCCGAGCTAATCGCTACAAATGCGAGTTTTTCCAGAAGCAGATCTCGTATTGTGGCCACGTTATTGATAAAGAGGAGTTACATAA
This sequence comes from Somniosus microcephalus, assembly GCF_052327205.1. Lineage (NCBI taxonomy): Eukaryota > Metazoa > Chordata > Chondrichthyes > Squaliformes > Somniosidae > Somniosus > Somniosus microcephalus. Next base: position 128,422,556 of record NC_141000.1, on the reverse strand, counting down.
GTCCCCTGAAAAGATTGAGGCAGTAGTCAAGGCTCCAGCACCGGAAAATGTGTCACAACTGAGGTCGTTCCTCGGGCTGGTGAACTACTACCATAAGTTCTTGCCAAATTTGTCTACCGTACTACACCCACTGAACGCCCTACTGCAAACGGGGGTACCATGGAAGTGGAGTGACGAATGTAAACGAGCTTTCCAGAAGCGCAAAGAATTGATCACATCAAAAGAGGTGTTGGCTCATTTCAACCCAGCACTACCAATTCGGTTGGCGTGTGATGCATCACCCTATGGCATTGGAGCGGTGCTGTCGCACAAATTCCCGGATGGCTAGGAGAGGCCAGTAGCCTTTGCGTCTCGGTCACTAACCTCAGGCGAGCGTAACTACGCCCAGATTGGCAGGGAGGCCCTCAGCCTAGTGTGGGGAGTGAAAAAGTTCAATCACTATCTGCACGGGCAGAAGTTCACCTTGCTGACTGACCACCAACCACTTGTCTCCAACTTTAATCCAAAGAAAGGCGTTCCGGTGATGACTGCGCAACGGCTACAAAGATGGTCCCTTTTTCTAGGGGCACACCAATATGAAATCGAGTATAAGGGCACGAAACAGCATGGAAACGCTGATGGGCTGTCACGCCTGCCACTGCCTACTGCGGAGGAAGCACCAGCAGTGGATCCTGTCGAAATATTTCATTCGACTATAATTGAATGCTTGCCAGTAACTAACGCTGGTATAGAGAAGGAGACCCGAAATGACCTGACACTGTCTCGGGTATATGATTTGACGGTGAAGGGATGACCAGCATATGGTGACTCACTGTTGCCAGCATTCTCGACAAGGAGAGAACAGCTGTCAGTATGCCAGGGGACCTTGATGTGTGGATCCCGAGTGGTAATTCCACCCAAGTTAAGGGAGAGAGTGCTCAATGAGCTTCACGAAGGTCATTTGGGAGGGGTGAAAATGAAAAGCCTTGCTAGGGCTTATGGCCTAGAAATTCATTTTGGGGCGCCCAGCTCGCCTGGGCGCCGGAATTACCGCTGCGCGCGGAGCCACTTGCGCAAGCGGGATATTCAGTGTCAGCGCACCAAGTGGAAGGCGGCCGCTAAACAGGGGTTTCGGCGCCCCGCTTGGGCGCTGAAACTGATTATCGGCGCGCTAGTGGCCGCAGCGCCACCCGCAGCGGAGCGGCAGGCTGCGGTACGGCAGGCCTTCCTCCCTCTCTTAAGGGGGAGGTGCCTGCAGCAGCCGGAGCCCCGATCGCGAGTGCCAGCAAAAGAGCCCGGCAGAACGGAGAAGTGCCGGGCTCCCGGAAACCAGCCGGCAATGCCGCGGGGGGGGGGGGGGGTGGAGGAGGCCGGGGAAGGAGGTGCGGGCAGGCGGCCGCCGAAAAAGCGGCCGGCCGCACCTCCACTTTAATTACCGCCACTACCGCCACAGGTAGGCCCTGTGTACCGGTCGCTGTTAGCGGCCGGCGCTGAAGAGGCGGGCGCGACTTAATATGGCGTTCTTCGCGGAAACGGGGCGCTGCGCACACCGATGACGTCATCGGTGGCGGCGCAGCGCTACAGCCTAACGCCGCCATTAGCGCACCGCTGAATTTCGCCTGAAGTTTGCAGACTGGCGCAAAAGCCCTCTTTGGGCGCAAACTGGTGGCGCAGGCCACTGAACTTCTAGGCCTATGTGTGGTGGCCGGGGATCGATCAGCAAATCGAGGACCTGACAAAGAGCTGCTCAGGATGCCAGAAGTTCCAAAATGCACCACCACAGGCCCCTCTACACCCATGGGAGTGGCCCTCATCTCCATGGCAACGGGTGCATGTTGATTTTGCTGACCAATTCATGGACTCAATGGGCTGGATTTTCCTAAGCCCCTGGAGTCGGGCTGGAGGCGTGCGGGCGATAAAAATCGGAGATCCGGGGGTCCCGACCCCATCCCGCCTCCAACCCGCCTCCATGTCAATTTCATAGGAGTCGGGTTGCCGACAAGTGCTGGAACCCGACTCCCAGAGGCGGGAAGGGATTAAAGGCAATTAAACTGCCTGTTAACAGGTAGTTAACAGGTAGTTTTTTGCCTATTCGCGATTTTTATTGCAGGTTTGTGGGCTTCCCGACAGCTCCAAACCACGAAAAGTTTTCGAGGCGGGACGTGGGTCTGAGGTCTTGGAGAGGTCGAGATGCCCAGTGTTCAGGTGAGTGAGGGGTGCAGGAGTGCAAAGGTAAGTGTTTTGCAAGTGTTTAAAGTGTTTAAATAAGTTTAACTTACTTTTACTTACCTTTACAGGAGTCCTGCATTCCGGTGTCGGGAGTCGGCTGCAAGAACCACAGAAGCTCCGATTTAAAAAAAAAAATCAGCTTCTTTGTTTCTACAGCAAAATGATTTTAAAGTTATCCTGAGAAAGGACTGAGGCTGAATTAGCAGTTTTTCAGTGCTTGACAGCTTCAAACAGCTGTTAAACACTGATATTTCATGTGCCAAAAGCTTTTGACAGATGAAATGTCAATCTCTGACGTCACCTGTTGCCGGGTGGCCCTTAATTGGCCTGCTGAGCCCACAGGGCGGGCTCAACAAGGTCAATCAGAGGAAAATCCAGTGGGTTGGCCACATCTCCATGGAGGCGGGACAACAAGCCCGAATGTGGGTTTCCCACCTCCAACCCGCCCCCGTAGCAAAATCCAGCCCAATGTTTTTAATAGCCGTGGATGCACACTCGAAATGGCCTGAGGTGATCAAAATGTCCTCCACCACCACGGAGAAAACCATTGCAGTCCTACGGACCATTTTTGCCAGGAACGGCTTGCCAGAGCAGATTTGCTCTGATAACGGACCACAGTTTGTGTCCGAAGAGTTTCGAAGATTTATGAAAAGGAATGGGGTAAGGCATTACACATCCGCCCCGTATCATCCAGCCACAAATGGATTGGCTGAGAGGTTTGTACAAACCTTTAAAAAAGCAGTAAAGGCCATGTGCGATGACGACATTCCACTGCAGCATAAGGTGGACAATTTCCTGTTAGCCTACAGAAATGCGACACATGCAGTCACCAACCAGGCCCCGGCCATGATGTTCTTTAACCGAAGGTTGAGATCTCATCTGGATTTGCTCAGACCAAATGTACGAAGAGATGTTAAGAGTAAGCAATTCCAGCACATCAATGAGAAGCTGACAAGGAGCTTCAATGTAGGGCAACCAGTCTTGGCTCGTGACTGCCGAACAGAGAATTGGCAACCAGGAATGATATGCACACGGCAGGGGCCACTAATGTACACAGTGGATGTTGGGGAGAACATTGTGAGACGCCATGCTGACCAGATCCTAGAGTCACAGGAACGAGTCAACCCCATGTCTCGGCCATACGTACCTGGTGAGGAACCCGACGTACAGGTCGCATCTACCTCAGAAACAATAGCATTGGAAGCTGATGAATCAACTGATGACAGGGTGCTAGAATCGCCTCCGCACCAAGAGCGAGACACTCGGGAAAGGCGTTATCCAGAAAGAACCAGGAAGCCTCCCCAGAGACTGAATATATGAATGGACTATTTTCATACAACATTGTATATTAAAAATGTTAATTGTTAAATGAGTATTATGGTACTGTTAATCTAAAAGGGGAGGAATTGTAATGTATGTAATGTATATATACCTTAAGGGAGAGAACTACTTTTTACAGCTCCTGTATACTGTAGTACCGGCAGTGACCACACCTGTATATAAACCCTGAGTAGTGATCTGTACAGTTAGTTCTAGAGTAACCCTCATTCAGTAAACACCTGTTGAATCGTTCCCTGCAGTCTGTTGTCTGATTATTGAAGGACACAACATTAAGATACACGGACATAACAGTACTGGGTTCAGTATTGGGTTCAGTTGCGGTAATGGGTTCAGTATTGGGTTCAGCTGGGGTACTGGGTTCAGTATTGGGTTCAGTTGGGGCACTGGGTTCAGTATTGGGTTCAGTTGGGGTACTGGGTTCAGTATTGCATTCAGTTAGGGTACTGGGTTCAGTATTGGGTTCAGTTAGGGTACTGGGTTCAGTATTGGGTTCAGTTGGGGTGCTGGGCTCAGTATTGGGTTCAGTTAGGGTACTGGGTTCAGTATTGGGTTCAGTTGGGGTACTGGGCTCAGTATTGGGTTCAGTTAGGGTGCTGGGTTCAGTATTGGGTTCAGTTGGGGTACTGGGTTCAGTATTGGGTTCAGTTGGGGAACTGGGCTCAGTATTGGGTTCAGTTGGGATACTGGGCTCAGTGTTGGGTTCAGTTAGGTTACTGGGTTCAGTATTGGGTTCAGTTGGGGTACTGGGTTCAGTATTGGGTTCAGTTGGGGTACTGGGCTCAGTATTGGGTTCAGTTGGGGTACTGGGCTCAGTATTGGGTTCAGTTGGGGTACTGGGCTCAGTATTGGGTTCAGTTGGGGTACTGGGCTCAGTATTGGGTTCAGTTGGTGTACTGGGCTGAGTATTGGGTTCAGTTGGGGTACTGGGCTCAGTATTGGGTTCAGTTGGGGTACTGGGCTCAGGATTGGGTTCAGTTGGGGTACTGGGTTCAGTATTGGTTTCAGTTGGCGTACTGGGCTGAGTATTGGGTTCAGCTGGGGGACTGGGTGCAGGATTGGGTTCAGTTAGGGGACTGGGCTGAGTATTGGGTTCAGTTGGGGTACTGGGCTCAGTATTGGGTTCAGTTGGGGGACTGGGTTCAGTATTGGGTTCAGTTGCGGTACTGGGCTCAGTATTGGGTTCAGTTGGGGTACTGGGCTCAGTATTGGGTTCAGTTGGGGTACTGGGCTCAGTATTGGGTTCAGTTGGGGGACTGGGTTCAGTATTGGGTTCAGTTGGGGTACTGGGTTCAGTATTGGGTTCAGTTGGGGGACTGGGCTGAGTATTGGGTTCAGTTGGGGTACTGGGCTCAGTATTGGGTTCAGTTGGGGTACTGGGCTCAGTATTGGGTTCAGTTGGGGGACTGGGTTCAGTATTGGGTTCAGTTGGGGTACTGGGCTCAGTATTGGGTTCAGTTGGGGGACTGGGCTGAGTATTGGGTTCAGTTGGGGTACTGGGCTCAGTATTGGGTTCAGTTGGGGTACTGGGCTCAGTATTGGGTTCAGTTGGGGGACTGGGTGCAGGATTGGGTTCAGTTGGGGTACTGGGCTCAGTATTGGGTTCAGTGAGGGGACTGGGCTGAGTATTGGGTTCAGTTGGGGTACTGGGCTGAATATTGGGTTCAGTTGGGGTACTGGGTGCAGGATTGGGTTCAGTTGGGGCACTGGGTTCAGTATTGGGTTCAGTTGGGGGACTGGGCTGAGTATTGGGTTCAGTTGGGGGACTGGGCTGAGTATTGGGTTCAGTTGGGGTACTGGGTGCAGGTTTGGGTTCAGTTGGGGGACTGGGTGCAGGATTGGGTTCAGTTGGGGTACTGGGCTCAGTATTGGGTTCAGTTGGGGTACTGGGCTGAGTATTGGGTTCAGTTGGGGTACTGGGCTGAGTATTGGGTTCAGTTGGGGTACTGGGTGCAGGTTTGGGTTCAGTTGGGGTACTGGGCTGAGCATTGGGTTCAGTTGGGGTACTGGGTGCAGGTTTGGGTTCAGTTGGGGTACTGGGCTGAGTATTGGGTTCAGTTGGGGTACTGGGCTGAGTATTGGGTTCAGTTGGGGTACTGGGTGCAGGTTTGGGTTCAGTTGGGGTACTGGGTTGAGTATTGGGTTCAGTTAGGGTACTGGGTGCAGGATTGGGCTCCACACCACAGGAAGGATGTTGAAGCTTCAGAGAGAATACAACAGGTGTGAGGAAATAAAAATACTGAGAATGACTTGAAGATTTGGGGCTTATTTCATTGGAACAACTCAGATTACAGCGGCGATATGATGGAAGTGTTAAAAACTACGAAAGGTTGGGACATGGTGGATAGAGCAGACAGTTTCCAGTAGTCATGGGGTCTGGAACGAAGGGCCAGAGATACAAGATTAAATGTAGGAGATTTAGAATGGAGGGCAGGAGAAACTTCTTCACACGGAGAGTTGTGAGGCTGTGGGATTCACTCCCAGGGGTAGTGCTTGAGGCAGAAACTGTTAATATTCCAGATTAGATTGGAGAGGGGGATGAAGGGATATGGGAATGGGCGGGTAAATGTGATTGGGACTCTTCTCCCACCAACAAGGACTGATTGGACCGAATGACCTGTTTCAGTGTTGTAACTTCTATGTATTTCTGTGTATATCAAACACTCTGTGTCCACTCCTGTATATCACACACGCTGTGTCACACTCCTGTATATCACACACTCAGTGTCACACTCCTGTATATCACACACTCTGTGTCACACTCCTGTGTATCACACACTCTGTGTCACACTCCTGTATATCACACACTCTGTGTCACACTCCTGTATATCACACACTCTGTGTCACACTCCTGTATATCACACACTCTGTGTCACACTCCTGTATATCACACACTCTGTGTCACACTCCTGTATATCACACACTCTGTGTCACACTCCTGTATATCACACACTCTGTGTCACACTCCTGTATATCAAACACTCTGTGTCACACTCCTGTATATCACTCACTCTGTGTCACACTCCTGTATATCACACACGCTGTGTCACACTCCTGTATATCACACACTCTGTGTCACACTCCTGTATATCACACACTCTGTGTCACACTCCTGTATATCACTCATTCTGTGTCACGCTCCGTATATCACACACTCTGTGTCACACTCCTGTATATCACACACTCTGTGTCACGCTCCTGTATATCACACACTCTGTGTCACACTCCTGTATATCACACACTCTGTGTCACACTCCTGTATATCACACACTCTGTGTCACACTCCTGTATATCACACAATCTGTGTCACGCTCCGTATATCACACATTCTGTGTCACACTCCTGTATATCACACACTCTGTGTCATACTCCTGTATATCACACACTCTGTGTCACACTCCTGTATATCACACACTCTGTGTCATACTCCTGTATATCACACACTCTGTGTTACAATCCTGTATATCACTCACTCTGTGTCACACTCCTGTATATCACTCACTCTGTGTTACACTCTGTATATCACAGACTCTGTGTCACACTCCTGTATATCACACACTCTGTGTCACGCTTCTGCATATCACACACTCTGTGTTACAATCCTGTATATCACACACTCTGTGTCACACTCCTGTATATCACATACTCTGTGTCACACTCCTGTATATCACACACTCTGTGTCACTCTCCTGTATATCACACACTCTGTGTTACAATCCTGTATATCACACACTCTGTGTCACACTCCTGTATATCACACACTCTGTGTTACAATCCTGTATATCACACACTCTGTGTCACACTCCTGTATATCACACACGCTGTGTCACACTCCTGTATATCACACACTCTGTGTTACAATCCTGTATATCACGCACTCTGTGTCACACTCCTGTATATCACACACTCTGTGTCACTCTCCTGTATATCACACACGCTGTGTCACACTCCTGTATATCACACACTCTGTGTCACACTCCTGTATATTACACACTCTGTGTCACACTCCTGTATATCACACACTCTGTGTCACACTCCTGTATATCACTCATTCTGTGTCACACTCCGTATATCACGCACTCTGTGTCACACTCCTGCATATCACTCACTCTGTGTCACACTCCGTATATCACACACTCTGTGTCACACTCCTGTATATCACTCACTCTGTGTCACGTTCCTGTATATCACACACTCTGTGTCACACTCCTGTATATCACTCACTCTGTGTCACGCTCCTGTATATCACACACTCTGTGTCACACTCCTGTATATCACACACTCTGTGTCACACTCCTGTATATCACACACTCTGTGTCACACTCCTGTATATCACACACTCTGTGTCACACTCCTGTATATCACACACGCTGTGTCACGCTCCTGTATATCACACACTCTGTGTCACACTCCTGTATATCACTCACTCTGTGTCACGCTCCTGTATATCACACACTCTGTGTCACGCTCCTGTATATCACACACTCTGTGTCACACTCCTGTATATCACACACTCTGTGTCACGCTCCTGTATATCACACACTCTGTGTCATGCTCCTGTATATCACACACTCTGTGTCACGCTCCTGTATATCACACACTCTGTGTCACACTCCTGTATATCACACACTCTGTGTCACGCTCCTGTATATCACACACTCTGTGTCACACTCCTGTATATCACACACTCTGTGTCACGCTCCTGTATATCACACACTCTGTGTCACGCTCCTGTATATCACACACTCTGTGTCACGCTCCTGTATATCACACACTCTGTGTCACGCTCCTGTATATCACACACTCTGTGTCACACTCCTGTATATCACACACTCTGTGTCACACTCCTGTATATCACTCACTCTGTGTCACGCTCCTGTATATCACACACTCTGTGTCACGCTCCTGTATATCACACACTCTGTGTCACGCTCCTGTATATCACACACTCTGTGTCACGCTCCTGTATATCACACACTCTGTGTCACGCTCCTGTATATCACTCACTCTGTGTCACACTCCTGTATAACACACACGCTGTGTCACACTCCTGTATATCACACACTCTGTGTCACACTCCTGTATATCACACACTCTGTGTCACACTCCTGTATATCACACACTCTGTGTCACACTTCTGTATATCACTCACTCTGTGTCACGCTCCTGTATATCACACACTCTGTGTCACACTCCTGTATATCACACAATCTGTGTCACACTCCTGTATAACACACACGCTGTGTCACACTCCTGTATAACACACACGCTGTGTCACACTCCTGTATATCACACACTCTGTGTCACACTCCTGTATATCACTCACTCTGTGTCACGCTCCTGTATATCACACACTCTGTGTCACACTCCTGTATATCACACACGTTGTGTCACGCTCCTGTATATCACACACTCTGTGTCACACTCCTGTATATCACTCACTCTGTGTCACGCTCCTGTATATCACACACTCTGTGTCACGCTCCTGTATATCACACACTCTGTGTCACACTCCTGTATATCACACACGTTGTGTCACACTCCAGTATAACACACACTCTGTGTCACACTCCCGTATAACACACACGCTGTGTCACGCTCCTGTATATCACACACTCTGTGTCACACTCCTGTATATCACACACGTTGTGTCACACTCCTGTATATCACACACTCTGTGTCACACTCCTGTATATCACACACTCTGTGTCACGCTCCTGTATATCACACACTCTGTGTCACACTCCTGTATATCACACACGTTGTGTCACACTCCTGTATAACACACACTCTGTGTCACGCTCCTGTATATCACACACTCTGTGTCACACTCCTGTATATCACACACTCTGTGTCACACTCCGTATATCACACACTCTGTGTCACACTCCGTATATCACACACTCTGTGTCACGCTCCTGTATATCACACACTCTGTGTCACACTCCGTATATCACACACTCTGTGTCACGCTCCTGTATATCACACACTCTGTGTCACACTCCGTATATCACACACTCTGTGTCACACTCCTGTATATCACACACGTTGTGTCACACTCCTGTATATCACACACTCTGTGTCACACTCCTGTATATCACACACTCTGTGTCACACTCCTGTATAACACACACTCTGTGTCACACTCCTGTATAACACACACGCTGTGTCACACTCCTGTATATCACACACTCTGTGTCACACTCCTGTATAACACACACTCTGTGTCACACTCCTGTATATCACACACTCAGTGTCACACTCCTGTATAACACACACGCTGTGTCACACTCCTGTATATCACACACTCTGTGTCACACTCCTGTATATCACACACTCTGTGTCACACTCCTGTATAACACACACTCTGTGTCACACTCCTGTATATCACACACTCTGTGTCACACTCCTGTATATCACACACTCTGTGTCACACTCCTGTATATCACACACTCTGTGTCACACTCCTGTATATCACACACTCTGTGTCACACTCCTGTATATCACACACGCTGTGTCACACTCCTGTATAACACACACGCTGTGTCACGCTCCTGTATATCACACACTCTGTGTCACACTCCTGTATATCACACACTCTGTGTCACACTCCTGTATAACACACACTCTCTGTCACACTCCTGTATAACACACACTCTGTGTCACACTCCTGTATATCACACACTCTGTGTCACACTCCTGTATAACACACACTCTCTGTCACACTCCTGTATAACACACACTCTGTGTCACACTCCTGTATATCACACACTCTCTGTCACACTCCTGTATAACACACACTCTGTGTCACACTCCTGTATATCACACACTCTGTGTCACACTCCTGTATAACACACACGCTGTGTCACACTCCTGTATAACACACACGCTGTGTCACACTCCTGTACAACACACACTCTGTGTCACACTCCTGTATATCACTCACTCTGTGTCACACTCCTGTATATCACACACTCTGTGTCACACTCCTGTACAACACACACTCTGTGTCACACTCCTGTATATCACTCACTCTGTGTCACACTCCTGTATAACACACACTCTGTGTCACACTCCTGTATATCACACACGCTGTGTCACACTCCTGTATATCACACACTCTGTGTCACACTCCTGTATATCACTCACTCTGTGTCACACTCCTGTATAACACACACTCTGTGTCACACTCCTGTATATCACACACTCTGTGTCACACTCCTGTATATCACTCACTCTGTGTCACACTCCTGTATATCACACACGCTGTGTCACGCTCCTGTATATCACACACGCTGTGTCACACTCCTGTATATCACTCACTCTGTGTCACACTCCTGTATAACACACACGCTGTGTCACGCTCCTGTATATCACACACGCTGTGTGACACTCCTGTATAACACACACGCTGTGTCACGCTCCTGTATATCACACACGCTGTGTCACACTCCTGTATAACACACACGCTGTGTCACACTCCTGTATATCACACACTCTGTGTCACACTCCTGTATATCACTCACTCTGTGTCACACTCCTGTATAACACACACTCTGTGTCACACTCCTGTATATCACACACTCTGTGTCACACTCCTGTATATCACACACTCTGTGTCACACTCCTGTATAACACACACTCTGTGTCACACTCCTGTATAACACACACGCTGTGTCACACTCCTGTATATCACACACTCTGTGTCACACTCCTGTATATCACACACTCTGTGTCACACTCCTGTATATCACTCACTCTGTGTCACACTCCTGTATAACACACACTCTGTGTCACACTCCTATATATCACACACGCTGTGTCACACTCCTATATAACACACACTCTGTGTCACACTCCTGTATAACACACACTCTGTGTCACACTCCTGTATAACACACACGCTGTGTCACACTCCTGTATATCACACACTCTGTGTCACACTCCTGTATATCACACACTCTGTGTCACACTCCTGTATATCACTCACTCTGTGTCACACTCCTGTATAACACACACTCTGTGTCACACTCCTGTATAACACACACTCTGTGTCACACTCCTGTATATCACACACTCTGTGTCACACTCCTGTATAACACACACTCTGTGTCACACTCCTGTATATCACACACTCTGTGTCACACTCCTGTATATCACACACTCTGTGTCACACTCCTGTATATCACACACTCTGTGTCACACTCCTGTATAACACACACTCTGTGTCACACTCCTGTATATCACACACTCTGTGTCACACTCCTGTACAACACACACGCTGTGTCACACTCCTGTATATCAAACACTCTGTGTCACACTCCTGTATATCACACACTCTGTGTCATGCCCCTGTATATCACACACTCTGTGTCACACTCCTGTATATCACACACTCTGTGTCACACTCCTGTATATCACACACTCTGTGTCACACTCCTGTATATCACACACACTCTGTGTCACACTCCTGTATATCACACACTCTGTGTCACGCCCCTGTATATCACACACTCTGTGTCACACTCCTGTATATCACACACTCTGTGTCACACTCCTGTATATCACACACTCTGTGTCACACTCCTGTATATCACACACACTCTGTGTCACACTCCTGTATAACACACACTCTGTGTCACACTCCTGTATATCACACACACTCTGTGTCACGCCCCTGTATATCACACACTCTGTGTCACACTCCTGTATATCACACACTCTGTGTCACACTCCTGTATATCACACACTCTGTGTCACACTCCTGTATATCACACACGCTGTGTCACGCTCCTGTATATCACACACTCTGTGTCACACTCCTGTATAACACACACTCTGTGTCACACTCCTGTATAACACACACTCTGTGTCACACTCCTGTATAACACACACTCTGTGTCACACTCCTGTATAACACACACTCTGTGTCACACTCCTGTATATCACACACTCTGTGTCACACTCCTGTATAACACACACTCTGTGTCACTCTAGTAATGGAGCTTGGCAGTGTTACCAGTGTAGCTGTTTGTTGCTGACTGCAAGTCCCCAGCAGATTGCAATGTAAGATATGAGCATTCAATTCAGTTCACTGCTTGATTCCATATATTTTAACAAATAATCAATTTGGGGTTTTACGAAGGGGAATTCGAAGAGTAATAGTCTCATTAGTAATGTGGAGACACTTGTTAAGCACTGAAATATGGGAGATTACCCAAAACCTGCTACTAAAATCATCATCTGTCCCCAATTAAAAATGATGCACGAGGGCTTCGCACTGGGCTAATGATCAGATTACTGGCAGATTATGGATCCTCACATCATTTGCCCACTTTGTCTTATGCATTGGTTGCAAGAGATGGAGATAAAATGATTCTGTCTCATGATTTACATTAAGCCATCTTGTTAACTTAAACCTCCATCTGGTCGGCAGTGAGAGTGATCCCAGTGAGGAATCTGTGGAAAACATCAGCAGAAAGCCAATGTTCTCGCCCATGTCAGGAATGATAGTGTTTGAAATGGGGCAATCTCTCACATCAGGGCTCAAGTGCTATCAAACACTCCCAGGGCAGGTACAGCACGGGTTAGATACAGAGTAAAGCTCCCTCTACACTGTCCCATCAAACACTCCCAGGGCAGGTACAGCACGGGTTAGATACAGAGTAAAGCTCCCTCTACACTCTCCAATCAAACACTCCCAGGGCAGGTACAGCACGGGTTAGATACAGAGTAAAGCTCCCTCTACACTGTCCCATCAAACACTCCCAGGGCAGGTACAGCACGGGTTAGATACAGAGTAAAGCTCCCTCTACACTGTCCCATCAAACACTCCCAGGGCAGGTACAGCACAGGTTAGATACAGAGTAAAGCTCCCTCTACACTGTCCCATCAAACACTCCCAGGGCAGGTACAACACGGGGTAGATACAGAGTAAAGCTCCCTCTACACTGTCCCATCAAACACTCCCAGGGCAGGTACAGCACGGGTTAGATACAGAGTAAAGCTCCCTCTATACTGTCACATCAAACACTCCCAGGGCAGGTACAGCATGGGTTAGAAACAGAGTAAAGCTCCCTCTACACTGTCCCATCAAACACTCCCAGGGCAGGTACAGCACAAGTTAGATACAGAGTAAAGCTCCCTCTACACTGTCCCATCAAACACTCCCAGGGCAGGTACAGCACAGGTTAGATACAGAGTAAAGCTCCCTCTACACTGTCCCATCAAACACTCCCAGGGCAGGTACAACACGGGGTAGATACAGAGTAAAGCTCCCTCTACACTGTCCCATCAAACACTCCCAGGGCAGGTACAGCACGGGTTAGATACAGAGTAAAGCTCCCTCTATACTGTCACATCAAACACTCCCAGGGCAGGTACAGCATGGGTTAGATACAGAGTAAAGCTCCCTCTACACTGTCCCATCAAACACTCCCAGGGCAGATACAGCACGGGTTAGATACAGAGTAAAGCTACCTCTATACTGTCACATCAAACACTCCCAGGGCAGGTACAGCACGTGTTAGATACAGAGTAAAACTCCCACTACACTGTCCCATCAAACACTCCCAGGGCAGGTACAGCAGGGGTTAGATACAGAGTAAAGCTCCATCTACACTGTCCCATCAAACACTCCCAGGGCAGGTACAGCACGGGTTAGATACAGAGTAAAGCTCCCTCGACACTGTCCAATCAAACACTCCCAGGGCAGGTACAGCAGGGGTTAGATACAGAGTAAAGCTCCCTCCACACTGTCCAATCAAACACTCCCAGGGCAGGTACAGCACGGGTTAGATACAGAGTAAAGCTCTCTCTACACTGTCCCATCAAACACTCCCAGGGCAGAAACAGCACGGGTTAGATACAGATTAAAGCTCCCTCTACACTGTCCCATCAAACACTCCCAGGGCAGATACAGCACGGGTTAGATACAGAGTAAAGCTCCCTCTATACTGTCACATCAAACACTCCCAAGGCAGGTACAGCACGGGTTAGATACAGAGTAAAGCTCCCACTACACTGTCCCATCAAACACTCCCAGGGCAGGTACAGCACGGGTAGGATACAGAGTAAAGCTCCCTCTACACTGTCCCATCAAACACTCCCAGGGCAGGTACAGCACGGGTTAGATACAGAGTAAAGCTCCCTCCACACTGTCCCATCAAACACTCCCAGGGCAGGTACAGCACGGGCTAGATACAGAGTAAAGCTCCCTCTACACTGTCCCATCAAACACTCCCAGGGCAGGTACAGCACGGGTTAGATACAGAGTAAAGCTCCCTCCACACTGTCCCATCAAACACTCCCAGGGCAGGTACAGCACGGGTTAGATACAGAGTAAAGCTCCCTCTACACTGTCCCATCAAACACTGCCAGGGCAGCTACAGCACGGGTTAGATACAGAGTAAAGCTCCCGCTACACTGTCACATGAAACACTCCCAGGGCAGGTACAGCACGGGTTAGATACAGAGTAAAGCTCCCTCTACACTGCCCCATCAAACACTCCCAGGGCAGGTACAGCACGGGTTAGATACAGAGCAAAGCTCCCTCTACACTGTCCCATCAAACACTCCCAGGGCAGGTACAGCACGGGTTAGATAAAGAGTAAAGCTCCCTCTACACTGTCCCATCACACACTCCCAGGGCAGGGACAGCACGGGTTAGATACAGAGTAAAGTTCCCTCTACACTGTCCCATCAAACACTCCCAGGGCAGGTACAGCACGGGTTAGATACAGAGTAAAGCTCCCTCTACACTGTCCCATCAAACACTCCCAGGGCAGGTACAGCACGGGTTAGATACAGAGTAAAGCTCCCTCTACACTGTCCCATCAAACACTCCCAGGGCAGGTACAGCACGGGTTAGATACAGAGTAAAGCTCCCTCTACACTGTCCCATCAAACACTCCCAGGGCAGGTACAGCACAAGTTAGATACAGAGTAAAGCTCCCTCTGCACTGTCCCATCAAACATTCCCAGGGCAGGTACAGCACAGGTTAGATACAGAGTAAAGCTCCCTCTACACTGCCCCATCAAACACTCCCAGGGCAGGTACAACACGGGGTAGATACAGAGTAAAGCTCCCTCTACACTGTCCCATCAAACACTCCCAGGGCAGGTACAGCACGGGTTAGATACAGAGTAAAGCTCCCTCTATACTGTCACATCAAACACTCCCAGGGCAGGTACAGCATGGGTTAGATACAGAGTAAAGCTCCCTCTACACTGTCCCATCAAACACTCCCAGGGCAGATACAGCACGAGTTAGATACAGAGTAAAGCTCCCTCTGTACTGTCACATCAAACACTCCCAGGGCAGGTACAGCACGTGTTAGATACAGAGTAAAACTCCCACAACACTGTCCCATCAAACACTCCCAGGGCAGGTACAGCAGGGGTTAGATACAGAGTAAAGCTCCATCCACACTGTCCCATCAAACACTCCCAGGGCAGGTACAGCACGGGTTAGATACAGAGTAAAGCTCCCTCGACACTGTCCAATCAAACACTCCCAGGGCAGGTACAGCAGGGGTTAGATACAGAGTAAAGCTCCGTCTACACTGTCCAATCAAACACTCCCAGGGCAGGTACAGCACGGGTTAGATACAGAGTAAAGCTCTCTCTACACTGTCCCATCAAACACTCCCAGGGCAGTAACAGCACGGGTTAGATACAGAGTAAAGCTCCCTCTACACTGTCCCATCAAACACTCCCAGGGCAGATACAGCACGGGTTAGATACAGAGTAAAGCTCCCGCTACACTGTCACATGAAACACTCCCAGGGCAGGTACAGCAGGGGTTAGATACAGAGTAAAGCTCCCTCTACACTGCCCCATCAAACACTCCCAGGGCAGGTACAGCACGGGTTAGATACAGAGCAAAGCTCCCTCTGCACTGTCCCATCAAACACTCCCAGGGCAGGTACAGCACGGGTTAGATAAAGAGTAAAGATCCCTCTACACTGTCCCATCAAACACTCCCAGGGCAGGTACAGCACGGGTTAGATACAGAGTAAAGTTCCCTCTACACTGCCCCATCAAACACTCCCAGGGCAGGTACAGCACGGGTTAGATACAGAGTAAAGCTCCCTCTACACTGTCCCATCAAACACTCCCAGGGCAGGTACAGCACGGGTTAGATATAGAGTAAAGCTCCCTCTACACTGTCCCATCAAACACTCCCAGGGCAGGTACAGCACGGGTTAGATACAGAGTAAAGCTCCCTCTACACTGTCCCATCAAACACTCCCAGGGCAGGTACAGCACAAGTTAGATACAGAGTAAAGCTCCCTCTACACTGACCCATCAAACACTCCCAGGGCAGGTACAGCACAGGTTAGATACAGAGTAAAGCTCCCTCTACACTGTCCCATCAAACACTCCCAGGGCAGGTACAACACGGGGTAGATACAGAGTAAAGCTCCCTCTACACTGTCCCATCAAACACTCCCAGGGCAGATACAGCACGGGTTAGATACAGAGTAAAGCTCCCTCTATACTGTCACATCAAACACTCCCAGGGCAGGTACAGCACGGGTTAGATACAGAGTAAAACTCCCACTACACTGTCCCATCAAACACTCCCAGGGCAGGTACAGCAGGGGTTAGATACAGAGTAAAGCTCCATCTACACTGTCCCATCAAACACTCCCAGGGCAGGTACAGCACGGGTTAGATACAGAGTAAAGCTCCCTCTACACTGTCCAATCAAACACTCCCAGGGCAGGTACAGCACGGGTTAGATACAGAGTAAAGCTCTCTCTACACTGTCCCATCAAACACTCCCAGGGCAGAAACAGCACGGGTTAGATACAGAGTAAAGCTCCCTCTACACTGTCCCATCAAACACTCCCAGGGCAGGTACAGCACGGGTTAGATACAGAGTAAAGCTCCCTCTACACTGTCCCATCAAACACACCCAGGGCAGGTACAGCACGGGTTAGATACAGAGTAAAGCTCCCTCTACACTGTCCCATCAAACACTCCCAGGGCAGGTACAGCACGGGTTAGAGACAGAGTAAAGCTCCCTCTACACTGTCCCATCAAACACTCCCAGGGCAGATACAGCATGGGTTATCTACAGAGTAAAGCTCCCTCTACACTGTCCCATCAAACACTCCCAGGGCAGGTACAGCACGGGTTAGATACAGAGTAAAGCTGCCTCTACACTGCCCCATCAAACAATCCCAGGGCAGAAACAGCACGGGTTAGATACAGAGCAAAGCTCCCTCTACACTGTCCCATCAAACACTCCCAGGGCAGGTACAGCACGGGTTAGATACAGAGTAAAGCTCCCTCTACACTGTCCCATCAAACACTCCCAGGGCAGGTACAGCACGGGTTAGATACAGAGTAAAGCTCCCTCTGCACTGTCCCATCAAACACTCCCAGGGCAGGTACAGCACGGGTTAGATACAGAGTAAAGCTCCCTCTACACTGTCCCATCAAACACTCCCAGGGCAGGTACAGCACAGGTTAGATACAGAGTAAAGCTCCCTCTACACTGTCCCATCAAACACTCCCAGGGCAGGTACAACACGGGGTAGATGCAGAGCAAAGCTCCCTCTACACTGTCCCATCAAACACTCCCAGGGCAGGTACAGCACGGGTTAGATACAGAGTAAAGCTCCCTCTATACTGTCCCATCAAACACTCCCAGGGCAGGTACAGCACGGGTTAGATACAGAGTAAAGCTCCCTCTACACTGTCCCATCAAACACTCCCAGGGCAGGTACAGCACGGGTTAGATACAGAGTAAAGCTCTCTCTACGCTGTCCCATCAAACACTCCCAGGGCAGAAACAGCACGGGTTAGATACAGAGTAAAGCTCCCTCTACACTGTCCCATCAAACACTCCCAGGGCAGGTACAGCACGGGTTAGATACAGAGTAAAGCTCCCTCTACACTGTCCCTTCAAACACTCCCAGAGCAAGTACAGCACAGGTTAGATACAGAGTAAAGCTCCCTCTACACTGTCCCATCAAACACTCCCAGGGCAGGTACAGCACGGGTTAGATACAGAGTAAAGCTCCCTCTACACTGTCACATGAAACACTCCCAGGGCAGGTACAGCACATGTTAGATACAGAGTAAAGCTCCCTCTACACTGCCCCATCAAACACTCCCAGGGCAGGTACCGCACGGGTTAGATACAGAGCAAAGCTCCCTCTACACTGTCCCATCAAACACTCCCAGGGCAGGTACAGCACAGGTTAGATAAAGAGCAAGCTCCCTCTGCACTGTCCCATCAAACACTCCCAGGGCAGGTACAGCACGGGTTAGATAAAGAGCAAGCTCCCTCTGCACTGTCCCATCAAACACTCCCAGGGCAGGTACAGCACGGGTTAGATACAGAGTAAATCTCCCTCTACACTGTCCCATCAAACACTCCCAGGGCAGGTACAGCATGGTTCAGATACACAGTAAAGCTCCCTCTACACTGTCCCATCAAACACTCCCAGGACAGGTACAGCACGGGTTAGATACGGAGTAAAGCTCCCTCTACACTGGCCCATCAAACACTCCCAGGGCAGGTACAGCACGGGTTAGATACAGAGTAAAGCTCCCTCTACACTGTCCGATCAAACACTCCCAGGGCAGGTACAGCACGGGTTAGATACAGAGTAAAGCTCCCTCTACACTGTCCCATCAAACACTCCCAGGGCAGGGACAGCACGGGTTAGATACAGAGTAAAGCTCCCTCTACACTGTCCCATCAAACACTCCCAGGGCAGGTACAGCACGGGTTAGATACAGAGTAAAGCTCCCTCTACACTGTCCCATCAAACACTCCCAGGGCAGGTACAGCACGGGTTAGATACAGAGTAAAGCTCCCTCTACACTGTCCAATCAAACACTCCCAGGGCAGTTACAGCACGGGTTAGATGCAGAGTAAAGCTCTCTCTACACTGTCTCACCAAACACTCCCAGGGCAGGTACAGCACGGGTTAGATAGAGAGACAAGCTCCCTCTACACTGTCCCATCAAACACTCCCAGGGCAGGTACAGCACGGGTTAGATACAGAGTAAAGCTCCCTCTACACTGTCCCATCAAACACTCCCAGGGCAGGTACAGCACGGGTTAGATACAGAGTAAAGCTCCCACTACACTGTCCCATCAAACACTCCCAGGGCAGGTACAGCACGGGTTAGATACAGAGTAAAGCTCCCCCTACACTGTCCCATCAAACACTCCCAGGGCAGGTACAGCACGGGTTAGATACAGAGTAAAGCTCTCTCTACACTGTCCCATCAAACACTCCCAGGGCAGAAACAGCACGGGTTAGATACAGAGTAAAGTTCCCTCTACACTGTCCCATCAAACACTCCCAGGGCAGGTACAGCACGGGTTAGATACAGAGTAAACCTCCCTCTACACTGTCCCATCAAACACTCCCAGGGCAGGTACAGCACGGGTTAGATACAGAGTAAAGCTCCCTCTACACTGTCCCATCAAACACTCCCAGGGCAGGTACAGCACAGGTTAGATACAGAGTAAAGCTCCCTCTACGCTGTCCCATCAAACACTCCCAGGGCAGGTACAACACGGTGTAGATACAGAGCAAAGCTCCCTCTACACTGTCCCATCAAACACTCCCAGGGCAGGTACAGCACGGGTTAGATACAGGGTAAAGCTCCCTCTATACTGTCACATCAAACACTCCCAGGGCAGGTACAGCATGGGTTAGATACAGAGTAAAGCTCCCTCTACACTGTCCCATCAAACACTCCCAGGGCAGATACAGCACGGGTTAGATACAGAGTAAAGCTCCCTCTATACTGTCACATCAAACACTCCCAGGGCAGGTACAGCACGGGTTAGATGCAGAGTAAAGCTCCCTCTACACTGTCCAATCAAACACTCCCAGGGCAGGTACAGCACGGGTTAGATACAGAGTAAAGCTCTCTCTACACTGTCCCATCAAACACTCCCAGGCCAGAAACAGCACGGGTTAGATACAGAGTAATGCTCCCTCTACACTGTCCCATCAAACACTCCCAGGGAAGGCACAGCACGGGTTAGATACAGAGTAAAGCTCCCTCTACACTGTCCCATCAAACACTCCCAGGGCAGGTATAGCACGGGTTAGATACAGAGTGAAGCTCCCTCTACACTGTCCCATCAAACACTCCCAGGGCAGGTACAGCACGGGTTAGATACAGAGTAAAGCTCTCTCTACACTGTCCCATCAAACACTCCCAGGGCAGAAACAGCACGGGTTAGATACAGAGTAAAGTTCCCTCTACACTGTCCCATCAAACACTCCCAGGGCAGGTACAGCACGGGTTAGATACAGAGTAAAGCTCCCTCTACACTGTCCCATCAAACACTCCCAGGGCAGGTACAGCACGGGTTAGATACAGAGTAAAGCTCCCTCTACACTGTCCCATCAAACACTCCCAGGGCAGGTACAGCACAGGTTAGATACAGAGTAAAGCTCCCTCTACACTGTCCCATCAAACACTCCCAGGGCAGGTACAACACGGGGTAGATGCAGAGCAAAGCTCCCTCTACACTGTCCCATCAAACACTCCCAGGGCAGGTACAGCACGGGTTAGATACAGAGTAAAGCTCCCTCTATACTGTCCCATCAAACACTCCCAGGGCAGGTACAGCACGGGTTAGATACAGAGTAAAGCTCCCTCTACACTGTCCCATCAAACACTCCCAGGGCAGGTACAGCACGGGTTAGATACAGAGTAAAGCTCTCTCTACGCTGTCCCATCAAACACTCCCAGGGCAGAAACAGCACGGGTTAGATACAGAGTAAAGCTCCCTCTACACTGTCCCATCAAACACTCCCAGGGCAGGTACAGCACGGGTTAGATACAGAGTAAAGCTCCCTCTACACTGTCCCTTCAAACACTCCCAGAGCAAGTACAGCACAGGTTAGATACAGAGTAAAGCTCCCTCTACACTGTCCCATCAAACACTCCCAGGGCAGGTACAGCACGGGTTAGATACAGAGTAAAGCTCCCTCTACACTGTCACATGAAACACTCCCAGGGCAGGTACAGCACATGTTAGATACAGAGTAAAGCTCCCTCTACACTGCCCCATCAAACACTCCCAGGGCAGGTACCGCACGGGTTAGATACAGAGCAAAGCTCCCTCTACACTGTCCCATCAAACACTCCCAGGGCAGGTACAGCACAGGTTAGATAAAGAGCAAGCTCCCTCTGCACTGTCCCATCAAACACTCCCAGGGCAGGTACAGCACGGGTTAGATAAAGAGCAAGCTCCCTCTGCACTGTCCCATCAAACACTCCCAGGGCAGGTACAGCACGGGTTAGATACAGAGTAAATCTCCCTCTACACTGTCCCATCAAACACTCCCAGGGCAGGTACAGCATGGTTCAGATACACAGTAAAGCTCCCTCTACACTGTCCCATCAAACACTCCCAGGACAGGTACAGCACGGGTTAGATACGGAGTAAAGCTCCCTCTACACTGGCCCATCAAACACTCCCAGGGCAGGTACAGCACGGGTTAGATACAGAGTAAAGCTCCCTCTACACTGTCCCATCAAACACTCCCAGGGCAGGTACAGCACGGGTTAGATACAGAGTAAAGCTCCCTCTACACTGTCCCATCAAACACTCCCAGGGCAGGGACAGCACGGGTTAGATACAGAGTAAAGCTCCCTCTACACTGTCCCATCAAACACTCCCAGGGCAGGTACAGCACGGGTTAGATACAGAGTAAAGCTCCCTCTACACTGTCCCATCAAACACTCCCAGGGCAGGTACAGCACGGGTTAGATACAGAGTAAAGCTCCCTCTACACTGTCCAATCAAACACTCCCAGGGCAGTTACAGCACGGGTTAGATGCAGAGTAAAGCTCTCTCTACACTGTCTCACCAAACACTCCCAGGGCAGGTACAGCACGGGTTAGATAGAGAGTCAAGCTCCCTCTACACTGTCCCATCAAACACTCCCAGGGCAGGTACAGCACGGGTTAGATACAGAGTAAAGCTCCCTCTACACTGTCCCATCAAACACTCCCAGGGCAGGTACAGCACGGGTTAGATACAGAGTAAAGCTCCCACTACACTGTCCCATCAAACACTCCCAGGGCAGGTACAGCACGGGTTAGATACAGAGTAAAGCTCCCCCTACACTGTCCCATCAAACACTCCCAGGGCAGGTACAGCACGGGTTAGATACAGAGTAAAGCTCTCTCTACACTGTCCCATCAAACACTCCCAGGGCAGAAACAGCACGGGTTAGATACAGAGTAAAGTTCCCTCTACACTGTCCCATCAAACACTCCCAGGGCAGGTACAGCACGGGTTAGATACAGAGTAAACCTCCCTCTACACTGTCCCATCAAACACTCCCAGGGCAGGTACAGCACGGGTTAGATACAGAGTAAAGCTCCCTCTACACTGTCCCATCAAACACTCCCAGGGCAGGTACAGCACAGGTTAGATACAGAGTAAAGCTCCCTCTACGCTGTCCCATCAAACACTCCCAGGGCAGGTACAACACGGTGTAGATACAGAGCAAAGCTCCCTCTACACTGTCCCATCAAACACTCCCAGGGCAGGTACAGCACGGGTTAGATACAGGGTAAAGCTCCCTCTATACTGTCACATCAAACACTCCCAGGGCAGGTACAGCATGGGTTAGATACAGAGTAAAGCTCCCTCTACACTGTCCCATCAAACACTCCCAGGGCAGATACAGCACGGGTTAGATACAGAGTAAAGCTCCCTCTATACTGTCACATCAAACACTCCCAGGGCAGGTACAGCACGGGTTAGATACAGAGTAAAGCTCCCTCTACACTGTCCAATCAAACACTCCCAGGGCAGGTACAGCACGGGTTAGATACAGAGTAAAGCTCTCTCTACACTGTCCCATCAAACACTCCCAGGCCAGAAACAGCACGGGTTAGATACAGAGTAATGCTCCCTCTACACTGTCCCATCAAACACTCCCAGGGAAGGCACAGCACGGGTTAGATACAGAGTAAAGCTCCCTCTACACTGTCCCATCAAACACTCCCAGGGCAGGTATAGCACGGGTTAGATACAGAGTGAAGCTCCCTCTACACTGTCCCATCAAACACTCCCAGGGCAGGTACAGCACGGGTTAGATACAGAGTAAAGCTCTCTCTACACTGTCCCATCAAACACTCCCAGGGCAGAAACAGCACGGGTTAGATACAGAGTAAAGTTCCCTCTACACTGTCCCATCAAACACTCCCAGGGCAGGTACAGCACGGGTTAGATACAGAGTAAAGCTCCCTCTACACTGTCCCATCAAACACTCCCAGGGCAGGTACAGCACGGGTTAGATACAGAGTAAAGCTCCCTCTACACTGTCCCATCAAACACTCCCAGGGCAGGTACAGCACGGGTTAGATAGAGAGTAAAGCTCCCTCTACACTGTCACATGAAACACTCCCAGGGCAGGTACAGCACGGGTTAGAGACAGAGTAAAGCTCCCTCTGCACTGTCCCATCAAACACTCCCAGGGCAGGTACAGCACGGGTTAGATACAGAGTAAATCTCCCTCTACACTGTCCCATCAAACACTCCCAGGGCAGGTACAGCATGGTTCAGATACACAGTAAAGCTCCCTCTACACTGTCCCATCAAACACTCCCAGGACAGGTACAGCACGGGTTAGATACGGAGTAAAGCTCCCTCTACACTGGCCCATCAAACACTCCCAGGGCAGGTACAGCACGGGTTAGATACAGAGTAAAGCTCCCTCTACACTGTCCCATCAAACACTCCCAGGGCAGGTACAGCACGGGTTAGATACAGAGTAAAGCTCCCTCTACACTGTCCCATCAAACACTCCCAGGGCAGGGACAGCACGGGTTAGATACAGAGTAAAGCTCCCTCTACACTGTCCCATCAAACACTCCCAGGGCAGGTACAGCACGGGTTAGATACAGAGTAAAGCTCCCTCTACACTGTCCCATCAAACACTCCCAGGGCAGGTACAGCACGGGTTAGATACAGAGTAAAGCTCCCTCTACACTGTCCAATCAAACACTCCCAGGGCAGTTACAGCACGGGTTAGATGCAGAGTAAAGCTCTCTCTACACTGTCTCACCAAACACTCCCAGGGCAGGTACAGCACGGGTTAGATAGAGAGTCAAGCTCCCTCTACACTGTCCCATCAAACACTCCCAGGGCAGGTACAGCACGGGTTAGATACAGAGTAAAGCTCCCTCTACACTGTCCCATCAAACACTCCCAGGGCAGGTACAGCACGGGTTAGATACAGAGTAAAGCTCCCACTACACTGTCCCATCAAACACTCCCAGGGCAGGTACAGCACGGGTTAGATACAGAGTAAAGCTCCCCCTACACTGTCCCATCAAACACTCCCAGGGCAGGTACAGCACGGGTTAGATACAGAGTAAAGCTCTCTCTACACTGTCCCATCAAACACTCCCAGGGCAGAAACAGCACGGGTTAGATACAGAGTAAAGTTCCCTCTACACTGTCCCATCAAACACTCCCAGGGCAGGTACAGCACGGGTTAGATACAGAGTAAACCTCCCTCTACACTGTCCCATCAAACACTCCCAGGGCAGGTACAGCACGGGTTAGATACAGAGTAAAGCTCCCTCTACACTGTCCCATCAAACACTCCCAGGGCAGGTACAGCACAGGTTAGATACAGAGTAAAGCTCCCTCTACGCTGTCCCATCAAACACTCCCAGGGCAGGTACAACACGGTGTAGATACAGAGCAAAGCTCCCTCTACACTGTCCCATCAAACACTCCCAGGGCAGGTACAGCACGGGTTAGATACAGGGTAAAGCTCCCTCTATACTGTCACATCAAACACTCCCAGGGCAGGTACAGCATGGGTTAGATACAGAGTAAAGCTCCCTCTACACTGTCCCATCAAACACTCCCAGGGCAGATACAGCACGGGTTAGATACAGAGTAAAGCTCCCTCTATACTGTCACATCAAACACTCCCAGGGCAGGTACAGCACGGGTTAGATACAGAGTAAAGCTCCCTCTACACTGTCCAATCAAACACTCCCAGGGCAGGTACAGCACGGGTTAGATACAGAGTAAAGCTCTCTCTACACTGTCCCATCAAACACTCCCAGGCCAGAAACAGCACGGGTTAGATACAGAGTAATGCTCCCTCTACACTGTCCCATCAAACACTCCCAGGGAAGGCACAGCACGGGTTAGATACAGAGTAAAGCTCCCTCTACACTGTCCCATCAAACACTCCCAGGGCAGGTATAGCACGGGTTAGATACAGAGTGAAGCTCCCTCTACACTGTCCCATCAAACACTCCCAGGGCAGGTACAGCACGGGTTAGATACAGAGTAAAGCTCTCTCTACACTGTCCCATCAAACACTCCCAGGGCAGAAACAGCACGGGTTAGATACAGAGTAAAGTTCCCTCTACACTGTCCCATCAAACACTCCCAGGGCAGGTACAGCACGGGTTAGATACAGAGTAAAGCTCCCTCTACACTGTCCCATCAAACACTCCCAGGGCAGGTACAGCACGGGTTAGATACAGAGTAAAGCTCCCTCTACACTGTCCCATCAAACACTCCCAGGGCAGGTACAGCACAGGTTAGATACAGAGTAAAGCTCCCTCTACACTGTCCCATCAAACACTCCCAGGGCAGGTACAACACGGGGTAGATGCAGAGCAAAGCTCCCTCTACACTGTCCCATCAAACACTCCCAGGGCAGGTACAGCACGGGTTAGATACAGAGTAAAGCTCCCTCTATACTGTCCCATCAAACACTCCCAGGGCAGGTACAGCACGGGTTAGATACAGAGTAAAGCTCCCTCTACACTGTCCCATCAAACACTCCCAGGGCAGGTACAGCACGGGTTAGATACAGAGTAAAGCTCTCTCCACGCTGTCCCATCAAACACTCCCAGGGCAGAAACAGCACGGGTTAGATACAGAGTAAAGCTCCCTCTACACTGTCCCATCAAACACTCCCAGGGCAGGTACAGCACGGGTTAGATACAGAGTAAAGCTCCCTCTACACTGTCCCTTCAAACACTCCCAGAGCAAGTACAGCACAGGTTAGATACAGAGTAAAGCTCCCTCTACACTGTCCCATCAAACACTCCCAGGGCAGGTACAGCACGGGTTAGATACAGAGTAAAGCTCCCTCTACACTGTCACATGAAACACTCCCAGGGCAGGTACAGCACATGTTAGATACAGAGTAAAGCTCCCTCTACACTGCCCCATCAAACACTCCCAGGGCAGGTACCGCACGGGTTAGATACAGAGCAAAGCTCCCTCTACACTGTCCCATCAAACACTCCCAGGGCAGGTACAGCACACGTTAGATAAAGAGCAAGCTCCCTCTGCACTGTCCCATCAAACACTCCCAGGGCAGGTACAGCACGGGTTAGATAAAGAGCAAGCTCCCTCTGCACTGTCCCATCAAACACTCCCAGGGCAGGTACAGCACGGGTTAGATACAGAGTAAATCTCCCTCTACACTGTCCCATCAAACACTCCCAGGGCAGGTACAGCATGGTTCAGATACACAGTAAAGCTCCCTCTACACTGTCCCATCAAACACTCCCAGGACAGGTACAGCACGGGTTAGATACGGAGTAAAGCTCCCTCTACACTGGCCCATCAAACACTCCCAGGGCAGGTACAGCACGGGTTAGATACAGAGTAAAGCTCCCTCTACACTGTCCCATCAAACACTCCCAGGGCAGGTACAGCACGGGTTAGATACAGAGTAAAGCTCCCACTACACTGTCCCATCAAACACTCCCAGGGCAGGTACAGCACGGGTTAGATACAGAGTAAAGCTCCCCCTACACTGTCCCATCAAACACTCCCAGGGCAGGTACAGCACGGGTTAGATACAGAGTAAAGCTCTCTCTACACTGTCCCATCAAACACTCCCAGGGCAGAAACAGCACGGGTTAGATACAGAGTAAAGTTCCCTCTACACTGTCCCATCAAACACTCCCAGGGCAGGTACAGCACGGGTTAGATACAGAGTAAACCTCCCTCTACACTGTCCCATCAAACACTCCCAGGGCAGGTACAGCACGGGTTAGATACAGAGTAAAGCTCCCTCTACACTGTCCCATCAAACACTCCCAGGGCAGGTACAGCACAGGTTAGATACAGAGTAAAGCTCCCTCTACGCTGTCCCATCAAACACTCCCAGGGCAGGTACAACACGGTGTAGATACAGAGCAAAGCTCCCTCTACACTGTCCCATCAAACACTCCCAGGGCAGGTACAGCACGGGTTAGATACAGGGTAAAGCTCCCTCTATACTGTCACATCAAACACTCCCAGGGCAGGTACAGCATGGGTTAGATACAGAGTAAAGCTCCCTCTACACTGTCCCATCAAACACTCCCAGGGCAGATACAGCACGGGTTAGATACAGAGTAAAGCTCCCTCTATACTGTCACATCAAACACTCCCAGGGCAGGTACAGCACGGGTTAGATACAGAGTAAAGCTCCCTCTACACTGTCCAATCAAACACTCCCAGGGCAGGTACAGCACGGGTTAGATACAGAGTAAAGCTCTCTCTACACTGTCCCATCAAACACTCCCAGGCCAGAAACAGCACGGGTTAGATACAGAGTAATGCTCCCTCTACACTGTCCCATCAAACACTCCCAGGGAAGGCACAGCACGGGTTAGATACAGAGTAAAGCTCCCTCTACACTGTCCCATCAAACACTCCCAGGGCAGGTATAGCACGGGTTAGATACAGAGTGAAGCTCCCTCTACACTGTCCCATCAAACACTCCCAGGGCAGGTACAGCACGGGTTAGATACAGAGTAAAGCTCTCTCTACACTGTCCCATCAAACACTCCCAGGGCAGAAACAGCACGGGTTAGATACAGAGTAAAGTTCCCTCTACACTGTCCCATCAAACACTCCCAGGGCAGGTACAGCACGGGTTAGATACAGAGTAAAGCTCCCTCTACACTGTCCCATCAAACACTCCCAGGGCAGGTACAGCACGGGTTAGATACAGAGTAAAGCTCCCTCTACACTGTCCCATCAAACACTCCCAGGGCAGGTACAGCACGGGTTAGATAGAGAGTAAAGCTCCCTCTACACTGTCACATGAAACACTCCCAGGGCAGGTACAGCACGGGTTAGATACAGAGTAAAGCTCCCTCTACACTGTCCAATCAAACACTCCCAGGGCAGGTACAGCACGGGTTAGATACAGAGTAAAGCTCTCTCTACACTGTCCCATCAAACACTCCCAGGCCAGAAACAGCACGGGTTAGATACAGAGTAATGCTCCCTCTACACTGTCCCATCAAACACTCCCAGGGAAGGCACAGCACGGGTTAGATACAGAGTAAAGCTCCCTCTACACTGTCCCATCAAACACTCCCAGGGCAGGTATAGCACGGGTTAGATACAGAGTGAAGCTCCCTCTACACTGTCCCATCAAACACTCCCAGGGCAGGTACAGCACGGGTTAGATACAGAGTAAAGCTCTCTCTACACTGTCCCATCAAACACTCCCAGGGCAGAAACAGCACGGGTTAGATACAGAGTAAAGTTCCCTCTACACTGTCCCATCAAACACTCCCAGGGCAGGTACAGCACGGGTTAGATACAGAGTAAAGCTCCCTCTACACTGTCCCATCAAACACTCCCAGGGCAGGTACAGCACGGATTAGATACAGAGTAAAGCTCCCTCTACACTGTCCCATCAAACACTCCCAGGGCAGGTACAGCACGGGTTAGATAGAGAGTAAAGCTCCCTCTACACTGTCACATGAAACACTCCCAGGGCAGGTACAGCACGGGTTAGAGACAGAGTAAAGCTCCCTCTGCACTGTCCCATCAAACACTCCCAGGGCAGGTACAGCACGGGTTAGATACAGAGTAAATCTCCCTCTACACTGTCCCATCAAACACTCCCAGGGCAGGTACAGCATGGTTCAGATACACAGTAAAGCTCCCTCTACACTGTCCCATCAAACACTCCCAGGACAGGTACAGCACGGGTTAGATACGGAGTAAAGCTCCCTCTACACTGGCCCATCAAACACTCCCAGGGCAGGTACAGCACGGGTTAGATACAGAGTAAAGCTCCCTCTACACTGTCCCATCAAACACTCCCAGGGCAGGTACAGCACGGGTTAGATACAGAGTAAAGCTCCCTCTACACTGTCCCATCAAACACTCCCAGGGCAGGGACAGCACGGGTTAGATACAGAGTAAAGCTCCCTCTACACTGTCCCATCAAACACTCCCAGGGCAGGTACAGCACGGGTTAGATACAGAGTAAAGCTCCCTCTACACTGTCCCATCAAACACTCCCAGGGCAGGTACAGCACGGGTTAGATACAGAGTAAAGCTCCCTCTACACTGTCCAATCAAACACTCCCAGGGCAGTTACAGCACGGGTTAGATGCAGAGTAAAGCTCTCTCTACACTGTCTCACCAAACACTCCCAGGGCAGGTACAGCACGGGTTAGATAGAGAGTAAAGCTCCCACTACACTGTCCCATCAAACACTCCCAGGGCAGGTACAGCACGGGTTAGATACAGAGTAAAGCTCCCCCTACACTGTCCCATCAAACACTCCCAGGGCAGGTACAGCACGGGTTAGATACAGAGTAAAGCTCTCTCTACACTGTCCCATCAAACACTCCCAGGGCAGAAACAGCACGGGTTAGATACAGAGTAAAGTTCCCTCTACACTGTCCCATCAAACACTCCCAGGGCAGGTACAGCACGGGTTAGATACAGAGTAAACCTCCCTCTACACTGTCCCATCAAACACTCCCAGGGCAGGTACAGCACGGGTTAGATACAGAGTAAAGCTCCCTCTACACTGTCCCATCAAACACTCCCAGGGCAGGTACAGCACAGGTTAGATACAGAGTAAAGCTCCCTCTACGCTGTCCCATCAAACACTCCCAGGGCAGGTACAACACGGTGTAGATACAGAGCAAAGCTCCCTCTACACTGTCCCATCAAACACTCCCAGGGCAGGTACAGCACGGGTTAGATACAGGGTAAAGCTCCCTCTATACTGTCACATCAAACACTCCCAGGGCAGGTACAGCATGGGTTAGATACAGAGTAAAGCTCCCTCTACACTGTCCCATCAAACACTCCCAGGACAGATACAGCACGGGTTAGATACAGAGTAAAGCTCCCTCTATACTGTCACATCAAACACTCCCAGGGCAGGTACAGCACGGGTTAGATACAGAGTAAAGCTCCCTCTACACTGTCCAATCAAACACTCCCAGGGCAGGTACAGCACGGGTTAGATACAGAGTAAAGCTCTCTCTACACTGTCCCATCAAACACTCCCAGGCCAGAAACAGCACGGGTTAGATACAGAGTAATGCTCCCTCTACACTGTCCCATCAAACACTCCCAGGGAAGGCACAGCACGGGTTAGATACAGAGTAAAGCTCCCTCTACACTGTCCCATCAAACACTCCCAGGGCAGGTATAGCACGGGTTAGATACAGAGTGAAGCTCCCTCTACACTGTCCCATCAAACACTCCCAGGGCAGGTACAGCACGGGTTAGATACAGAGTAAAGCTCTCTCTACACTGTCCCATCAAACACTCCCAGGGCAGAAACAGCACGGGTTAGATACAGAGTAAAGTTCCCTCTACACTGTCCCATCAAACACTCCCAGGGCAGGTACAGCACGGGTTAGATACAGAGTAAAGCTCCCTCTACACTGTCCCATCAAACACTCCCAGGGCAGGTACAGCACGGGTTAGATACAGAGTAAAGCTCCCTCTACACTGTCCCATCAAACACTCCCAGGGCAGGTACAGCACAGGTTAGATACAGAGTAAAGCTCCCTCTACACTGTCCCATCAAACACTCCCAGGGCAGGTACAACACGGGGTAGATGCAGAGCAAAGCTCCCTCTACACTGTCCCATCAAACACTCCCAGGGCAGGTACAGCACGGGTTAGATACAGAGTAAAGCTCCCTCTATACTGTCCCATCAAACACTCCCAGGGCAGGTACAGCACGGGTTAGATACAGAGTAAAGCTCCCTCTACACTGTCCCATCAAACACTCCCAGGGCAGGTGCAGCACGGGTTAGATACAGAGTAAAGCTCTCTCTACGCTGTCCCATCAAACACTCCCAGGGCAGAAACAGCACGGGTTAGATACAGAGTAAAGCTCCCTCTACACTGTCCCATCAAACACTCCCAGGGCAGGTACAGCACGGGTTAGATACAGAGTAAAGCTCCCTCTACACTGTCCCTTCAAACACTCCCAGAGCAAGTACAGCACAGGTTAGATACAGAGTAAAGCTCCCTCTACACTGTCCCATCAAACACTCCCAGGGCAGGTACAGCACGGGTTAGATACAGAGTAAAGCTCCCTCTACACTGTCACATGAAACACTCCCAGGGCAGGTACAGCACATGTTAGATACAGAGTAAAGCTCCCTCTACACTGCCCCATCAAACACTCCCAGGGCAGGTACCGCACGGGTTAGATACAGAGCAAAGCTCCCTCTACACTGTCCCATCAAACACTCCCAGGGCAGGTACAGCACAGGTTAGATAAAGAGCAAGCTCCCTCTGCACTGTCCCATCAAACACTCCCAGGGCAGGTACAGCACGGGTTAGATAAAGAGCAAGCTCCCTCTGCACTGTCCCATCAAACACTCCCAGGGCAGGTACAGCACGGGTTAGATACAGAGTAAATCTCCCTCTACACTGTCCCATCAAACACTCCCAGGGCAGGTACAGCATGGTTCAGATACACAGTAAAGCTCCCTCTACACTGTCCCATCAAACACTCCCAGGACAGGTACAGCACGGGTTAGATACGGAGTAAAGCTCCCTCTACACTGGCCCATCAAACACTCCCAGGGCAGGTACAGCACGGGTTAGATACAGAGTAAAGCTCCCTCTACACTGTCCCATCAAACACTCCCAGGGCAGTTACAGCACGGGTTAGATACAGAGTAAAGCTCCCTCTACACTGTCCCATCAAACACTCCCAGGGCAGGGACAGCACGGGTTAGATACAGAGTAAAGCTCCCTCTACACTGTCCCATCAAACACTCCCAGGGCAGGTACAGCACGGGTTAGATACAGAGTAAAGCTCCCTCTACACTGTCCCATCAAACACTCCCAGGGCAGGTACAGCACGGGTTAGATACAGAGTAAAGCTCCCTCTACACTGTCCAATCAAACACTCCCAGGGCAGTTACAGCACGGGTTAGATGCAGAGTAAAGCTCTCTCTACACTGTCTCACCAAACACTCCCAGGGCAGGTACAGCACGGGTTAGATAGAGAGTCAAGCTCCCTCTACACTGTCCCATCAAACACTCCCAGGGCAGGTACAGCACGGGTTAGATACAGAGTAAAGCTCCCTCTACACTGTCCCATCAAACACTCCCAGGGCAGGTACAGCACGGGTTAGATACAGAGTAAAGCTCCCACTACACTGTCCCATCAAACACTCCCAGGGCAGGTACAGCACGGGTTAGATACAGAGTAAAGCTCCCCCTACACTGTCCCATCAAACACTCCCAGGGCAGGTACAGCACGGGTTAGATACAGAGTAAAGCTCTCTCTACACTGTCCCATCAAACACTCCCAGGGCAGAAACAGCACGGGTTAGATACAGAGTAAAGTTCCCTCTACACTGTCCCATCAAACACTCCCAGGGCAGGTACAGCACGGGTTAGATACAGAGTAAACCTCCCTCTACACTGTCCCATCAAACACTCCCAGGGCAGGTACAGCACGGGTTAGATACAGAGTAAAGCTCCCTCTACACTGTCCCATCAAACACTCCCAGGGCAGGTACAGCACAGGTTAGATACAGAGTAAAGCTCCCTCTACGCTGTCCCATCAAACACTCCCAGGGCAGGTACAACACGGTGTAGATACAGAGCAAAGCTCCCTCTACACTGTCCCATCAAACACTCCCAGGGCAGGTACAGCACGGGTTAGATACAGGGTAAAGCTCCCTCTATACTGTCACATCAAACACTCCCAGGGCAGGTACAGCATGGGTTAGATACAGAGTAAAGCTCCCTCTACACTGTCCCATCAAACACTCCCAGGGCAGATACAGCACGGGTTAGATACAGAGTAAAGCTCCCTCTATACTGTCACATCAAACACTCCCAGGGCAGGTACAGCACGGGTTAGATACAGAGTAAAGCTCCCTCTACACTGTCCAATCAAACACTCCCAGGGCAGGTACAGCACGGGTTAGATACAGAGTAAAGCTCTCTCTACACTGTCCCATCAAACACTCCCAGGCCAGAAACAGCACGGGTTAGATACAGAGTAATGCTCCCTCTACACTGTCCCATCAAACACTCCCAGGGAAGGCACAGCACGGGTTAGATACAGAGTAAAGCTCCCTCTACACTGTCCCATCAAACACTCCCAGGGCAGGTATAGCACGGGTTAGATACAGAGTGAAGCTCCCTCTACACTGTCCCATCAAACACTCCCAGGGCAGGTACAGCACGGGTTAGATACAGAGTAAAGCTCTCTCTACACTGTCCCATCAAACACTCCCAGGGCAGAAACAGCACGGGTTAGATACAGAGTAAAGTTCCCTCTACACTGTCCCATCAAACACTCCCAGGGCAGGTACAGCACGGGTTAGATACAGAGTAAAGCTCCCTCTACACTGTCCCATCAAACACTCCCAGGGCAGGTACAGCACGGGTTAGATACAGAGTAAAGCTCCCTCTACACTGTCCCATCAAACACTCCCAGGGCAGGTACAGCACGGGTTAGATAGAGAGTAAAGCTCCCTCTACACTGTCACATGAAACACTCCCAGGGCAGGTACAGCACGGGTTAGAGACAGAGTAAAGCTCCCTCTACACTGTCCCATCAAACACTCCCAGGGCAGACAGCATGGGTTTGATACAGAGTAAAGCTCCCTCTATACTGTCACATCAAACACTCCCAGGGCAGGTACAGCACGGGTTAGATACAGAGTAAAACTCCCACTACACTGTCCCATCAAACACTCCCAGGGCAGGTACAGCAGGGGTTAGATACAGAGTAAAGCTCCCTCTACACTGTCCCATCAAACACTCCCAGGGCAGGTACAGCACGGGTTAGATACAGAGTAAAGTTCCCTCTACACTGTCCAATCAAACACTCCCAGGGCAGGTACAGCACGGGTTAGATACAGAGTAAATCTCTCTCTGCACTGTCCCATCAAACACTCCCAGGGCAGAAACAGCACGGGTTAGATACAGAGTAAAGCTCCCTCTGCACTGTCCCATCAAACACTCCCAGGGCAGGTACAGCACGGGTTAGATACAGAGTAAAGCTCCCTCTACACTGTCCCATCAAACACTCCCAGGGCAGGTACAGCATGGGTTAGATACAGAGTAAAGCTCCCTCTGCACTGTCCCATCAAACACTCCCAGGGCAGGTACAGCACGGGTTAGATACAGAGTAAAGCTCCCTCTACACTGTCCCATCAAACACTCCCAGGGCAGAAACAGCACGGGTTAGATACAGAGTAAAGCTCCCTCTACACTGTCCCATCAAACACTCCCAGGGCAGGTACAGCACGGGTTAGATACAGAGTAAAGCTCCCTCTACACTGTCCCTTCAAACACTCCCAGAGCAAGTACAGCACAGGTTAGATACAGAGTAAAGCTCCCTCTACACTGTCCCATCAAACACTCCCAGGGCAGGTACAGCACGGGTTAGATACAGAGTAAAGCTCCCTCTGCACTGTCACATGAAACACTCCCAGGGCAGGTACAGCACGGGTTAGATACAGAGTAAAGCTCCCTCTACACTGCCCCATCAAACACTCCCAGGGCAGGTACCGCACGGGTTAGATACAGAGCAAAGCTCCCTCTACACTGTCCCATCAAACTCTCCCAGGGCAGGTACAGCACAGGTTAGATAAAGAGCAAGCTCCCTCTGCACTGTCCCATCAAACACTCCCAGGGCAGGTACAGCACGGGTTAGATAAAGAGCAAGCTCCCTCTGCACTGTCCCATCAAACACTCCCAGGGCAGGTACAGCACGGGTTAGATACAGAGTAAATCTCCCTCTACACTGTCCCATCAAACATCCCAGGGCAGGTACAGCATGGTTTAGATACACAGTAAAGCTCCCTCTACACTGTCCCATCAAACACTCCCAGGACAGGTACAGCACGGGTTAGATACGGAGTAAAGCTCCCTCTACACTGTCCCATCAAACACTCCCAGGGCAGGTACAGCACGGGTTAGATACAGAGTAAAGCTCCCTCTACACTGTCCCATCAAACACTCCCAGGGCAGGTACAGCACGGGTTAGATACAGAGTAAAGCTCCCTCTACACTGTCCCATCAAGCACTCCCAGGGCAGGTACAGCACGGGTTAGATACAGAGTAAAGCTCCCTCTACACTGTCCCATCAAACACTCCCAGGGCAGGTACAGCACGGGTTAGATACAGAGTAAAGCTCCCTCTACACTGTCCCATCAAACACTCCCAGGGCAGGTACAGCACGGGTTAGATACAGAGTAAAGCTCCCTCTACACTGTCCAATCAAACACTCCCAGGGCAGTTACAGCACGGGTTAGATGCAGAGTAAAGCTCTCTCTACACTGTCCCACCAAACACTCCCAGGGCAGGTACAGCACGGGTTAGATAGAGAGTCAAGCTCCCTCTACACTGTCCCATCAAACACTCCCAGGGCAGGTACAGCACGGGTTAGATACAGAGTAAAGCTCCCTCTACACTGTCCCATCAAACACTCCCAGGGCAGGTACAGCACGGGTTAGATACAGAGTAAAGCTCCCACTACACTGTCCCATCAAACACTCCCAGGGCAGGTACAGCACGGGTTAGATACAGAGTAAAGCTCCCCCTACACTATCCCATCAAACACTCCCAAGGCAGGTTTGCACGGGTTAGATACAGAGTAAAGCTCCCTCTACACTGTCCCATCAAACACTCCCTGCATTAGGATTGGAAGAAGGTGCCTGTGCAACCTTTGCACAAGAATGGTAAATTCAATCTCGGCAACTAAAGGCCAAATAGACTAACTCCCAACCAGGATTCCTTTTATAGTAATTGACCAACCAAAAACAGCCAGCTACTTTTAGAAATGAAATAACCTGCCTGATGAACCTCACTGATAGATCCTGAAGGTGCTGACTCTCACTGGGGTACAGTTCCTGAAGGTGCTGACTCTCACTGGGGTACAGTTCCTGAAGGTGCTGACTCTCACTGGGGTACAGTTCCTGAAGGTGCTGACTCTCACTGGGGTACAGTTCCTGAAGGTGCTGACTCTCACTGGGGTACAGTTCCTGAAGGTGCTGACTCTCACTGGGGTACAGTTCCTGAAGGTGCTGACTCTCACTGGGGTACAGTTCCTGAAGGTGCTGACTCTCACTGGGGTACAGTTCCTGAAGGTGCTGACTCTCAATGGGGTACAGTTACTGAAGGTGCTGACTCTCACTGGGGTACAGTTCCTGAAGTTGCTGACTCTCACTGGGGTACAGTTCCTGATGGTGCTGACTCTCACTGGGGTACAGTTCCTGATGGTGCTGACTCTCACTGGGGTACAGTTCCTGATGGTGCTGACTCTCACTGGGGTACAGTTCCTGAAGGTGCCGACTCTCCCTGGGGTACAGTTCCTGAAGGTGCTGACTCTCACTCGGGTACAGTTCCTGAAGGTGCCAACTCTCCCTGGGGTACAGTTCCTGAAGGTGCCGACTCTCACTGGGGTACATTTCCTGAAGGTGCTGACTCTCACTGGGGTATAGTTCAACAGTCACCAGCTGATCAACCATTTTTCATCAGTGAGCGTAGAGAGTGATTGCTGTCGGGATATTGAGCTGCACGGGGCGTCACGGCCAATGCCAATCCAATTCTTGGCCCCGATATTTACTGGTGGGGTTTTGCGGCAGGGGAGGTGTTACGGGGGAAACACGGAATTTCAAGGAGTTTTAACCCCAGGGTTTGTGTGGTTTTTTTCCGTGGGTTCCCCACGCAGAAGCCAGCCTGATTGACAGGATTAGCTGCCTGTCTGGCGCGGAAGGCCAGAGCCCAGGAGCGGGTATGTTTGTTGGTGGCGGGGGGAGTGACCGCGGTGGGGTTGCCATTGAGGAGAGGTGGGTTGACTTGGGGGGTGAGATCGGGGTTGGGGTCGGTGATGGGGGTATGGGGGGAGATCGTGGTGGTGGAGGGATGTGTTTACAGGTTAGCTTGTTGGGCCTGGAGGAAACACTCCCTTTCCTCCTAGTGTCAGCTGTGGCTCAGTGGGTAGCACAGTTGCCTCTGAGACTGGAATATTATGGGTTCAAGTTCTTTTCCAGGCACTTCATGAAGCTCGGCTGATAATGCAGCGCAGTCCTGGGGGAGTGCTGCACTGTCGGAGGGGCAGTGCTGAGGGAACGCTGCACTGTCGGAGGGGCAGTACTGAGGGAGTGCTACACTGTCGGAGGGGCAGTCCTGAGGGAGTGCTGCACTGTCGGAGGCCAGTACTGAGGGAGTGCTGCACTGTCGGAGGGTCAGTACTGAGGGAGTGCTACACTGTCGGAGGGGCAGTACTGGGGGAGTGCTACACTGTCGGAGGGTTAGTGCTGGGGGACTGCTACACTGTTGGAGGGGCAGTCCTGGGGGAGTGCTACACTGTCGGAGGGGCAGTACTGGGGGAGTGCTACACTGTCGGAGGGTTAGTGCTGGGGGAGTGCTACACTGTCGGAGGGGCAGTACTGGGGGAGTGGGAGATGTGGGAGCCAGTGAACCCCATTGAGGCTCACGTTGATTACGTCTGTGACAAGTGTCTGCTGCTACAGGAACTCCAGCTCCGTGTTGATGAGCTGGAGTCTGAGCTTCAGACACTCCGACACATCAGGGAGGGGGAGAAATACCTGGACTCTGTGTATCAGGAGGTGGTCACACCTATGAAGTTAAGTAATTCAGATGTAGCCCATGGTCAGGGACAGGACGGTGTGACTACGAGTGAGGCAGGTACGGGGATCCAGGAGGTAGAGCTGGAGGAGCCGCAGCCCTTGTTCTTGACCAACTGGTTCGAGGTTCTTACTCCCTGTGGGGACAGGAGCAGGGACTGCAGGGAGGATGAGTAACCTGGCCACAGCACCGTGCAACGGGGGGCCATTCAAGAGGGGGGAGTAAATAGAAATGTTGTAGTGGTAGGGGATAGTATTATTAGGGGGATACATAGAGTTCTCTGCAGCCGAGAGCGAGAGTCCCGAAGGCTGTGTTGCCTACCTGGTGCCAGGGTTAAGGACATCTCCTCTGGGCTGGAAAGAAACTTGCAGTGGGAGGGGGTGGATCCAGTTGTCGTGGTCCATGTTGGTACAAACGACGTAGATAGTGTTATGTTCATTAATAAATAGACATTCTTATTATGAACACAGCTAGCTTTTGCTAGACACTTTTATTGAGCACATGTGGACTTGTACAGCATCTTGTAGAGGCTTCCATCTTGACTGCTGCCTTGTGGGTAGCCTAGTGCCTCATGGGTAATGTAGTCTTAATATATATACAGCTGGGTAGTGTAGTCTTAATACATACAGCTATATACAGCTCTACACAGCTCTACGGCTCCACCTAGTGTCCACTATAGAATGACATGTTTTTGATTGTTACATCCCCCTTTCTTTGAGGTTTAACAAAATCAATATCAATCAACTTTCAAGAAAACAATAAAGATAATATCAGTAACACTTTTGTTAGTGCTCTATAAACATAAACATTTTCAAAACAGTCAACACATTTTCAAAGCTTTACATTGTACTCAAAGATTAAGTCTATCAGGCTCTTTTACTTCACGTGTGGATTTTCTCAACACGGGTAAGTCTGATGTGTCTTCATGAGATTGTTCTGGCGGTGAATGACAAGATGCAGTTGCGGCATTGTCATCAATCTGCTCTTGTATAGATCGAGGTCTCCTTGCGATCTTTGCTTGGAGAGGGTTTCAGTGTTTCCTTCACTCTTCATGCCATAACTCTCAATGTAGTCAATGCACTCTCGAAAAACTGCTGGCAGCTGGATCCCATCATACAGCATAGTCCTCTCAGCAGCCTTGGCTAATGGAACACCAAAGATTGGCCTGAGGGAAGAAGGAGTATCCACCGGAACTGCTTCCTGCTCTGGTGCAGGCTTCTTCTTTTTCTTTTTCTCGTTCCATTGCTTAACAACATCTGCTGCGGTTATATCTTTGGACTTTTTCTCCTTGTGTTTTTCCTCTTTGTGCTTTTCTTCCTTTGGCTTCTCTTTGACCTTAAAGTCTTTTTCTTTCTTCTTGGAGAAACTAGGCTTTTTGAAGACATGGATACCCTTTGACCTTTTCATCCTTGATGGGCTCTCTGCTTCATCACCTGAGTCATCTGGTCTGCTTATGGCACAGTTTATACGGTAGACTCTCTTGACCAGTTCTAAGTCTTCACAAGCTTTGTCACCTAGTATCGAATCAAGTCTTTCAGCCACAACAGAAAACATGAGATGATGCACTTTGTCTTTGACTGTCACTTTAAGTCTGCATACACCTAAGCTATCTATTTTCTGTCCATTATAGCTCTTCAGTAGTACTGAATTTTTCTGTATTTTGGGCTTTTCTTTCATATTTTTTATGTCACTCATACTGATTAAGTTTGCTTTTGTCCCAGTGTCCAGTTTCAATGTAACTAATGCTCCATTCATCTGCAGTGGGATCATCCATTTGTCCACTTTTACTGCATTGACTTTATGTTCAGCATTGTCCATTTCTGAGGGCTGTACATTTTCTGTATCTTTTTTGATATCGTCACTGTGGTGTATGTAACCGTTCCACCTTTACGAGAACTATTTTAAGAGATGCACTACTTTATCTTGGCTGCTGTATACTGTAATACCGGTGGTGACCACACCGGTATATAAGTGCTGTGTAATGATTTATTGGGCAGTTCAGCCTGACCTTCGACTAGTAAAGACCTGTTGAATTTATTCTTGTGGTCTGTGTGCAGTGATTCTTATTAACAATAACTAGAACACACAGACTTAACAGTGGCGACGATGACGATCTTACCCTGCGGCAGAGATATATCCAAGGCAGTTTAGCGGGCATCGAGAAGAGGCATCCGCCCTCATCATCCTGCTGAGAAAAGACTCGGGTCTGAAGAGCAAGGAAGAATCCTGACACGAAGCCTTCCATCAGCAACAGGCAGTGATCATCCCTTCTACCACGGTGGTGGGTAAGCCGATCAGCGACGAGCAGCAAGTCGGCCACGTTGGCTGTGAAGTAGGGGAGGGAAAAACGGAGGATATAAGGGCGGAGAACTCGACCACGGCCGGGGAAAAGAGCCGGACAGAAGTCGGGGCCAGAGGCGCTGAGACTGGGGCAACGTAAGGCACGGGAGCCGCGGTGAATACAAATGCAGCCGGTGTAAAAGACTGGGCTGCAAGCGGGCTGGGAGACGCAACAGCGTCGAGAGAGAGCTCGATCGCGACCGGGGAAAAAGGCCGGGCAGCTACCGAGGCCGCGAGGCGCGGGAGAAAATAAAAATAATTTAAAAAAACCACGGAGAACTCAGCCGCAGCCGGGGGAAAGGACCGGACTGCAAGAGGGGCTGGGAGGCACGATTTGAGAACCGCTGGGGAGGGCGAACGCAGCAATACAGCAATCTCCATTACAGCCAGCGGGGGAGAAAGGCAAACGCGGGAAGCCGCCATTTTCGTAGGCGGGGGAAGAAGACAAGCGCAGGAAACCGCCATTTTGAAAAAAAAAAGAAAAGAAAAATTTCTTTTTGTTTCTCAAGAAGATTGCGAGGATGCCTAAGCGTGGTAACATCAACGATTTCGATGCCAATGTTGAAGATTGGGCCACGTATGTAGAACGCATAGAGATTTATTGTAAGGCAAATAAAATATCAGATGAAGATAAAGCACTAACCTTACTGAACTCAATGGGTGCGAAGACATACGGGCTATTGAAGCATCTTCTATCACCAGCTAAACCAGCGGATCAGGCTTTCGCTAATATTGTTGCTGTCCTGAGAAATCATTTGAACCCCACACCGCTGATGTTAGCGGAACGATTTAAATTTTATGCGAGAACGCAACTGAAAGAGGA
The DNA here is from genome assembly GCF_052327205.1 of Somniosus microcephalus. NCBI lineage: Eukaryota > Metazoa > Chordata > Chondrichthyes > Squaliformes > Somniosidae > Somniosus > Somniosus microcephalus. The sequence continues at coordinate 128,380,950 of NC_141000.1, read as the reverse complement.
AAGCAACGCAGAGTATTTAATTGAACTGCGTAAGCTAGCGAAATACTGTCAGTTTGGGGAAAGACTGACAGAGGCATTGAGAGACAAATTCGTGTGTGGATTGTCGAAAGAAGGAACACAAAAGCGGCTGCTTGAAGAGAATGACCTTACACTTGATAAGGCTGTCACTATTGCAGCATCGCACGAAGCCGCAGCGAGAGGCAATGCGGAAATGCAGCTGAAGGCAGCGGTACTCAGCGTAGATCAAATGGCTTTGGGTACAGCGAAATGTTATCGTTGTGGAAAGACAACACACGATCAGAACCAATGCTGGTTTAAAAATCAGGAATGTAGAAAATGTGGCAAGCTTGGTCACATAGCTAAAGTATGCCAGTCAGGAAAGAAGACCAGCAACAAAAAGTCACCGCAGGAAAAGTGCAGAAAGGTACATAAGGTGGCTAAGAGTTCGGATGAACAGAATTCGGATTCAGACTCCAACAGCAAGGAACTGGGTAGTCTGAGAATTCACAATGTGAGTAAGGAAGCTGACCTACAAACTATCTGGGTCACACTTCAGATAGCAGGAGTCCAAGTGAAGATGGAATTGGACACTGGATTGGCGTTGACGGTCATGAATAAGCAAGATAACAAAAGGTTATTCACACATATTCCCCTACGGGATACGGAGATAGTATTGCAGACATACACGGGGCAAAGAGTATACCCCATCGGAAAGATAAAAGTCAAGGTGGTACACAAGGGAAAAGAACACCAAGGAATGGACATATATGTACTACCTGAGGGAGGTCCACCACTTCTGGGACGGGAGTGGATCAGGAAAATAAATATGGACTGGCACTCCCTAAAAGCAATAACGGTAGATTCCGGAAAAAAAGATGTCAAACCTGAACGATTGTCCAGAATATTGGATGAGGCTAAAGAGGTGTTCCAACAGGGACTGGGAACACTGAGAGGAATTACGGCAAAAATCAAGATTGCAGAACATGCAAACCCAAAATTTTTCAAAGCCAGACCTCTACCTTATGCGATACGACCTGCTGTGGAAGCTGAGCTGGAAGGGCTAGAACGTTCAGGAGTACTGTCTAAGGTGGACTGGAGTGAGTGGGCCACGCCCATTGTTCCCGTCATGAAGCGTTCATCGAGTAACAAGCCAGGGGAACCGGGGAAGGTCCGCATCTGTGGAGACTTCAAGATCACGGTTAATCTGGTGCTTCACACGGTGCAATATCCGCTTCCGCGGATTGAAGATATCTTTGCTTCATTGTCTGGCGGGAAACACTTCACCAAGATAGACCTGGCGCAAGCGTACTTACAGATGGAAGTTGAGGAAGAGTCGCGCCAGTATCTCACAATCAACACGCACAGAGGCTTGTATCGATATAATAGATTGGTTTTTGGAGTGGCTTCGGCTCCAGCAATTTGGCAGAGGGCCATGGAGCAGGTATTACAGGGAATTCCAAGCACTCAATGTTACTTGGACGATATCCTGATTACAGGAGATGACGATGAGGAACACCTTGCAAATTTGAAACTGGTGCTCACCAGTTTGAAGGAATATGGACTTCGAGTTAATCGCCAGAAATGTGAGTTCTTTCAGAAACGGATCTCGTACTGTGGTCATGTCATTGACCAGGAGGGGCTGCACAAGTCACCTGACAAGATCGAAGCTGCTGTGAAGGCTCCCGCTCTGGAAAATGTATCCCAGTTGAGGTTGTTCCTAGGGTTGATTAACTATTACCATAAGTTTCTGCCAAATCTATCCACGGTGCTGCACCCGCTGAACGCTCTTTTGCAGAAAGAAGTACCATGGACTGTAAGAAGGCCTTTCGCAAAAGCAAGTCATTGATCACCTCAGAGGAAGTGTTGGCTCACTTCAACCCAACGCTACCTATTCGTTTAGCTTGTGATGCTTCTCCTTATGGTATTGGAGCAGTACTCTCACACAAGTTGCCAAATGGCTTGGAAAGGCCAGTCGCATTTGCATCCAGATCATTGACCTCCACTGAGCGCAACTATGCTCAGATAGATAGGGAGGCTCTCAGCCTTGTGTGGGGAGTAAAGAAGTTTAATCATTACCTGCAGGGCCAGAAGTTTACACTGCTGACAGACCACCAGCCGTTGGTATCCATTTTTAACCCTAAGAAGGGTGTTTCGGTGATGACAGCACAGAGGCTCCAGAGATGGTCCCTTTTCCTAGGGGCACATCAATATCAGATAGAATTCAAAGGTACAAAGCAGCATGGTAATGCTGATGGGCTGTCGCGCCTGCCACTACCTACTGAGGAGGAGGCACCGACGGTTGACCCGGTGGAGTTATTTCACTCGACCATCATCGAATGTTTACCTGTCACCAATGCAAATATTGAAAGGGAGACTAGGAATGACCCGACACTGTCCTGGGTCTACGAATTGACAGTAAAGGGATGGCCAGCCCATGGTGATCCACTGTTACCGGCATTCTCAGCAAGACGAGAACAGCTGTCCATCTGTCAGGGAACATTGATGTATGGAACAAGGGTGATTATCCCTCCTAAGTTAAGAGAGAGAGTTCTAAAAGAACTACATGAAGGTCATCTGGGGGGAGTCAAGATGAAAAGCCTTGCTAGGGCTTATGTGTGGTGGCCGGGTATCGACCAACAGATAGAGGATCTGACGAAAAGCTGCTCAGGGTGCCAAAAAGTCCAAAATGCACCTCCAATTGCACCGCTGCATCCATGGGAATGGCCTTCAACCCCATGGCAACGTGTACATATTGACTTTGCTGGTCCATTCATGGACTCCATGTTTTTAATTGCGGTGGACGCACATTCTAAATGGCCAGAAGTGATTAAAATGACTACCACTACCTCGGAGAAGACGATCGCGGTGCTAAGAACGATATTTGCAAGAAATGGATTGCCAGAGCAAATATGTTCAGACAACGGACCACAGTTCGTGTCAGAGGAATTCCAGAAATTCCTGAAGGAGAATGGGGTGAAACATTATACCTCTGTCCCATATCATCCAGCTACGAATGGGCTGGCCGAGAGGTTTGTACAGACGTTCAAAAAGGCAATAAAGGCCATGAGCGAAGATCAGATTCCACTGCAACACAAGGTGGACAATTTCCTACTGGCATATCGAAACGCCACCCATGCAACAACAAACCAAAGTCCTGCCATGATGTTCTATAACAGGAGGTTGCGGTCCAGGTTGGACTTGTTAAAACCAAATGTGCGGAGGGAAGTCGAAAACAAACAGTTCCAGCATATCAATAACAAGCCCACTCGGAGTTTTGAAATAGGACAACCGGTGTTAGCCAGGGACTATAAAAACGAGAAATGGCAATCTGGAACAATTCGGGCCAGACAAGGACCCCTGATGTACACGGTAGATGTTGGTGAAAACGTAATGCGACGTCATGCTGACCAACTGGTGGGATCGAGAACAAGGGTCGAGCCCATGGTTACGACAGAGACAACCGTGGAGGAAGTTAGTGAACCTGAAGCATCTACCTCAGAAGTGAATATACCTGATGATGATGTCCTATCCATAGGGGATCAACTAGATGAGTCACCCCAGCAATGAGAACCAGAGACCCCTGAAAGGCGTTATCCGTCTCGGATCAGGAGGCCTCCTCAGAGACTGAATCTGTGAACTGTTTTTACATGAAGTTGTGTATATATGTTATTATGTTATGTTAAATAGGGAATATATACTGTTAAGCTAAAAAGGGAGGATTGTGGTGTATGTAACCGTTCCACCTTTAAGAGAACTATTTTAAGAGATGCACTACTTTATCTTGGCTGCTGTATACTGTAATACCGGTGGTGACCACACCGGTATATAAGTGCTGTGTAATGATTTATTGGGCAGTTCAGCCTGACCTTCGACTAGTAAAGACCTGTTGAATTTATTCTTGTGGTCTGTGTGCAGTGATTCTTATTAACAATAACTAGAACACACAGACTTAACAGTCACATGACACCATTCCTACAAAAAATGTCTCACTTAAAGCAGTGTCCTCAATCACATTGACTTGTTGCCCTTTTGTTGTTTTTACTTTTGAAAAGCATTGTTTGGCAAAGTGATTCTTTCCATTACACTTTGTGCACATTTTTCCAAACGCTGGGCATTGTCTTAACTGGTGTTTGTAACCACAGCGTTTACAATTAAAAATGTCATCCTCCGATTGCTTTTCATTTCTGTTCTGCCCATGTTTCTTCCCCTTGTAGGACACAGCACCGACAGCAGCATTTTCACTCATTACAATCGCATCATTATTGATTTCACTGAAAGTCTTCGCGTGCTTTTGAGCTAGCTCGCTGGCTTGGCATATTTTCACCGCATTTTCCAAATTTAGTTCGGTTTCTCTCAACAGACGTTCCCTGACTTTTTTATCATGAATACCAAACACAATCTGGTCACGAATCATGGATGATTTCAGCTCAGAGAAATTACATGTCTGTGCTTTCAGTTTCAGATCAGTTATAAAGCTAACAAAAGTCTCATTTTGTTGCTGTGTCCGAGAACGGAAGATGTATCTTTCATACGTCTCATTCTTTTTGGGAGAGCAATGTGCATCAAATTTTTTTAGCACATCTTCTAATTTTTTTCTGTTCTCCGCTGGATTAAATACAAATGTATTAAATACCTCTATCACCTGTGGGCCTGCAACCGTGAGCAGCAACACTATCTTCCTTGCGTCTGGCTTCGTACCGAATCCAATGGCTGCAATGTAGAGTTCGAATTGCTGTTTAAAAGTCTGCCAGTTGTAGTCGATTTTTTCCGTGAGATTCAAACGCTCTGGTGGCTTCAAATTCTCCATGTCGCTTTTCACAATTTTCTGCAGATCTTCACCACCCTGGTACCATGTTATGTTCATTAATAAATAGACATTCTTATTATGAACACAGCTAGCTTTTGCTAGACACTTTTATTGAGCACATGTGGACTTGTACAGCATCTTGTAGAGGCTTCCATCTTGACTGCTGCCTTGTGGGTAGCCTAGTGCCTCATGGGTAATGTAGTCTTAATATATATACAGCTGGGTAGTGTAGTCTTAATACATACAGCTATATACAGCTCTACGGCTCCACCTAGTGTCCACTATAGAATGACATGTTTTTGATCGTTACAGATAGGACTAGGAAGCCGGTTCTGTTAAAGGAGTATGAGCAGCTAGGGGTCAAATTAAAAAACAGAACCTCAAGGGTAATAATCTCTGGATTATTACCTGAGCCACGAGCGAATTTGGCTAGGACAAATAAAATTAGAGAGTTAAATGCGTGGCTCAAAGACTGGTGTGGGAGAAATGGGTTTTGCTTCCTGGGACACTGGCACCAGTACTGGGGCAGGAGGGAGCTGTTCCGTTGGGACGGGCTTCACTTGGCCAGTGCTGGGACTAGAGTCCTGGCGGATCATATAACTAGGGCTGTAGAGAGGGCTTTAAACTAACTAGTGGGGGGGAGGTTCCTAGAGAGCAAATAATAAAAATGACAACAGAGAAGGTCATAGACTTAGGTAGCAGTGGGGAAATTAAAAACCAGAGTGTGTCAGGAAGGGGCAGAAGGTATGGAGTAAAAGGTAAAGTAATAAAAAGGGCAAAAGCAGGAACTAAGTGTCACAAAACATATTTGAAAGTTCTCTATCTGAATGCACGTAGCATTCGTAACAAAATAGACGAGTTAATGGCACAAATAACTACATATGGGTATGATCTTGTGGCCATTACAGAAACATGGCTGCAGGGTGACAATGCCTGGGAATTAAACATACCAGGTTATTTAACGATCAGGAAGGACAGGCAGGAAGGAAGGGGAGGTGGGGTGCCTGTGCTAATAAAGGAAGGAGTCACTGTAATACAGAGAAATGATATTGGGTCAAAAGATCAGGATAATCAAACAGTTTGGGTAGAGGTAAGGAATAATAAGGGGAAAAAAACACTAGTGGGCGTAGTCTATAGGCCTCCGAACATTTGCAACCCTGTTGGACGGAGTATCAATCAGGAAATAGTTGAGGCTTGTAATAAGGGAACATCTATAATTATGGGGGATTTTAACTATCATATTAATTGGACAAATCAAATTGGGCAGGGCTGCCTTGAGGATGAGTTCATTGAGTGTATTAGCGATGGGTTTCTTGAGCAGTATGTAACTGAACCGACCAGGGGGCAAGCAACCTTGGATCTTGTCCTGTGTAACGAGACAGGATTAATTAAAAATGTCCTAGTAAAGGATCCCCTTGGAATGAGTGACCATAACATGGTTGAATTCCATATTCAATTAGAGGGTGAGAAGGTTGGATCTCAAACAAGCATGCTAAGCTTGAATAAAGGAGACTATGAAGGTATGAGAGCGGAATTGAGTAGAGTGGATTGGGAAAATAGATTAAAGGGTAAGACGATACATGATCAGTGGTGTACATTTAAGGAGTTATTTTACAACTTCCAAAAAAAATATATTCCACTGAGAAGAAAAGGGTGTAAAAGAAAAGACAGCCATCCGTGGATAAGTAAAGAAATTAAGGATAGTATTCGACTAAAAACAAGGGCATATAAGGTAGCCAAATCTAGTGGGAGGATAGAGGATTGGGAAAACTTTAAAAGACAGCAAAAAATAACAAAAAGATTGATTAAGAAAGGGAAGATAGATTATGAAAGTAAATTAGCAAAAAATATAAAAACAGATAGTAAGAGTTTTTATAGTTATATAAAAAGAAAAAGAACATAAGAACATAAGAAATAGGAGCAGGAGTAGGCCAATCGGCCCCTCGAGCCTGCTCCACCAATCAATAAGATCATGGCTGATCTGATCCTAACCTCAAATCTTCTATCACTCTCCATCCACCCGAACCCATGTGATCTCCCGGGAGAGGCGAAAAACCAGATAAAAAACCCAATGGCCAATTTGGGAGAAAAAAATCTGGGAAATTCCTCTCCGACCCATCTAGGCGATCGAACTCGTCCAGGAGATCACTCTGTCCCTATATTTTCTACAGTACTTAGCTTCTGTAAAGGTGATCTCCACCCCAGCCAGGAACAGGAATAAAACCATCTCCTGAAATCTAACACAGAATTAGAACACAGTAGGAGCAGAACCAGGCTACACGGCCCTTGGGCCCACTCCATTACCCACAGGGCCATGACCATTCCGAACCTAGGCTCATGTCCAATTTCCTGCCCGCTTCCCGTAACCCTTAATTCCCTTTACTTCTAGGAAACTATCTATTTCTGTTTTAAATTTATTTAATGATGTAGCTTCCACAGCTTTCTGGGGCAGCAAATTCCACAAACCTACCACCCTCTGAGTGAAGAAGTTTCTCCTCATTTCAGTTTTGAAAGAGCAGCCCCTTATTCTAAGATTATGCCCCCTAGTTCTAGTTTCACCCATCATTGGGAACATCCTCACTGCAGGGGTGGCTAAAGTAAATGTTGGTCCCTTAGAGGATGAGACCGGGAAATTAATGGTGGGAAATATGGAGATGGCAAAAACACTGAATGAATATTTTGTATCAGTCTTTACAGTAGAGGACACTAAGAATATCCCAACACTGGACAAACAGGGGGCTATGGGGGGGAGGAGCTAAACACAATCAAAATCACTAAGGAAGTGGTACTCGGCAAAATAATGGGACTCAAGGCGGATAAATCACCTGGACCGGATGGCTTACATCCTAGGGTCTTGAGGGAAGTGGCGGTAGGGATTGTGGATGCATTGGTAATAATTTTCCAAAACTCCCTGGACTCGGCAAAGGTCCCGGCAGACTGGAAAACTGCTAATGTAACACCCTTATTTAAAAAGGGCAGTAGACAGAAGGCTGGAAACTATAGACCGGTTAGCCTAATATCTGTGGTAGGTAAAATTTTGGAGTCCATTATTAAGGAGACAGTAACAGGACATTTGGATAATCATAATTTAATAGGACAAAGTCAGCATGGTTTTATGAAGGGGAAGTCATGTTTGACAAATTTGCTGGAGTTCTTTGAGGAAGTAACATATAGGGTGGATAAAGGGGAACCAGTGGACGTAGTGTATTTAGACTTCCAAAAGGCATTTGACAAGGTGCCACACAAAAGATTATTGCTTAAGATAAAAAATCACGGGATTGGGGGTAATATTCTGGCATGGATAGAGGATTGGCTATCTAACAGAAGGCAGAGAGTTGGGATAAATGGTTCATTCTCAGACTGGCAATCAGTAACTAGTGGTGTTCCGCAGGGGTCAGTGCTGGGTCCCCAACTCTTTACAATCTATATTAACGATTTGGAGGAGGGGACCGAGTGTAACATATCAAAGTTTGCAGATGATACTAAGATGGGAGGGAAAGTAGTGAGTGAGGAGGACATAAAAAACCTGCAAGGGGACATAGACAGGCTAAGTAAGTGGGCAGAGATTTGGCAGATGGAATACAATACTGGAAAGTGTGAGGTTATGCACTTTGGCAGGAAAAATCGTGGAGCAAGTTATTATCTTAATGGCAAGAAACTGGAAAGTACTGAAGTACAAAGGGATCTGGGGGTCCTGGTGCACGAAACTCAAAAGGTTAGTATGCAGGTGCAGCAAGTGATTAAGAAGGCCAATGGAATGTTGGCTTTCATTGCTAGGGGCATAGAATATAAAAATAGGGAGGTATTGCTTCAGTTGTACAAGGTATTGGTGAGACCGCACCTGGAATACTGCATACAGTTTTGGCGTCCATACTTAAGAAAAGACATACTTGCTCTCGAGTCAGTACAAAGAAGGTTCACTCAGTTAATCCCGGGGATGAGGGGATGGACATATGAGGAGAGGTTGAGTAGATTGGGACTCTACTCATTGGAGTTCAGAAGAATGAGAGGCGATCTTATTGAAACATATAAGATTGTGAAGGGGTTGGATCGGGTGGATGCGGGGAGGATGTTCCCGATGATGGGTGAAACTCGAACTAGGGGGCATAGTCTTAGAATAAGGGGCTGCTCTTTCAAAACTGAGATGAGGAGGAACTACTTCACTCAGAGGGTGGTAAGTCCATGGAATATGCTGCCCCAAAAAGCTGTAGAAGCTACATCATTAAATAAATTTAAAACAGAAATAGACAGTTTCCTAGAAGTAAAGGGAATTAAGGGTTACGGGGAGCAGGCAGGAATTTGGACATGAGTCTCGGTTCGGATCGGTCATGGCCCTGTGGGTAGCGGAGCGGGCCCAGGGGCCGTGTAGCCTGATCCTGCTCCTATTTCGTGTGTCTAATTCTGTTAGATTCAGGAGATGGTTCTATGACAGTGGATTGGCGGTTAGGATCAGATCAGCCATGATCTTATTGAATGGCGGAGCAGGCTCGAGGGGCCGATTGGCCTACTCCTGCTCCTATTTCTTATGTTCTTATGTTCTACACTGTCGGAGGGGCAGTCCTGAGGGAGTGCTACACTGTCGGAGGGGCAGTACTGGGGGAGTGCGGCACTGTCGGAGGGGCAGTACTGGGGGAGTGCGGCACTGTCGGAGGGGCAGTACTGGGGGAGTGCTACACTGTCGGAGGGGCAGTACTGAGGGAGTGCGGCACTGTCGGAGGGGCAGTACTGGGGGAGTGCTACACTGTCGGAGGGGCAGTACTGAGGGAGTGCGGCACTGTCGGAGGGACAGTACTGGGGGAGTGCTACACTGTCGGAGGGGCAGTACTGAGGGAGTGCGGCACTGTCGGAGGGGCAGTACTGGGGGAGTGCGGCACTGTCGGAGGGGCAGTACTGGGGGAGTGCGGCACTGTCGGAGGGGCAGTACTGAGGGAGTGCTACACTGTCGGAGGGGCAGTACTGGGGGAGTGCTACACTGTCGGAGGGGCAGTCCTGAGGGAGTGCTACACTGTCGGAGGGGCAGTACTGAGGGAGTGCTACACTGTCGGAGGGGCAGTACTGGGGGAGTGCTACACTGTCGGAGGGGCAGTCCTGAGGGAGTGCTACACTGTCGGAGGGGCAGTACTGAGGGAGTGCTATACTGTCGGAGGGGCAGTCTGTCGGATGAGATAGATGTTAAACCCAGGCCCCCGTCTGCCCTCTCAGGTGGATGTGAAAGATCCCACGGCCACTATTTTGAAGAAGAGCAGGGGAGTTCTCCCTGGTGTCCTGGGGCCAGTATTTATCCCTCAACCAACATCACTAAAACAGATTATCTGGTCATTATCATATTGCTGTTTGTGGGAGCTTGCTGTGCACAAATTGGCTGCCACGTTTCCCACATTACAACAATGACTACACTTCGAAAAGTACTTCATTGGCTGTAAAGCACTTTGAGATGTCCGGTGGTCGTGAAAGGCGCTGTAGAAATGAAAGTCTTTCTTTCTTTCTCCTGGCCCACAAGCAGCGCTGTAAAGGCATTTAGCTTATGGATCCGGCCTTTCTCGCCTCCTTTTACCTGGGACACCCAGCCGACTTGAGTTCAAAATAGAAACCTTGTTAAGTTGGAGGCACGCAGCCTCATGAGAGCGGATTGGTCGCCTGTCCCCCATCACGTTCCGTTAACACCACAAGCGGGCGTGTTGGACTCGCGTTTGAAATTATTCACATTTTAATTTCTCAAACGGCCCCAACCCACCCGTTTTTGAGGGTTAACATGATCCCCTTATTTTGGCAGCCTCGTAGGGGCAGGGCTAGAGATGAGGAGTGGGAACCCCGACTGTTTGTTCTCTCCCTAATCCAGGGGCACTGGATCCTATTGTAGCTCCCTGACTGAGATCAGGGAACACAGCACAGACCAGAACCTGAAGCTGGGACCTTCATGCCCCCACCGGCCCCACAGCCCCCACACCTCAGGGTTGTCTGCCTTCTGTCCCCGATCACTATCAGTGATCTCTGCCAGACATTGGACGAGGAAATGATCAGGCTTGACTGTCACGTACCTTCCCCCCACCACTCATCGCTCGGGATCAAACAATGAAGAATGGGTCACTTGAAGGAGGTGCCGGGGCCTTTGGAACTGTACCCCAGCAAGAAACAAGGGGGGACCCTTCAGGGGAGGAGGGGAGTCAAGGGGATGGGTTGTGAAGTAAAATAAAAACAGAAAATGCTGGAAATACTCAGCCGGTCAAGCAGCATCTGTGGAGAGAGTTAACGTTTCAGGTCGATGACCTTTCGTCAGAACTGGAAAATGTTCAAGATGTAACAGGTTTTAAACAAATGCAGAAGCTGGGAAAGGAGGAGTGGTTAAAAGACAAAAGGGATGATAAAGAAAAAAGAAAGACTTGCATTTCTGCAGCGCCTTTCACAACCTCAGGACGTCCCAAAGCGCTTCACAGACAATGAAGTACTTTTTGAAGTGCAGTCACTGTTGTAATGCAGGAAACCCGGCAGCCAATTTGCGCACAGCAAGCTCCCACAAACAACAATGTGATAATGACCAGATAATCTGTTTTAGTGATGTTGGTTGAGGGATAAATATTGGCCCAGGACACCGGGGGAGAACTCCCCTGCTCTTCTTCGAAATAGTGGCCATGGGATCTTTTACGTTCACCTGACAGGGCCTCGGTTTAATGTCTCATCTGAAAGACGGCACCTCCGACAGTGCAGCACTCCCTCAGTATTGCACTGGAGTGTCAGCTTGGAGTGGAACTTGAACCATCAACCTTCTGACTCAGAAGCAAGAGCACTACCCACTGAGCCATGATGGTACAAGGTGAAATGGGGTGGTATTGGGACCAGTAAAGAAACAAAAGATGGGTCCAGAGGTGTAAATGAGAATATCAACAGCAACAGCCGCCGTCCGAACAAATGGGGGCAGAGGGTTGAGAAGTGGTTTGGCCGATACCGCCAGCCAGACACTCAGACTCAAGCAGGAGACAATCAGCCCCCTCGTGACACGGACTGAATCTCCCTCTCCCAGCCTGTTGGCTTCTGACTATCAACAGTTGAGGAAAGGGGAGAGAGAAGTCAAGGATCTCGAGGGGCGGAGCGGAGCTCCTTTCTTTCCGTTAGATGCTGCTGTCTGTTGTGAGTAAACATTAGGGGGAACTTGCACTGATGGAAATGTGATTTGATTTAATCCAAGTTCCCATTTGACCCTCGACCTGCTCTTTGGCCCTCAACCTACCCTTTGACCCTTGCCCGCCCCCACCCCCACCACCCCTCCAGAGCCCATCTGTTCATTTTATGGAATCTGTGCCTGATTTTAAGCAGGGTTAAACATGGGCTGAGCTTCTCTTCCAACCCTCTGACTGAGAGGACAGATTCCCCGCTCCCACGAATAGTCAGGAGTGTGATGGAATACTCTCCACTTGCCTGGATGAGTGCAGCTCCAACAACACTCAAGAAGCTCGACACCATCCAGGACAAAGCAGCCCACTTGATTGACACCCCATCCACCACCTTAAACATTCACTCCCTCCACCACCGGCGCACCGTGGCTGCAGTGTGTACTATCTACAAGATGCACTGCAGCAACTCGCCAAGGCTTCTTCAGCAGCACCTCCCAAACCCGCGACCTCTTCCACCTAGAAGGACAAGGGCAGCAGGCGCATGGGAACACCACCACCTCCAAGTTCCCCTCCAAGTCACACACCATCCTGACTTGGAAATATATCGCCGATCCTTCATCGTCGCTGGGTCAAAATCCTGGAACTCCCTCCCTAACAGCACTGTGGGAGCACCTTCACCACACGGACTGCAGTGGTTCAAGAAGATGGCTCACCACCACCAACTCAAGGGCAATTAGGGATGGGCAATAAATGCTGGCCTTGCCAGCAACACCAACATCCCAGGAACAAATAAACAATAAAAATTTAAAAAATAGGCTTGGCCTCCAGCATTGCCCTGGAGTCTCCAGGAGTCGAAGAATAATCTCCAGGGCGCTGCTGTGAGCAAAACCCTGGAGAAAAGTCGCCGGGGCATCAAAATGAAATAAAATATATTTCTTACAACACTTTTTGTTGTTTAGTTATAAAAAATGTTGGAGTTGGGAAAGAAAAGGTTGTTTGATGACAGTCAGGAATCACCCAATCGGGTAACGGGAAGGCGGGGCGCTGTGAAGATGGACGTGTCGGGCAACCAATGAGTGGGGAGCGTGGGGGCGGGGTGGTTGGAGGGGGGCGGTCTTGTGATGAATCCTCCAGGAATAAGTTGGCCACCCCATCCCGCGATCCCAGCAGGAAGAGCCTCTTCTGGGAAATTGTGGACCCACACTCCGTGACTCTGTGAATTTTAATGGGATGAATATGATGAGTTGTGCCCCCCCAGGGATCGCTCAGTGCGGGGGATGGGGGTTAGACAATCGCAGCCCCCGCCCGAGATGGCGAACCGAGGCCCCATCTGCCTTTTCCAGTGCAGGTTTAGGATCCCGTGGCACCATTAAAAAAGAAAGATGTGGATTTCTCCAGCGCCTTTCACGATGACACGACGTCCCGGAGCGCTTTACAGCCAATGAAGTACTTTTTGAAGTGTAGTCGCTGTTGTAATGTAGGAAATGCGGCAGCCAATTTGTGCACAGCAAGCTCCCACAAACAGCAATGTGATAATGACCAGATCATCTGTTTCAGTGATGCTGGCTGAGGGATAAATATTGACCCCGGACACCGGGGAGAACTCCCCTGCTCTTCTTCGAAATAGTGTTGCGGGATCTTTTACATCCACCTGAGAGCGCAGACGGGGCCTCGGTTTAACGTCTCATCCAAAAGACAGCACCTCCGACAGTGCAGCACTCCCTCAGTACTGGAGTGTCAGCCTAGGTTATGGGATCAAGTCCCTTGGAGTGGGACTTAAACCCACAATCTTCTGACTCAGAGGCGAGAGTGCTGCCCACTGAGCCACGGCTGATACAGTAGGCATCGGGCTACTGAGGGTATCCAGGATGCAAAGAATCCAGAATGATATAAGAAGAACATAGATTGGACAAGACTCAACACTTCTGCAGAATCATAGAATCATAGAATGGTTACAGCACAGAAGAATTCCATTCGGCCTGTCGAGCCCGTGCCGGCTCTCTGCAAGAACACCTCAGCTAGTCCCACTCCCTCGCCCTTTCCCCGTAGTGCTGCAAATTTTTTCCCCTCAGGTATTTTCTAATTCCCTGTTGAAAGCCGTGATTGAGTCTGCCGTCACAACCTTTTCAGGCAGTGCATTCCAGATCCTAGCCACTCGCTGCGTAAAAAGTTTGCCCTCATGTCGCCTTTGGTTCTTTTGCCAATCACCTTAAATCTGTGTCCTCTGGTTCTCGACCCCTCTGCCAATGGGAACAGTTTCTCTCTATCGACTCTGTCCAGACCCCTCATGATTTTGAACATCTCTATCAAATCTCCTCTCAACCTTCTCTGCTCCAAGGAGAACAACCCCAGCTTCTCTAGTCGATCCAAGAAAATGGCTGCGATGGTTTGGACACGTTTCAAGAATGTAAACATCTAGAATACCCTTCACTGCCCTGCGCACAGAGATACACGAGGCAAAAAGCCCAGGAAGAAGCATTGGATAGACAACGTCAAGAGTGACTTGTCACAGAAAGTAAAACAGAGAAAGAAACAAAGAAACAAAGAAAGACATACAGACAGAAAGAGAGAAAGAGAATGGCTTCTTTCTGTGCTGTAACCATTCTATGATTCTGCAGAAGTGTTGATTCTAATTGATATATGTCAGTGTGCACACAGTCTAGTCCCTTCGTTATTTTATAGACCTCGATCCAATTGCCCCCGAGTCTGCACTTCTCAAAAAAAGAAAGAACTTGCATTTCTATAGCGCCTTTCACCACCTCAGGACGTCCCAAAGCGAGTCACAGACAATGAAGTACATTTGAAGTGTAGTCACTGTTGTAATTTAGGACTGACTGATGACTGAAGGGCCCAGGCTAATTCAGAACCCACAGCAGCGGAGTGGATTCATTGTCGCTGAGGGACGGGAGCGTCGTGGCAGTGAAGTGATGTGGGGCATCCTGAGAGAGGTGATGAGGTGCTGCATCAATGCAGGTTCTTACTTCGCGCAGTCTCACAGAACTCTGAGAAAAGCGAGGCCCACTTTAGTCCACACGCTAACCCGTGTCACATGCCAGAGCGGGAGTCCAACAACCAAACAACACAATTGCTGTGCGAATGTTTAATCTGAAATAACTCTCCACCATCCCACCTATACCCAGTTAATCAATTTGATTACAATTTAGATAATGGTTTGTAAATTCAGGAAGTATAGGATGATTGGAGTCTCTCGCACTGCAGTTATTTAGAATGTCCCAGGGGCTTGTGGAATGAGATTACATGAATGAGATTTAATGAAACGAAACACTTAAAATCTATTCAGTCCATTACTGTATTAAAAATCTGATTTAACTTGATTTTTAAGTGTGTTTGTTTAATCGTGTAAACCTTGTTCAAAATTTCAGATATTTATACGATAAATCAGTGTAACTTCAGTCTATAAACCAACAGCCCTACGCTCAAATATTGAGCAACTTTTGCTGATATTCCCTGGGGTTGAAATTGATCTTCACTGTGTGTTACACTGAGCTCACACCCGGTGCGGAGAGGGGCGGGCAGATCGGAGGACCTCCTCATAGGACTGCTCCTGGGCCTGGTCAAAGTGGCCATCAACTAGTCCAGGCAGCGGGCGGTCGAGGGGGTCATTCGGCCTGACTGCCCTGCCTCTCTTCCGCGGCCATGTTCACGCCCGGGTGGCCATGGAGATGGAGCACGCGGTGTCCGCCGGCACGCTCGAGGCCTTCCGCAACAGGTGGGCGCCACGGGGACTGGAATGCATCATCACCCTGGCCAACCAAATTTTAATTTAATTTGTTAAGTTTCATTTAATGGTTTATTAAGTTACAGTTTATTTGTTTATGGTCCCTACAGAAAAAAGAGTACACTGAGCTCATTTCACGCTACCTTTGAAGACCAATTTCACCCCCCCTGTTCCTTACTGGGTTACAGACTGACCCGCAGTGAATGGGCACTGGGTCACACACTGGCCCCCAGTGAATGGGGACTGGGTTACAGTGATTCCTCCTGTGAACTGCCTCAGTGGAGGCTGTCCCAAGCGGTTCTGGTATCAGAAGGTGTGGGAACACAGGCCAGCTCACGTCAAGCTGTGCTGGGTTGAATTGTCCTCCAGATAGCATGGCCCCTGGGCTGGGGTGTGCAGGCAGTGTTCGATGGCCTGTCGTTTTGCAGACTCCAATCCAGGTCACGCTTTACACGTGAAACATCTTTGGACAAACTGACAAAGAGTGCGGTTGAGCACCGAGATTCATTGTAATACCATTCAGAGGAGCACAACACAAACCTAGAGCACTCATTCCTTACAGAGAGACATCAAGAGAAAACACTCTCTTCGACTAAGCAAGGGATGGTTTAAATCATAGAATCACACAGCCCAGAAAGAGACCATTCGGCCCATCGTGCCTGTGCCGGCTCTTTGGTAAACCTGTCCAATTAGTCCCACTCCCCCTGCTCTTTCCCCACAGCCCTGCAGATTTTCTCCTTCAAGTATTTATCCAATTCCCTTTTGAAAGTTACTACTGAATCTGCTTCCACCGCCCTTTCAGGCAGCGCATTCCAGATCACAACAACTCGTAAAAACATTCTCCTCGTCCCCCCTCTGGTTCTTTTGCCAATCAACTTCAATCCGTGTCCTCTGGTTACCGTCCCTCCCGCCACTGGGAACAGTCTCCCTCCATCTGCTCTATCAAAACCCTCCATAATTTTCAACACCAGAATGGCATGTGACCAGATGCATTTAAGGGGAAGCTAGATAAACACATGAGGGAGAAAGGAATCGAAGGTTATGCTGATAGGGTGGGATGAGGAGGGGTGGGAGGAGGTTCGTGTGGAGCATAAACGCTGGCACGGACCAGTTGGGCCGAATGGCCTGTTTCTGGGCTGTACATTCTGTGTAATTTTATGTAAAATGAGCCTATGCTGCCTCCACAGCAAAACACGGCATAAACTCAAAGAGTGAAATACCTGCATTAAAGGTCCCCAATTATACTACGAACCTGCCAAGCCAAATTCACCCTAGGCACAGCTTGACGAGTGAGGTACCTCAAACCATCAAAAATCAGGAACCACATTCCTTGCACAATTAGATCTGACAGAGAGTGAAGTCTCAGGAGATTTTTTAACCAATTGCGTCTCATTATTGCGCAGATTACAGCTTGTGACTTTAATCTAGCCATCAGCCAACACCACACTGTGCTTTTTATGTTTAGATATGATAAATTATATGTACACTCACACACACACACAGGTACCGTGTGCCATTTCAATTAAAAAGGAGCGAGATTTGCAGAAAGAAAATCTGTCCGATTAAGGCGATTTGAATTTATATTAAGAGTGTGCGAGTGAGGCAGACTGCCTTTGATCCGATCTGTGAGCTTCTTGCTTCTTATCAGGCTCCTTAAGAGGCCTTTGCGCGGATTAATATTGATTTTGAATTGTTGCGGCTGACAAGTTTGCAATAAACTTTTTACCGCTTCACAGTAATCAATCAGGCTTAGGAGCCACTCTGTCAGAAACTGCCTTCAATTACCTCAGCACTGATATCAGAGATAATTGTACTTTGTTCAGAAATTTATCCAGGAATAGTCTCCAATGGAGCTGTCCATTAGCATATGTCATAACTTAGACTGCACTGGTTAGGCAAGCGAGATGGCAGCAGGATTGCATCATTACATAAAATTACACAGAATGTACAGCACAGAAACAGGCCATTCGGCCCAACTGCTCCGTGCCGGTGTTTGTGCTCCACACGAGCCTCCTCCCACCCCTCTTCATCTCACCCTATCAGCCTATCCTTCTATTCCTTTCTCCCTCATGTGTTTATCCAGCTTCCCCTTAAATGTATCGATACTATTCGCCTCGACCACTCCCTGTGGCAGCGAGTTCCACATTCTCACCACTCTCCGGGTAAAGAAGTTTCTCCTGAATTCCCTATTGGATTTATTAGTGACTGTCATATATTTATGGCCCCTAGTTCTGGTCTCCCCCACAAGTGGAAACATCTTCTCTACGTCTACCCTATCGAACCCCTTCATAATCTTACAGACCTCTATCGGGTCACCCCTCGGCCTTCTCTTTCCAGAGAAACGAACCCCAGCCTGTTCAGCCTCTCCGGGTAGTTATCATCTCAATTCTGGTTTCATCCTTGTGAATCGTCTTTGTGCTTTTTCCAGTGCCTCTCTATCCTTTTCTGTAATATGGAGACCAGAACCGTGCTCAGGACTCCAAGTGTAAAATCTCTTCAAGTAGACACCTCAGTGAGGATATTTCAAAGCGTTGACTTGCACTGGTGGAAATAAAGGCAAAGCGAAATAACCGATTACTTGATCAATAATCCATTATGCCCGATGATTAATAGATCAGAGCTGTAATGGCTTGTGTGCATTTTAAAGACACATCGTTAGAATGCTTCAATCGCTTCGCGGACAATAGATGGGCTTTGTTTGGGGTGCAGCAATTCAAGGAAGAGAGAGCCTTTGCCTCCATCCCCGTCGGCCCTGAGTCAGAAGGTGGAGAGTTTGAACCCCACTCCAGACAGCTCCGGCGAATGGAGGCTGTAATCTAGTTCTAACATGCCCCAGTGTTGGAGTTAACTCGATTTGCCTGCTAGACGCGATGGACGGTAAAACCAAAATGGTAAGTAATCAACATATTGAAAAGAAAATAGCAAGTCTCCAATTAGCGCCTGCCTCCAATCGTCAGCAGTTCCATCCAGAATCTCCCCACTCAGGTAATCGCACTTCATTCAAGTGCGAACAGCTGAGTGCAACGCTTTGAAGACCTGAAATCCCCAGAGTCTTTTAAGTGAGTAAGAACTTATTGAACCGCCCGAAATACATAGAATTACAAGAATGTACAGCACATTCGGCCCAACTTTATGTTTATGTTTATGCTTCACACGAGCCTCCTCCCACCCCTCTTCATCTCACCCCATCAGCATAACCTTCTATCCCTTTCTCCCTCATGTGTTTATCTAGCCTCCCCTTAAATGTATCTACACTATTTGCCTCAACCACTCCCTGCGGCAGCGAGTTCCACATTCTCACCACCCTCTGGGTGAAGAAATAGTCGACGGGTTTAGAATGTGATAAGCATCGTCTTTGTGATTGACGCCGATGGTGATGGCGAATGGTTCGCGCCATTTGCCCTGATATAGGCAGCTGTGCGGGAGAAGTGTGGTCGGGTTCGATGGGTGGACGTGACCCCCTCCCCATTGTAAAGGATCGGTGGGGGCTCTTCCACCTCGGTTCCTAGGAGAAGGTACTCCCAAGATCAAAACCATGAGAAAGGCAATGGGAAACCACCTCAGCTACTCTTCCCCAGTAAGCGGCTAACATAAGAACACAAGAAATAGGAGCAGGAGTCGGCCATTCGGCCCCTCGAGCCTGCTCCGCCATTCAATAAGATCATGGCTGATCTGATCTTGGCCTCAACTCCACTTTCCCGCTCTCCCCCATAACCCTTGACTCCCCTGTTTTTCAAAAATCTGTCTATTTCCACCTGGAATATATTCAATAACTCCGCCTCCACAGCTCTCTGGGGTAGAGAATTCCAAGGATTCACGGCCCTCTGAGAGAAGAAATTCCTCCTCATCTCCGTCTTAAATGGGTGACCCCTTATTCTGAGACTATGCCCCCTAGTTCTAGATTCCCCCACGAGGGGAAACATCCTCTCAGCATCCACCCTGTCCAACCCCCTCAGAATCTTATATGTTTCAGTAAGATCACCTCTCATTCTTCTAAACTCCAATGAGTATAGGCCCAACCTGCTCAACCTTTCCTCATAAGACAACCCCTTCATCTCCGGAATCAACCTCGTGAACCTTCTCTGAACTGCCGCCAATGTAAGTATATCCCTCCTTAAATATGGAGACCAAAACTGTACATATGTGACTTGAATTAGGACCTGTCCCCAGGGCAGAACACAATGGATGAATGGAATTAAAGGAAAGAACCTGCATTTATACAGCAACTTTCACAGCCTCAGAACATGCCAAAGTGCTTCTTAGCCAATGAGGTATGTCGTAGTGTTAGGCAGAGAAAGGCAAAACAGATCCTTAATCCAAAGCCTCAGCTATTTACAATCTATATAAATGACCTAGATGAAGGGACCGAGTGCAATGTATCCAAGTTTGCTGACGGTACAAAGCTAGGTGGGAAAGTAAGCTGTGAGGAGAACACAAAGAGCCTTTGGGTGTCCTAGTACAAGAAACACGGAGAGTTAGCATGCAGGTACAGCAAGCAATTAGGAAGGCAAATGGCATGTCGGCCCTTATTGCAAGAGGGTTGGAGGACAAGAGTAAATAAGTCTTGCTACAATTGTACAGGGCTTTGGTGAGACCACAATTGGAGTACTGGGCATGGTTTTGATCTCCTTATCTGAGGGAGGACATACTTGCCTTTGAGGCGATGTAACGAAGATTCACTAGATTGATCTCTGGGATGAGAGGGTTGTCCTATGAGGAGAGATTGAATATACTCAACGACTGAGCATCCACAGCCCTCTGGGGTAGAGAATTCCAAAGATTTACAACCCTCTGAGTGAAGAAATTCCTCCTCATCTCAGCCTTAAATGGCTGACCCCTTATCCTGAGTATATTGGGCCGATACTCTCTGGAGTTTAGAAGAATGAGAGGTGATCTCATTGAAAACATAACATACTGAGAGTAGATGCTGAGAGGATGTTTCCCCTGGTTGGAGAGGCTAGACCTGGGGGGCATAGTCTCAGGATTTGGAGTATTCTAGGAACTTGGCCAAGCAGATTCAATAGTAACTTTCAAAAGAGAATTGGATAAACACGTGAAGGGGAAATATATGCAGGGCTGTGAGGAAAGAGCAGGGGAGAGGGAGTAATTAGCTCTTTCAAAGAGCTGGCACAGGCACGATAGGCCGAATGGCCTCCTTTTGTGCTGTATGATTCTATGACTAACAGTGTGGGGGGTGGAGTGTGGTGGGACGAGAAGCCATTGTTGGAGATGCTTTGGCTACGACTGGATGAGTGAGAACGGAAACAGGCGAGGGCAGTTCCACCAAGCTGGACAACAGTTCATGTTTCTAAATGATGCGACTTTTAAAACTAAACCGTTACGATTGAGGTGCCTGAGAGATACCTCCTGGTTGGTTGAGGTCTTCTCATAGTCATTAGGCTGGTTGTTTTAACCACCATCATCTTTAGCCTGGGTTCCAAGGTGAAGGAACTCCCAAGATAAAAACCACCAGGAAGGCAATGGGAAACCACCTCAGCTACTCTTCCCCAGTAAGCGGCTAACGTGTGGAACTTGAATTAGGACCAGCTCTGGGGCAGAACACAACGGATGAATGGAATTAAAGGAACGAACCTGCATGGGAGCAGTAAGGTAGTGGTTATGTCACTGGCCTTGTAATCCAGAGGCCTGAACTAATGATCCGGACAGCATGAGTTCAAATCCCACCAGAGCAGCTGGGGAATTTAAATTCAGTGAATTAAATAAATCTGGAAATAAAAAGCTAGTATCAGTAATGGTGACCATGAAACTACTGGATTGTCGTAAAACCCATCTGGTTCACAAATGTCCTTTAGGGAAGGAAATCTGCCGTCCTTACCCGGTCTGGCCTATATGTGACTCCAAATGTGGTTGACTCTTAACTGCTCTCTGAAATGGCCTAGCAAGCCCCTCAGTTGTAACAAACCGCTACAAAAAACAATAATAAGAATGACCCAGCTCTGGACACGACAACGGCACACCCAGCCCAGTTGACATAGTCATACTCACTTTCAGCCAATGTGCCAGACTCCTCCATCACCATCCTTGGGTATGTACTGTCCCACCGACAGGACAGACCCACCAGGGGTGGTGGCACAGTGGTATACAGTCGGGAAGGAGTGGCCCTGGGAGTCCTCAACATTGACTCTGGACCCCATGATGTCTCATGGCTTCAGACCAAGCATGGGCAAGGAAACTGCCTACCGCCCTCCCTCAGCTGATGAATCTATGTTGAACACCACTTGGAAGAAGCACTGAGAGTAGCGAGGGTACAGAATGTACTCTGGATGTGGGACTTCAATGTCCATTACCAAGAGTGGCTCGGTGGCACCACTGCTGGCCGAGTCCTGAAGGATATACAGTAGTCGTCAGACTGGGACTGCGGCAGGTGGTGAGAGAACCAACAGGAGGGAAAAACCTACTTGACCTCGTCCTCACCAATTTACCTGTCGCAGATGCATTTGTCCATGGCCGAACTGGTAGCAGTGACAACCGCACAGTCATTGTAGAGACGAAGTCCCGTCTTCACACTGAGGACACCCTCCATCGTGTTGTGTGGCACTACCACCGTGCTAAATGGGATAGATTCAGAACAGATCTAGCAGCTCAAAACTGTGCATCCATGAGGCGCTGTGGGCCATCAGCAGCAGCAGAATTGTATTCCACCACAATCTGTAACCTCGTGGCCCAGCATATCCCTCACTCTACCATTACCATCAAGCCAGGGGACCAACCCTGGTTCAATGAGGAGTTTGGAAGAGTATGCCAGGAGCAGCACCAGGCATACCTAAAAATGTGGTGCCAACCTGGGGAAGCTGCAACACAGGACTACATGCATGCTAAAAAGCAGAAGCAGCATGCTATAGACAGGGCTAAGTGATCCCACAATCAACGGATCAGATCAAAGCTCTGCAGTCCTGCCACACCCAGTTGGGAATGGTGGTAGACCATTAAACAACTAATGGGAGGAGGAGGCTTCAAGAATATCCCCATCCTCAATGATGGTGGAGCCCAGCACGTGAGTGCAAAAGATAAGTCTGAAGCGTTTGCAACCAACTTCAGCCAGAAGTGCCAAGTGGACGATCCATATCAGTCTACTCCCGATGTCCCCACCATCACAGAAGCCAGTCTTCAGCCAATTTGATTCACTCCACGTGATATCAAGAAACGACTGAGCGCACTCGATACAGCAAAGGCTATGGGCCCTGACAACATCCTGGTTGTCATGCTGAAGACTTGTGCTCCAGAACTAGCCACGCCTCAAGCCAAGATTTTCCAGTAGAGCTACAACACTGGCATCTACCCGACAATGTGGAAAACTGCCCGGGTATGTCCTGTCCACAAAAAGCAAGACAAATCCAATCCATCCAATTACTGCCCCATCAGTCTACTCTCAATCATCAGCAAAGTGATGGAAGGTGTCATCGACAGTGCTATCAAGCGGCACCTGCTCACTGATGCTCAGTTTCAGTTCTGCCAAGACCACTCGGCTCCCGGCCTCATTACAGCCTTGGCCCAAACATGGGCAAAGGAGCTGAATTCCAGAGGTGAGATGAGAGTGAGAGTGACTGCCCTTGACATCAAGGCAGCATTTGACCGAGTGTGGCATCAAGGAGCCCTAGTAAAACTGAAGTCAATGGGAATTGGGGGAAAACTCTCCACTGGCTGGTGTCATACCTAAAACAAAGGAAGATGGTTGTGGTTGTTGGAGGTCAATCATCACAGCCCCAGGACATCGCTGCAGGAGTTCCTCAGGGCAGTGTCCTAGGCCCAACCATCTTCAGCTGCTTCATCAATGACCTTCCCTCCATTATAAGATCAGAAGTGAAGATGTTCGCTGATGACTGCACAGTGTTCAGTTCCATTCACTAATCCTCAGATAATGAAGCAGTCCATGCCCACATGCAGCAAGACCTGGATGACATTCAGGCTTGGGCTGATAAGTGACAAATAACATTTGCGCCACACAAG
Source organism: Somniosus microcephalus (assembly GCF_052327205.1). NCBI lineage: Eukaryota > Metazoa > Chordata > Chondrichthyes > Squaliformes > Somniosidae > Somniosus > Somniosus microcephalus. The sequence continues at coordinate 128,357,327 of NC_141000.1, read as the reverse complement.
TGCCAGGCAATGACTATCTCCAACAAGAGAAAGTCTAACCACCGCCCCTTGACACTCAACAGCATCATTGAATCCCCCACCATCAATATGCTGGGAGGGTCACCATTGACCAGAAATTTAACTGGACCAGCCACAGAGCAGGTCAGAGGCTGGATATTCATTTTTATTATTCATTTTTATGGGATGTGGGCGTCGCTGGCAAGGCCAGCATTTATTGCCCTTCCCTAATTGCCCCTCGAGAAGGTGGTGGTGAGCCGCCTTCTTGAACCGCTGCAGTCCGTGTGGTGAATGTGCTCCCACAGTGCTGTTAGGGAGGGAGTTCCAGGATTTTGACCCAGCGATGATGAAGGATCGGCGATATGCTTCTAAGTCAGGATGGTGTGTGACTTGGAGTTGAACTTGGAGGTGGCGGTGTTCCCATGCGCCTGCTGCTTTTGTCCTTCTAGGTGGAAGAGGTTGCGGGTTTGGGAGGTGCTGCTGAAGAAGCCTTGGTGAGTTGCTGCAGTGCATCTTGTAGATGGTACACACTGCAGCCACGGTGCGCCGGTGGTGGAGGGAGTGAGTGTTGAAGGTGGTGGGTGGGGTGTCAATAAAGCGGGCTGCTTGTCTTGGATGGTGTCAAACTTCTTGAGTGTTGTTGGAGCTGCACTCATCCAGGCAAGTGGAGAGCATTCCATCACACTCCTGACCTGTGCCTTGTAGATGGTGGAAAGGCTTTGGGGAGTCAGGAGGTGAGACACTCGCCGCAGAATACCTAGCCTCTGACCTGCTCTTGTGGCCACAGTATTTATGTGGCTGGTCCAGTTAAGTTTCTGTTCAATGGTGACCCCCAGGTGGATGATGGTAATGCCTTTGAATGTCAAGGGGCGGTGGTTAGACTCTGGCTTGTTGGAGATGGACATTGCCTGGCACTTCTGTGGTGCGAATGTTACCTGTCACTTATCAGCCCAAGCCTGAATGCCGTCCAGGTCTTGTTGCATGCGGCCATGGACTGCTTCATTATCTGAGGAGTTGTGAATACACTGAACACTGTGCAGTCATCAGCGAATATCTTCATTTCTGACCTTATGTTGGAAGGAAGGCCATTGATGAAGCAGCTGAAGATGGTTGGGCCTAGGACACTGCCCTGAGGAACTCCTGCAGCGATGTCCTGGGGCTGTGATGATTGACCTCCAACAACCACAACCATCTTCCTTTTTGCTAGGTATGACTCCAGCCAGTGGAGTGCTTCCCCCCCCCCCGATTCCCATTGACTTCAGTTTTACTCGGGCTCCTTGATGCCAGACTCGGTCAAATGCTGCCTTGATGTCAAGGGCAGTCACTCTCACCTCACCTCACCTCTGGAATTCAGCTCTTTTGTCCATGTTTGGACCAAGGCTGTAATGAGGTCTGGAGCCGAGTGGTTCTGGCAGAGCCGAAACTGAGCATCGGTGAGCAGACTATTGGTGAGTAAGTAGCGCTTGATAGCACTGTCGACGACACCTTCCATCACTTTGCTGATGATTGAGAGTAGACTGATGGGGCGGTAATTGGCCAGATTGGATTTATCCTGCTTTTTGCGGACAGGACATACCTGGGCAGCTTTCCACATTGTCGGGTAGATGCCAGTGTTGTAGCTGTACTGGAAAATCTTGGCTTGAGGCGTGGCTATTTCTGGAGCACAAGTCTTCAGCATGACAACCAGGATGTTGTCAGGGCCCATAGCCTTTGCTGTATCCAGTGCGCTCAGCCATTTCTTGATAACACGTGGAGTGAATCAAATTGGCTGAAGACTGACTTCTGTGATGGTGGGGACATCGGGGGTAGACTGATATGGAACATCCACTCCGCACTTCTGGCTGAAGATGGTTGCAAACGCTGCAGACGTGTCTTTTGCACTCGCATTGGTCCATTGGGATTCTATACAATGGGAGTGAATGGGAAGGGGTTTGGCCCATTTGGATTCTGTACAATGGGAGTGAATGGGAAGGGGTTTGGTCCATTGGGATTCTGTACAATGGGAGTGACTGGGAAGGGGTTTGGTCCATTGGGATTCTATGCAGGGGGAGTGAATGGGAAGGGGTTTGGTCCATTGGGATTCTGTACAATGGGAGTGAATGGGAAGGGTTTTTTTCCAATGGGTATCTGTACATTGGGAGTGAATGGGAAGGGGTTTGGCCCCTTGGGATTCTGTACAATGGGAGTGAATGGGAAGGGGTTTGGTCCATTGGGATTCTGTACAATGGGAGTGACTGGGAAGGGGTTTGGTCCATTGGGATTCTATGCAGGGGGAGTGAATGGGAAGGGGTTTGGTCCATTGGGATTCTGTACAATGGGAGTGAATGGGAAGGGTTTTTTTCCAATGGGTATCTGTACATTGGGAGTGAATGGGAAGGGGTTTGGCCCCTTGGGATTCTGTACAATGGGAGTGAATGGGAAGGGGTTTGGCCCATTGGGATTCTGTACAATGGGAGTGAATGGGAAGGGGTTTGGCCCATTGGGATTCTGTACAATGGGAGTGAATGAGAAGTGGTTTGGTCCAATGAGATCCTACGGTTAGATCAGATATTCATTGATGTGTAACATTATGGAAACTCCTGCAGTACTGTAACAAAATAAATTCTTTGCAAAAGATCTGGATGCTCCTCACTTCAGGGAATTCCGTGGAATCGGTATAGATTTTGCAATCTCTGCAGATGAGTTTTGGAGCCCAGACCCTGAGGGCTAAGAGTTGAACCTACCAGGTGTCCTTCGCGGTAATGAAGGCTGCGTTGCTGGGCTTGCCTCAGGCGATTGGCAAGAGACTGATCAGGCAGAGAGTGCAGGTCACGTCAGAATTAGAGAGCTGAGCTCCGCGAATGTAGCTAAAGGTTATTTAAGTGTTAGTTAATTAACTTAATTTTTTTAATCCCACCCTTATTTACATGGCGGTCCCATGGAGCAGCTGCTGAAATGGTCATTAAATAACAGTGCCTTGCAGTCTGATAGCGCCTCACATGTTCGATGACACACAGCAGTGCTGCGTTTAGCCTTAGTATGTGGGTCAGCCTTCATATACTCCAATGTGGCTCGATTTTAAAATTCTCATCTTCGTCTTCAAATCTCTCCATGGCCTCACACCCCCCACCCCTCTCCCTATCTCTCTAACCTCCCCCAGCCCTACAACCCTCCGAGATCTCGGCGCTCCTCCAGTTCTGGCCTCTTGAGCATCCCCCAATTTTAATCTCTCCACCATTGGCCGTGCCTTCAGCTGCCTGGGCCCTAAGCTCTGGAATTCCCTCCCTAAACCTCTCTGCCTCTCTCTCCACCTTTAAGACGCTCCTTAAAACCTACCTCTTGTCACCTGTCCTAATATCTCCTTATGTGACTCGGTGCCAAATTTTGTTCCTGTGAAGTGTTTTACTACGTTAAAGGTGCTATAGAAATGCAAGTTGTTGTTGTTGTTGATCTCTGTCCAATGACTCCTGGGGTTACCATGGAAGGACAGGATCCATCTTGGCTCTGGTGCCCTTTGTGGTTGATTTGCTAGTCGACAGCCAGGCCTGGATTCACCTCTGAAATGTCCTCAGTGCTGGGGTGGATTGGTGCAGTAAGCAGTGTAAAGTCCGTTCATAGAATTATGCAGCACAGAAGGAGGCCATTCGGCCCATCGTGCCTGTGCCGGCTCTTTGAAGGAGCTTTCCATATAGTCCCACTCCCCCTTGCTCTTTCCCCATAGGCCCGAAATTTTTTTTCAAGTATTTATCCAATTCCCTTTTGAAAGTCACTATTGAATCTGCTTCCACCGCCCTTTCAGGCAGCGCGTTCCAGATCACAACAACTCGCTGCATTAAAAATATGTTTCCTCATGTTCTTAAATGATATCACCTCAAATCAGCCACCAAAAGGACAGTTCCTGAATTGTCCTCCCAAAAAGCTGCCACTTTTATTTACTAAAACTACAGCCGTGATTCCAGGTTTCCCTGAGGCAGATACCACGCTGATGGGGGCCATTTGTGTGAAGATGTGCTTCCTTACATCATACTTGAACTGCCGCCAATGGTGGGGCATTGAAAATCGGCAATGAGCAAGAGGCCAGAATTGGAGGAGCGCAGAGATCTCGGAGGGTTGCAAAGCTGGAGGATGTTGCAGAGATAGGGAGGGAGCGAGGCCATGGAGGGGTTTGAATGCAAGATCAGGATCTGTACCTGGCTGAACCCCACATCGGGAGTCACTGGACACAGATCAGGATCTGTACCTGGCTGAGCCCCACACCGGGAGTCACTGGACACAGATCAGGATCTGTACCTGGCTGAACCCCACATCGGGAGTCACTGGACACAGATCAGGATCTGTACCTGGCTGAACCCCACACCGGGAGTCACTGGACACAGATCAGGATCTGTACCTGGCTGAACCCCACACCAGGAGTCACTGGACACAGATCAGGATCTGTACCTGGCTGAACCCCACACCAGGAGTCACTGGACACAGATCAGGATCTGTACCTGGCTGAGCCCCACACCGGGAGTCACTGGACACAGATCAGGATCTGTACCTGGCTGAGCCCCACACCGGGAGTCACTGGACACAGATCAGGATCTGTACCTGGCTGAGCCCCACACCGGGAGTCACTGGACACAGATCAGGATCTGTACCTGGCTGAGCCCCACACCAGGAGTCACTGGACACAGATCAGGATCTGTACCTGGCTGAGCCCCACACCGGGAGTCACTGGACACAGATCAGGATCTGTACCTGGCTGAACCCCACATCGGGAGTCACTGGACACAGATCAGGATCTGTACCTGGCTGAACCCCACATCGGGAGTCACTGGACACAGATCAGGATCTGTACCTGGCTGAGCCCCACACCAGGAGTCATTGGACACAGATCAGGATCTGTACCTGGCTGAGCCCCACACCGGGAGTCACTGGACACAGATCAGGATCTGTACCTGGCTGAGCCCCACACCAGGAGTCACTGGACACAGATCAGGATCTGTACCTGGCTGAGCCCCACACCAGGAGTCACTGGACACAGATCAGGATCTGTACCTGGCTGAACCCCACACCGGGAGTCACTGGACACAGATCAGGATCTGTACCTGGCTGAGCCCCACACCAGGAGTCACTGGACACAGATCAGGACCTGTACCTGGCTGAGCCCCACACCAGGAGTCACTGGACACAGATCAGGACCTGTACCTGGCTGAGCCCCACACCGGGAGTCACTGGACACAGATCAGGATCTGTACCTGGCTGAACCCCACACCGGGAGTCACTGGACACAGATCAGGATCTGTACCTGGCTGAGCCCCACACCGGGAGTCACTGGACACAGATCAGGATCTGTACCTGGCTGAGCCCCACACCGGGAGTCACTGGACACAGATCAGGACCTGTACCTGGCTGAGCCCCACACCGGGAGTCACTGGACACAGATCAGGATCTGTACCTGGCTGAGCCCCACACCGGGAGTCACTGGACACAGATCAGGATCTGTACCTGGCTGAGCCCCACACCGGGAGTTGCATTCACCCAGTAAGCCCTTGAGCTTCAAGTGGTTTCCTGTTCTTAATGCTCTCACACAGTCGCAGTCTGCCACTGTGATGTACAGATTGGTTACAGTAGATATTTGTTTCGGCAGCTTGCTGTTTGTAAAGTGGCAGCTTAATCAATAGTCATGTGTGTGTGAGTACGCCACAGATAGGCAAGCAGAACGGTATATTAGCGCGCCAGCCAATCATAATTGAATTTCAGGAGAACAGAAGCAGTAGGTCTTTGAAGAGCACAGGTACATAAAATATGTAGCACTGACACCCAGATACAGCTGCTTATTTTGTGCCTGAGTGCTTGACATATGTTCCTGCAAGCACAGCGTACTGCAAGAAATTAACTGGGGATTGCTTATTTGTGTGCATTGAAGTGCTTCACGATTACAACAAAAGGCTGGCTTCATTGCATGGCTGCAAAGAGCGCAGACACGCAAGAAACAAGGCTAATGAATTAAAGGATATCTCTCGCCTGGGTAGCGTGTAGTCATTCCATTATTTTCCTTTCTCTCTCCAGACAGTATCAGAGATGGCTGATTGCAAGCAGCAATTGGAAAGTTAAATAAAAAAACAGCTGGGAATGTGCCGCAGGTGTGGGTTACACGGGTTCACCAATGGCACCCCCCGTGCTCGCTGACCTACCTCAGCTCCCAGGCCCTCCTCCCATCTAACCTCGCACCAAGTCCTGTTCACCCCTCGCCCCCCCGCTGTGCTCGCTGACTCACACTGGCTCCCGGTCCGGCAACACCTCAAATTTAAAATTCTCATCCTCTTGATCAAATTCCTCCATGGCCTCGCCGCTCCCGATCTCTTTAACCTCCTCCAGTCCTGCAACCCACTGAGATCTCTGTGTTCCTCCAATTCCGGCCTCTTGAGCATCCCCGATTTCCATCGCTCCACCATTGGCGGCTGTGCCTTCAGTTGCCTGGGCCCCAAGCTCTGGAATTCCCTCCCTAAACCTCTCTGCCCCTCTTTCCTCCTTTAAGATGCTCCTTAAAACCGACCTCTTGCCCAAATCTCTCCTTATGTGGCTCGGTGTTTGATTTATGCTCCTGGGCAGTGCCTTGGGATGTTTTGTTACGTTAAAGGTGCTATATAAATGCAAGTTGTTGTTATTTGCTCTTCAGTCCCAGAGCCTCACACGACGGGAGAGCGTGTCGGGACTCCAGCCTGATTTAGCCTCCCGCTGAAATGAATGGACCGTAAGTTATTTGACGCGACGGTTCAAGTGCGCTGACCTCCGCTCACCCTGAATTCCCGACACGGCGGCCCCCGCTCCACAGTGGCTCGAAACCCTGTGGCCAGAGAGCGCGCTCGCCAGCTCTGCCCCCGCCTTGCCCGCGCGCGCTGCCCGCAAAGCGGAAAGCCAAGTCGCTGGCCGGTAATTCCCCTAGCAGCTGATCCCACCGAGGAGGTCCTAACTCGGCGAAGTTTCCCATCGTGCTTTCAGCAAAACTATGCTGCTGGAGAGGGAGCGGCTCACAGGAAATTCCCAGCCAACATTCCCAGAGCGAGGCCCTTCACCCGGACCAATATAGGAAGAACGGAGAGAGGCGAAGAGCGAAACAAAGAGGGAGAACATGGGAGAGGTGAGGAGTAGCTGAGTACTCTTACAACAGGAACATTATCTTATGAAGTATCTTATGTAGAATTACACAGAATGTACAGCTCAGAAACAGGCCATTCGTCCCAACTGGTCCATGCCGGTGTTTCTGCTCCACACGAGCCTCCTCCCACCCCTCTTCATCTCACCCCATCAGCATATCCTTCTATTCCTTTCTCCCTCATGTGTTTATCCAGCTTCTCCTTAAATGTATCTATACTATTCGCCTCAACCACTCCCTGTGGCAGCGAGTTCCACATTCTCACCACTCTCTGGGTGAAGAAGTTTCTCCTGAATTCCCTATTGGATTTATTAGTGACTATCTTATATTTATGGCCCCTAGTTCTGGTCTCCCCCACAAGTGGAAACATCTTCTCTACGTCTACCCGATCGAACCCCTTCATAATCTTAAAGACCTCGATCAGGTCACCCCTCAGCCTCCTCTTCTCTAGAGTAAAGAGCCCCAGCCTGTTCAGCCTTTCCTGATAGGTACAACCTCTCAGTTCTGGTATCATCCTTGAAATACTTTCTGCACCTTCTCCGGTGCCGCTATGTCCTTTATATAACGTGGAGAGCAGAACTGTCTTTAATTACAATGGTCTAGAAATTCGGGCTAGACCATTTTCGGGCAAGGCTGGTGGAGTGTGGTGGTGAGGGCGGGGTGGGGGGTGGGGTGGCAGGGGTGGGTGTGCAAAGTGCGATCCCTGTTCCTGAATGGTGAGGCTCGAGGACCCACCCCCACAATATTGGGCCTGGCTCCTCATTTAATATCGAGGTTACGAGCTGTGGAGAGCGACAGGTAGCTGGCAGGCGAAGCGCGATAGAAGGTGGGGAGGCCTCGGGGCAAACCAATCTCACAGTCATCGGGGGCCCAATCTCCATATTTATAGGGGTACTCTGTTGCCTTCAAGCCCCCTCGCCAACTCAAAAGAGCCGGTTTAAATTCCAACTCTCTCTAATTCCCAGTACAAAGCATCTTGGTTATCGAGATAGACTTACAGAGTTGGGACTCTACACTTTAGAGAGGTGTAGATTTAGAGGTGATCTGATTCAGGTTTCTAAGATGATGAAGGGAATAGATTGTGTTCCCGTTGACAGTTTGTTACAATTAAATAGGTTAGGGAGGACCAGGGGTCACAATTTTAAGTTGTACAAGGCCAGATCGAGGTTAGACTTCAGGAGGTGGTTCTTTTCCCAGAGAATAGTGGAACAGGCTGCCGGCTCGTGCGGTGGATGCTGATTCACTGAATTCCTTCAACCGAGAGCTGGCCCTGTTTCTGACTGGGGCGGAGATCACCTCTTACAAAGGTACTAGGTATTCAGGGCCAGAGTGATCGCCTGGACTAGTTTCAATCGCCTAGATGGGTCACAGAGGAATTTCCTAAATTTATTTCCCCAAAGGGGTTTTTATCTGGTTTACTGCCTCTACCAGGAGATCACATGGTTTCAGGTGGGGTGGGGTGGAGAGTATATATTGTGCTACACAAGGTATCGCAATTGTGTGGGACCGACTGGATGGACCAGAGGGTCTTTACCTGTCCGTCATTGTTCATATGTTCGTATCACGTTGCTCGATTGGGCGTGTCACGCTCCGCGTGCGTCAGGGCAGAACGCCTGTGCTTGTGAGGTCAGCAACTCTCCCCAAACACGTCACAAAAGAACCAGATTTCAATTTCTTCCTTGCTATAAACAGGAAACACACAACCAGGTATTGATGCCATTGGCTCAGCTTCTGGTAGCGGAATCCCTACTTAGCATTTTTATTGTTCTGTGTGTAATGAAGTTTAATCAAAATTAAATAGTGTCAAATAAAACATAGATTAGTGTATCCCCAGAAAATATATGAAATACGCCCCACAGCAGATCACTGGAGAATATAATTGGCATCGAGAAAACTACCAAAATATAATGGACTAGAAATTACTCCCCTTAGCGCCACTCCATAGGACCATTAAATGGCACTAAAACACCATTTTCGTGCTTACCTTTGCGCTGCCGGTAAACCTGGCGTGCAAGCAGACTGACAGAGACGCTGTCGGTGCCTCTTAAAGGGACACAATCATCTTTCAGGTAAGTTTGTATTTAAGCTTTTGGACTTTTTTTTTTGATTTTATTGAAGTAGTGGCTAGCTGTATTAGATGTGAAACATTTTATGCATGTAGGGAGTGCTGCTGGACGCTTGCAAGGGCTCGGATGGTAAATGCAGGCCTTCGAGAAGACAGAACATGCTGCAAATACTCAGCAGGTCAGGCAACATCCGTGGAGAGCAAAACCGAGTTCACGTCTCAGGTCGAGATGCTGCCCCACCTGCTGGGTACTTCCAGCATTTTATGCTGTTGTTTCAGATTGACAACATCCGCTCGCAGAGGGAAGGGGAAGACACAGAGAGAAGGAAGCAGGAGGGGAGGCAGCAGAAGAGGAGGAAGCAGACAGAAGGATGCATCCCAGACAGCCCCTTTGTGTCCGGGATGTCCGGGATGGAATCATCTGCCTCCGGTCCCAGTGACCACAACCCCAATTCCCCTTTCAACATTAGTCCACACCTTACCTTCCATCTGTTACTGACCATCACAGCGTCCTCTTGGCCACGATGCTGAAATAAAAGCCACCACAAAACAAACTTTCCAATCCACCGATATACGTCTAACCATCCAATGTGACATCAAGAAATCAACTCATCACCCTTATGCATTCTCTTAGTGACTGTCTTGTTTGTGCCTTTGCCTACCCTACTGATGTCATGCAGTGCTACCCCAGTGGCTGCAGCATGGCTGGTGAAAGGCTGCTGACTTTCAGTGGGGGACACAACAAATGGCCTTGCTGTTGGACCTTGAGGAGCTGGTGGCTGGGAGAGTCAAATCAATCTTCTTCTTCTTCTTCTTCTTCACTCTCTTCTCCCTCTTCTTGGTCACCCACTGGCTGGGCAGGCTGCATTTCTTGGGTGTGTGAAATGAGGAAGGTACAAGGGCGGAGTTGTGGTGAGGGGAGGGTGGGAAGGCATGAGTTGCATGCCAGAAGGAGGATAACTTATGAGGATACCAGTATCTTGTATCTTTTCAGCCCCGCAGTTGGCTAAGGGCTCAGCCATGCCCCTGCCAAGAATGGCCTACACCGTCTCCTCCAAGGGGGTGAGGTGAGGCTCGGAATGGGAGATGTGCCTCGTGATTGGTGCAAATTGTTGGTAGGTGAGTGATTTGGAGGCGGGGGTGGGGGGACGTGGATTGAGCAGTGTGTGAGGCTGGTGGTGCAGTTGGTAGGAGACGGCTTTTGCAGATGCATTCACTGATCTTGACCAGTGGTCTTCTTTGGGCACTGGATCCAGGTCCTGGGGGCGACACTACTGGCAGTGACCGCCTCGGTGATTTGCTCCCACATCCTTCTTTCTGGAGGCCTCCTGGCCCCTGTGGGTAGAGGCCCTCTCTTGCAGTGTTGACCCTCTGCACAAAGCTGGAGTACTGCGTGCGAGACTGGGTGCCCCTTCCCTGGCTTGCTCAGCCATTTGTTCCATTTTTTGAGGTTAGGAAAGGAAATCAGCTTTAAGAGCTGAATGTTCACATTTGGGACGTCTTTTTAATGTTAAATATATTTTTATAAGGCAGAAAGGGCCGTAAACTGCATAGTTTACCTTCATTTTAACTTGTATTGCTTCAGTGTGCGTGGCCCCTTTAAATCTCAGATCTCTTCATTGCCCACAATTCCTTGCGAGCGCCACAGCCTTGCCCTAAGAGGCTGTGCGAGGCTCCAACGCCGCTCCTGGACGGGAACTTCGGGTCGGGTGCCTCCAGTAACGCCACCAAGATGGCGTTGCATGGGAGGTGAGCGCTGCACCAACAATCTCCAGCCCCACCCCTGTTAGATCCGTGATTCTGAGAGTATGCTGTTTTTCAATAACCACACGGATGCTGTACCTTAACAATCAACAGATGTTTACTGGAGTAGGTTAGTCTCAAGACTGGGGGTACAGAGGCATGCTCAAGGCTTATAGACAGGTGTGGTCACTGCCGGTACTACAGTATACAGGAGCTGTAAAAGTAGTTCTCTCTTAAAGGTACATACACTACAATTCCTCCCCTTTTAGATTAGCAGTACCCATAATATTCAAATAACAATTAACACTTTAACATGCACATTAAACAACAATAGTCCATTTATAGATTCAGTCTTTGGGGCGGCTTCCTGATCCTTTCGGGATAGCGCCTTTCCTGCGGTTCTTGTTCTTGGTGCGGAGGCGATTCTGGCCCCTTTTCGTCGGTTAGTTCATCGGTTTCCACTGCTACTGGTTCTGAGGTAGATGCTACTGGTATGTCGGGTTCATCCCCAGGTACGCGAGACATGGGGTTGACTCGTTCCTGTGACGCTAAGATCTGATCAACGTGGCATCTCACAATGTTCTCCCCGACATCCACTGTGTACATTAATGGCCCCTGCCTTGTGCATATCATTCCGGGTTGCCATTTCTCTGTTTGGTAGTCACGGGCCAAGACTGGTTCTCCTACGTTGAAGCTCCTTGTCGGCTTCTCATTGATGTGCTGGAATTGTTTATCCTCAACATTTCTTCGCACATTTGGTCTAAGCAAGTCCAGACGAGATCTCAACCTTCGGTTAAAGAACATCATGGCCGGGGTCTGGTTGGTAACTGCATGTGTCGCATTTCTGTAGGCTAATAAGAAATTGTCCACCTTATGCTGTAGTGGAATTTCATCGTCGCACATGGCCTTTATCACCTTTTTAAAGGTTTGTACAAACCTCTCAGCCAATCCATTTGTGGCTGGATGATACGGGGCGGATGTGTAATGCCTTACCCCATTCCTTCTCATAAATTTCCGAAACTCTTCGGGCACAAACTGTGGTCCATTATCAGAGCAAATCTGCTCTGGCAAGCCATTCCTGGCAAATATGGTCCGTAGGACTGCAATAATTTTCTCTATAGTGGTTGAGGACATTTTTATCACCTCAGGCCATTTCGAGTGAGCATCCACTGCTATTAAGAACATTGAGTCCATGAATGGACCAGCAAAATCAATATGCACCCATTGCCATGGAGAGGAGGGCCACTCCCATGGGTGTAGAGGGGCATGTGGTGGTGCATTTTGGACCTTCTGGCATCCTGAGCAGCTCTTGGTTAGGTCCTCGATTTGTTGATTGATTCCCGGCCACCACACATAAGCACTAGCAAGGCTTTTCATTTTCACCCCTCCCAGATGACCTACATGAAGCTCATTTAGCACTCTCTCCCTTAACTTGGGTGGAATCACCACTCTGGATCCACACATCACTGTCCCCTGGCATACTGACAGCTGTTCTCTTCTGGATGAGAATGCTGGCAACAATGAGTCGCCATGTGTTGACCATCCCCTCACCGTCAAATCATATACCCGAGACAGCATCGGATCATTGCGGGTCTCCTTCTCTATATCCGCGTTCGTTACTGGCAATCGTTCAATTATTGACGAATAAAATATCTCGATAGGGTCCACTGCTGGTGCTTCCTCCACAGTAGGCAGTGGCAGGCGTGATAGCCCATCAGCGTTTCCATGCTTTTTCGTGCCTTTATATTCTATTTCATATTGATTCGCCCCTAGAAAAAGGGACCATCTTTGTAACCGTTGTGCAGTCATCACCGGAACGCCCTTCTTTGGATTAAAGATGGAGACAAGTGGTTGGTGGTCAGTCAGCAAGGTGAACTTCTGCCCATGCAGATAGTGGTTGAATTTTTTTACTCCCCATACTAGGCTGAGGGCCTCCCTGTCAATCTGGGCGTAGTTGCGCTCGGCTGAGGTTAGTGACCGAGACGCAAAGGCTACTGGCCTCTCCAACCCGTCTGGGAATTTGTGCGACAGCACCTCTCCAATACCATCGGGTGATGCATCACATGCCAAACGAATTGGTAGTGCTGGGTTGAAATAGGCCAACACCTATTTTGATGTGATCAATTCTTTGCACTTCTGGAAAGCTCGTTTACGTTCGTCATTCCACTTCCATGGTACCCCTGTTTGCAGTAGGGTGTTCAGTGGGTGTAATACCGTAGGCAAATTTGGTAAGAACTTATGGTAGTAGTTTACCAACCTGAGGAACGACCTCAGTTGTGACACATTTTCTGGTGCTGGAGCCTTGATTGCTGCCTCAATCTTTTCAGGGGACTTATGTAACCCCTCTTCATCGATAACGTGGCCACAATACGAGATCTGCTTCTGGAAAAACTCGCACTTGTGGCAATTAGCTCGTAGCCCATATTCCTTTAATCTGGTGAGCACCTTCTCCAAGTTGGCGAGGTGATCACCGTCATTTTCGCCCGTGACCAGGATGTCGTCCAAACAACACTGGGTCCCTGGAATCCCTTGCAGGACTTGATCCATCACCCTTTGCCAAATAGCCGGAGCCGATGCTACCCCGAACACCAGCCGGTTGTATTGGTAGAGACCTTTATGAGTGCTGATCGTGAGGTATTGTTTTGAGGCTTCTTCTACCTCCATTTGCAAGTACGCCTGGGCTAGATCAATTTTGGTGAAGCGTTTACCTCCAGATAGCCAGGCGAAAATATCCTCAATTTATGGAAGCGGATATTGTACCGTGTGAAGTACTGGGTTCACTGTCACCTTAAAATCCCCACAGATGCGGACCTTCTTTGGTTCCCCAGGCGTATTACTCAACGACCTCTTCATTACAGGAACGATGGGTGTAGCCCACTCGCTCCAGTCTACTTTGGACAGTACTCCTGAACGTTCCAACCCTTCCAGCTCTGCTTCGACGGCTGGTCTGATCGCATAAGGCACTGGTCTGGCCTTAAGAAACTTTGGGCTTGCATTTTCCTCTATTTTAATCGTTGCTGTTATGCCTTTTAGTGTTCCGAGTCCCTCCTGGAACACTTCTTTTGCGTCAGTTAGCATTTTTGACAGTCGTCCAGGTGTGACGTCGTCATCCTTTTTGGCCTCAACCTTCAGTGCCTGTATGGAATGCCAATCTAATTGTATATTCCGGATCCATTCACGTCCTAGTAGTGGTGGTCCTCCATCTGGCAATACATATAAGTCCATTTTAGGTATTTCCTGGCCTTTGTATATCACTTTCACCCTTATTTTTCCTTTGGGGTAGACTTTTTGCCCCGTGTACATCTTCAAGACAATCTCTGTAGCTTTCAAGGGTATATGTGAAAATAGCCGCTTGTAGTCCCTTTGGTTTATGACTGTTAGGGCTGATCCTGTGTCCAATTCCATTTTCACTTGGACTCCGTCTATCTTGAGTGTAACCCAGATAGTTTGGTGATCCTCCAATTTTGGTTACCTTATGTAGTTTCAGACAACCCAGCTCCTTGCTTCCGGAGTTTGTATCACTTTTCTGTTCATCTGAACTACTGTCCATCACCTTCTGTACCTTTTTGTACTTCTCCTGTGGAGATTTCTTGCTGTTGGTTTTCTTCCCAGACCTGCAGACTCTTGCTATGTGTCCTGCTTTTCCACACTGTCTGCACACTTGGTCCTTGAACCAACAATCCTTCTGGTCGTGTGTTGTTCTGCTGCAGTGATAACACTTCCCTGTTCCATAGGACATTTCATTGGTGCCATATTCTTGCGGTCTCCGTTGTATCTCTGCAGCGCCCCTTGCGGCTGCTTCGTGTGATACTGCCATGCTGAAAGCCTTGTCCAGCGTAAGATCCTTTTCTGATAGAAGCCGTTTCTGGGTTCCTTCACTTTGAAGCCCACACACAAACTTATCCCTTAACGTATCTGCTAGTCCCACTCCAAACTGGCAGTGTTTCGATAGCTTGCGCAGTTCCGTTAAGTACTCAGCATTGCTTTCATCTTTATGTTGGTTCCTTTTATGGAACTTAAACCTTTCTGCTATCAGCAGCGGTGTGGGGTTTAAGTGGTCCTGTAGGATTTCTACTATGCTTTCGAAATTCTTATTCACGGGCTTCTCTGGGGTTATTAGGTTTCGCAGTAACCCATACATTTTTGCACCCATGGAATTTAACAAAACCAGTGCTTTCCTAGCATCTGGCACTTAATTCGCCCTGCAGTACACCTCAATACGTTCCACATATTTCGCCCAATCTTTGACTTCATTGTCGAACGTAGAGATACTGCCACTCTTCGGCATCCCTGGGTGTGATTTAACTGTCAAAAATGGCGTCTCCCGCGCTCTCCCTTCTTCTCTGCTGGCACAAAATGGCGTCTCCCGCGCTTTCCTTCTTCTCCGCTGCGGCTTCTAAAAATGGCGTCTCCCGTGCTCTTCCTTCTTCTCCGCGGCTCAATGGCGTCTCCCACACTCTCCCTTCTTCTCCCCGCGGACACTGTTCAGCTCTTGAGCCCTGGCTGTGCTCTGCTCGTTTTTTTTTCTGTGCGCCTTTCCCATTTCCGCCGCTCGGTCCTGAACCCGGCTGCTGCTTTACCCTCTCTCTCTCCGTTTTATTTTTCCTCGACGCTGCTCGGTTTTCAACCCCCGGCTGCGCCCTGTGCGCTTCACCCTCTCTCTTACCCCGTCGACGCTGCTCGGCTTTTTCTCTGCCATCGGTCGGCTCCAGCCGCCGCTGTCCGGGAAGGGTCTGCGCTGTACCTGTCGTCAGCCTGTTGCTGATCGTCGTGGCTGGGGAACCAAACACGGCTCTCCACACCCTCCCCTGCGATGTTCACTCTCTGCCGGACGACTGGGCGGTTGCTCGTGGTCGACGCCCGTGTTTCTGGCCTCGACTTTCTTCCACCGCACTCCCGGAGCGAATCCTCGAAGGGAAATGCAGAGTTGCAGGTAGATTCGAATCGCCACTCATCGCCACTGTTAGATCCGTGATTCTGAGAGTATGATGTTTTTCAATAACTACACGGATGCTGTAACTTAACAATCAACAGGTGTTTACTGAAGTAGGGTAGTCTCAAGACTGGGGGTACAGAGGCATGCTCAAGGCTTATATACAGGTGTGGTCACTGCCGGTACTACAGTATACAGGAGCTGTAAAAGTAGTTCTCTCTTAATGGTACATACACTACAACCCCCACCCCCCCACCCCCAGACAAATGTAGCCCCGTTAGCGTTGCGGCCATTTTCAGTGGCCATTAACTCACCCGGCAACTTTCCTGGCTAAAACGGATTTCTCCCCCTATCAGTTTGGAATGGGCACTCTGATTGTGAATTCTCGAATATGCTGAGATTCATTTCAACCCCTCTGGAAAGGGTGGAGGGCTTGGGCTGAGAGGAAGGGCACAGTTCCACCGTACACACATCGCAAGCAGAGCAACCTCGCACCAACATCCCTCCCGAACACCTTCAACACAGACCATGCCATCCACTCACTCACAACTAAACCCAAAAGACTATTGCACGAGAGCACGCTCCCATAAATGCCACTCACTGTCAGCCGTGGCTCAGTGGGCGGCACTCTCTAGGTGGGAGGGGCTAGGAGTGAGCAGGTGCTGCTGGCTGCTTGATTACTGCAGGGAGTTGGAGTGAGTTTGTAAAAAGTTGGTGGTGGGTTTTTGGGTTTTGTTTTTCCAGGTTTTAGGGCCTTTTTGGTCCTTAAACAGCAGCCAGATGGCTGCTGAGGGGTCCAGAGTGCCGGGAGTGCTGGGCCCGGAGTGCTGGGGTCGGATTTCCCCAAATGTGGGGTTTCTGACACACATAAAAAAGTGTCAGCCAGCTCCACGCAATTTTCCCTCAAGTGGCCAATTAATTCCCAGCATGTGGGAAGCCTTGCTAATTGTCCAATTCGAGTCAGAAATCCCCACACTATGATGTCATCATTCGTGGTGCTTTCAAAGTGTTCAACAAGCTTCTCCAACTCTGCAGGCTTCTCAACCACTCTTGCACAATGGCAGAGGAGCCTGCACCAGCTGCTGCCAGCGGCAGAGGCCGAGCTGCCTTCAAATTCGACGAGGCTTCACTGCAGGCATTATTGGATGGGGTTAGGGCCCACAGGGAGGTCCTCTTCCCTAGGTCAGGGAGGAAGAGGCCTCCCACTGAGACCAATGCTGCATGAATGCAGGTGTCAGCAGATGCCAACTCGCTGGGAGTCACCAGAAGAACCTTGGCATTACATCTCTATCTCCTTCCTTTACTCCCCCACAGTACCATCCAGAGCCCCCGTCCTCACTGTGGAGGAGGAAGAGGCGGTGCAGCCAGACTCCTCAGAGGAAGCTCCAACCTCTGAGGGTGCAGCGTCAGCAGAAGTAAGCGCACCCAGCACCAGCGCAGATACTCACACCTCGGGGGGACCTTCCGGCAGAGAGTAGTGTTGTCATCTGGTGTTTCACAGCTCACAAGTGAGCCTCAGCAGATTCTGGAGACAGGGACAGCAGTGGAGAGTCCTCGTCGGAGGGCGCAGGACTCTGCCAGCTCAGCTCAGCTGTGCTGCATGACAACCCTCTGCCTCTGGGTCCATCCGCAAGAGAAGAGGTGATGGATCTCCATGCACAGATGCAGGAATCTCTGGCAGGTTTTGTCTCCAGGGTCGCTGCGAGTGTGGAGCGAATGGAGGAGTCCATAGCGACCACGAGCAGAGCCTTTGTGGAGTCATTGGCGCATGAACGCATCACCATGGAAAGGTTGGCAACCTCCATGGAGGAGATAACTCGCCAGGGTACGGAAAACATGGTGAGTGCTCATAAGAGAATGACATCTCTTGAGGAGCGTTGGCCATCTGTTGAACAGAGAAACCAGATCTTCATGGAAGTCCTTCTGAGTAGGACTGCCAGTGCAGAAACGGGTCCCACTGGCCCCCTAAAGCGCAGCAAGGTGCTCTCAAGCCACTTCCAAGCACTGGCCCCTTCTGGCTTGTGCAGCTTCAGGTGAGTGAGCAGCAGCCTGGTGCTCCTGGTGCTCATCCTGCTGTTCCTGGTTCTGCTGCTGCCGCCTCTGCTGTTGGAGATCCTCTAATGCCAGGAAGGGAACGTCCCAAAGGCCTCCCATGCTTCTGGCAGATGCCTCCGTTGAGGGGGCGCTGAGTTAGGGTGGTGAGAGGGGCTTCCCAGGAGCTCACACTGGAGAAGTGTGTGAGGCTCCAACTTTCTGCAGCTGCTCCTAAGGCTTCAAAAAGTTCCCCCAAGCCTTGATCAACAAGGTCCTGCAGCCTGCAAATGCTGCCTATTTAAATCTCTTCAGCCCTCAGCGACCTGCTGCTGCAAGCAAGCAAGCCAGCTGTTTTCACGCCTGCTCTCAGCAGCGGGGTTCCCCGCAGGCGGGTTTCAGGTGGGGAAAGCCCCAAAGTTGCAATGGCACGGGAAAATCCACTTCAACAAGCAGATAATTGCTTGTTAGTGCTCCGACGACCAGTCCCGCCAGCGGCGGCCGGGACTGAAGCGGGGCGCGCGGAAACGGCAGTCCGAAAGTCGGACGGGGTGGGGAATCAGGCGGCGGGGGGGTCCCGACCCACTTTTTCGCCGATTTTCGTCCCCCGGCCGCATGAAAAGCCGCCCGACGGCGGCCAGAAAATCGGGGCCTATGTATCTGACGGGGAGCAGGCACAGAGGGTTACAGAAGAGCTTGAGAGTGAGGAGTTAGAGGGGGACAGAGACATGGAAGTGGGGGGTGGGGTGGCATCATGTGGAAAGGGAAAGGTTAGTGAGGGGCAGAAGGAGGGAGAAGGGGCAGCTCCTCGGCCCAAACCTAATGCAAGGAAAAGGCTGAAACAGCAGGGAAGGTTCAAACAGGAGGTGAACAAGAGCTGGAGGCAACAGCTGCCTGAAAAGTTGAGAAGAAGCATGAGAAGAGGGAAGGGCCAGAGATTAAATGATGGGCGGATTATCAGGCATACTTCCCTTATTTGGAGCCATGATTACTGATCAGTTTTTAAAGTACAATAGATTAATATATGTTACAGGAGACAAATTAAACTTCAGGTTTTGATGTTAATATGTGGTGGAGGAATGGCTGTGCAGAGCGGCGGAATGGATTTGTATGATACAATGGAATGATCACCATGTTGTAAATGTTTTTAATGTTCAATAAATAATATATAACGAAAAAAAAGTGGGTCGCACTCTCGCCTCTGAGTCCGATGGTTGTGTGTTCAAGTCCCTCTCCAGAGACTTGAGCACAAAAATCTAGGCTGTGCCAGTGCTGAGGGAGTGCTGCACTGTCGGAGGTGCCGTCTTTCGGATGAGACATTAAACCGAGGCCCCGTCTGCTCTCTCAGCTGAATGTAAAAGATCCCTGGCACTATTTCGAAGAAGAGGAGGGGAGTTCTCCCCGGTGTCCTGGGGTCAATAATTATCCCTCAACCAACATCACCAAAACAGATTATCTGGTCATTTATCACATTGCTGTTTGTGGGAGCTTGCTGAGCGCAAATTGGCTGCCGTGTTTCCCACATTACAACAATGACCACACTACTCCTAATAATACCATTCTACTAATTTGACCCATGGACGGTGAAGGAATGGCCGATATACGTTCAAGCTGTTGTCAATGCTTAGGTCGCAGTTAAGAATCAACCACATTGGTCACATATAGGCCCGACCAGGCAAGGACATTGTACAGATAAGGGGTCGCAAAATTACTCCGCTTAGCGCCGACATTTAAGGCCAGTTTCGGCAGTAAAATGGCGGACACCTCACTTTGGGTCGCAGCGGTCGCCATTTTGGGCGGGTCGATAGCACGGCCGTTGCGTGCGTTCGGCAGAAGAATGCAAATGAGGCAGATCGTGATGTCAATCAGCGCCTGAGTTCCACACCTTACCGTTGGTACTGACCAGCACCGCCAGTCAGCAGCCTGTTCCGTGCTGGGCTGCGCGAAGCTTTCATTATAATCACCACGAATTTTACACACTGCCTGCATTCCTTTCAACGAGCGTGGGCCAATCGCACATCGCGATCCCCGCACCCGCTTTTGGGTCTAATCCAATTTCACTCCAAATTTCCTTCCCTAAAGTTGGGTGAACCAGCTGGGCATTTACGAAAATCCAACAACTTTGTGGCCAACTTAGCTGCTTTTTTATTCCAGATTCATGCAGTTTATTTTTAACTGAATTCCAATTCACAAACTGCCATAGTGGGATTTGCACTCACTAACTCTGGATTATTAGTCTAGTAACGTAAACACTACACTATTGTACCTATACAGATTAGCTAAAGAGTAAAGCTCCCTCTACACTGTCCCATCAAACACTCCCAGGGCAGGTACAGCGCGGGTTAGATACAGAGTAAAGCTCCCTCTACACTGTCCCATCAAACACTCCCAGGGCAGGTACAGCATGGGTTAGATACAGAGTAATGCTCCCTCTACACTGTCCCATCAAACACTCCCAGGGCAGGTACAGCATGGGTTAGATACAGAGTAAAGCTCCCTCTACACTGTCCCATCAAACACTCCCAGGGCAGGTACAGCATGGGTTAGATACAGAGTAAAGCTCCCTCTACACTGTCCCATCAAACACTCCCAGGGCAGGTACAGTATGGGGTAGATACAGAGTAAAGCTCCCTCTACACTGCCCCATCAAACACTCCCAGGGCAGGTACAGCACGGGTTAGATACAGAGTAAAGCTCCCTCTACACTGTCCCATCAAACACTCCCAGGGCAGATACAGCACGGGTTAGATACAGAGTAAAGCTCCCGCGACACTGTCCCATCAAACACTCCCAGGGCAGGTACAGCACGGGTTAGATACAGAGTAAAGCTCCCTCTACACTGTCCCATCAAACACTCCCAGGGCAGGTACAGCACGGGTTAGATACAGAGTAAAGCTCCCTCTACACTGTCCCATCAAACACTCCCAGGGCAGGTACAGCACGGGTTAGATACAGAGTAAAGCTCCCTCGACACTTTCCCATCAAACACTCCCAGGGCAGGTACAGCATGGGTTAGATACAGAGTAAAGCTCCCTCTACACTGTCCCACCAAACACTCCCAGGGCAGGTACAGCACGGGGTAGATACAGAGTAAAGCTCCCTCTACACTGTCCCATCAAACACTCCCAGGGCAGGTACAGCATGGGTTAGATACAGAGTAAAGCTCCCTCTACACTGTCCCATCAAACACTCCCAGGGCAGGTACAGCACGGGGTAGATACAGAGTAAAGCTCCCTCTACACTGTCCCATCAAACACTCCCAGGGCAAGTACAGCACGGGGTAGATACAGAGTAAAGCTCCCTCTGCACTGTCCCAACAAACACTCCCAGGGCAGATACAGCACGGGTTAGATACAGAGTAAAGCTCCCTCTAAACTGTCCATTCAAACACTCCCAGGGCAGGTACAGCACGGGTTAGATACAGAGAAAAGCTCCCTCTACACTGTCCCATCAAACACTCCCAGGGCAGGTACAGCATGGGTTAGATACAGAGTAAAGCTTCCTCGACACTGTCCCATCAAACACTCCCAGGACAGGTACAGCACGGGTTAGATACAGAGTAAAGCTCCCTCTACACATAAAAATAAAACAATAAAACAAAAAAGGTGACTCAACCATGGCTAACAAGTGAAATTAGGGATAGCATAAGATCAAAGTAGAGGACGTATAATTTGGCCAGAAAAAGCAGCAAACCTGAGGATTGGGAGCAGTTTAGGATTCAGCAAAGGACGACAAATGGATTAATTAAGAGGGGGAAAGTAGATTATGAGAGTAAGCTTTCAGGGAACATATAAACGAACTGTAAAAGCTTCTATAAATATGTGAAGAGAAAAAGATTGGTCAAGCGTAGGTCCCTTGCAGTCAGAATCAGGGGAATTTATAATGGGGAACAAAGAAATGGTAGACAAACTAAATACATACTTTGGTTCTGTCTTCACAAAGGAGGACACAAATAACCTCCCAGAGATGTCAAGGGACATAGGGGCTAATGAGAGAGAGGAATTGAATGAAATCAGTATTTGTAGGGAAGTGGTGTTAGGGAAATTGACGGGATTGAAGGCTGATAAATCCCCAGGGCCTGATCATTTACATCCTAGAGTACCTAAGGAAGTGGCCCTAGAAATAGTAGATGCATTGCTGGTCAGCTTCCAAAATTCTATAGACTCTGGAACAGTTCCCATGGATTGGAGGGTAGCTATTGTAACCCCACTATTTAAGAAGGGTGGTAGAGAGAAAACGGGGAATTATAGACCGGTAAGCCTGACATCGGTAGTGGGGAAAATGCTAGAGTCCATTATAAAAGATGTAATAGCAGCGCACTTGGAAAACAGTGACAGGATCGGACAAAGTCAACATGGAATTACAAAAGGTAAATCATGCTTGACTAATCTACTGGAATTTTTTGAGGATGTAACTGGTAGAATAGATAAGGGAGAACCAGTGAATGTGGTGAATTTGGACTTTCAGAAGGCTTTCGATAATGTCCCGCATAAGAGATTAGCATGTAAAGTTAAAGCACATGGGATTGGGGGTAAGGTACTGTCTTGGATAGAGAACTGGTTGGCAGACAGGAAGCAAAGAGTTGGAATAAACGGCTCTTTTTCCGAGTGGCAGGCAGTGACAATGGGGTACCGCAGGGATCGGTGCTAGGATCCCAGCTATTCACAATGTATATTAATGATCACAATATATATTAAGGGAACAAGATGTGACACCTCCAAGTTTGCAGACGACACAAAGCTGGGTGGGCGTGTGTGCTGTGAGGAGGATGCAGAGAAACTCCAGTACGATTTGGACAGGTTGGGTGAATGGGCAGATGCATGGCAAATGCAGTATAATGTGAATAAATGCGAGGTTATCCACTTCAGTGGCAAAAACAGGGAGACAGATTATTATCTGAATGGCAATAGATGGGGAAAAGGGGAAGTGCAACGAGACCTCGGTGTCCTTGTGCACCAGTCACTGAAGGTAAGCATGCAGGTGCAGCAGGCGGTTAAGAAGGCAAATGGTATGTTGGCCTTCATAACGAGAGGATTTGAGTACAGGAGCAAGGACGTCTTGCTGCAGTTGTACAGGGCCTTGGTGAGGCCACACCTTGAGTATTGTGTGCAGTTTTGGTCGCCTTATCTGAGGAAGGATGTTCTTGCCATGGAGAGAGTGCAGCGAAGATTCACCAGACTGATACCTGGGATGGCAGGAGTGATGTATGAGGAGCGATTGGGTCGATTAGGCTTATATTCACTAGAGTTTAGAAGAATGAGAGGGGATCTCATTGAAACTTATAAAATTCTAACAGGACTAGACAGACTAGATGCAGGAAGGATGTTCCCGATGGCGGGGGAGTCCAGAACCAGGGGTCATAGTCTAAGGATAAGGGGTAAGCCATTTAGGACTGAGATGAGGAGGAATTTCTTCACCCAGAGAGTGGTGAACCTGTGGAATTCTCTGCCACACAGGGCAGTTGAGGCCAATTCATTAAATATATTCAAGAAGGAGTTGGATATATTTCTTAAGGCTAAAGGGATCAAGGGATATGTGGAGAAAGCAGGGACAGGGTACTGAAATTGGATGATCAGCCATGATCTCATTGAATGGCGGAGCAGGCTCGAGGGGCCGAATGGCCTACTCCTGCTCCTATCTTCTTTGTTTCTATGTTTCTATGTTTCTACACTGTCCCAACAAACACTCCCAGGGCAGGTACAGCACGGGTTAGATACAGAGTAAAGCTCCCTCTACACTGTCCCATCAAACACTCCCAGGGCAGGTACAGCACGGGTTAGATACAGAGTAAAGCTCCCTCTACACTGTCCCATCAAACACTCCCAGGGCAGGTACAGCACGGGTTAGATACAGAGTAAAGCTCCCTCTACACTGTCCCAACAAACACTCCCAGGGCAGGTACAGCACGGGATAGATACAGAGTAAAGCTCCCTCTACACTGTCCCATCAAACACTCCCAGGGCAGGTACAGCACGGGTTAGATACACAGTAAAGCTCCCTCTACACTGTCCCATCAAACACTCCCAGGGCAGGTACAGCAAGGGTTAGATACAGAGTAAAGCTCCCTCTACACTGTCCCATCAAACACTCCCAGGGCAGGTACAGCACGGGTTAGATACACAGTAAAGCTCCCTCTACACTGTCCCATCAAACACTCCCAGGGCAGGTCCAGCACGGGTTAGATACAGAGTAAAGCTCCCTCTACACTGTCCCATCAAACACTCCCAGGGCAGGTACAGCACGGGTTAGATACAGAGTAAAGCTCCCTCTACACTGTCCCATCAAACACTCCCAGGGCAGGTACAGCACGGGTTAGATACAGAGTAAAGCTCCCTCTACACTGTCCCAACAAACACTCCCAGGGCAGGTACAGCACGGGATAGATACAGAGTAAAGCTCCGTCTACACTGTCCCATCAAACACTCCCAGGGCAGGTACAGCACGGGTTAGATACACAGTAAAGCTCCCTCTGCACTGTCCCATCAAACACTCCCAGGGCAGGTACAGCAAGGGTTAGATACAGAGTAAAGCTCCCTCTACACTGTCCCATCAAACACTCCCAGGGCAGGTACAGCACGGGTTAGATACACAGTAAAGCTCCCTCTACACTGTCCCATCAAACACTCCCAGGGCAGGTACAGCACGGGTTAGATACACAGTAAAGCTCCCTCTACACTGTCCCATCAAACACTCCCAGGGCAGGTACAGCAAGGGTTAAATACAGAGTAAAGCTCCCTCTACACTGTCCCCATCAAACACCCCCAGGGCAGGTACAGCAAGGGTTAGATACAGAGTAAAGCTCCCTCTACACTGTCCCCATCAAACACTCCCAGGGCAGGTACAGCAAGGGTTAGATACAGAGTAAAGCTCCCTCTACACTGTCCCATCAAACACCCCCAGGGCAGGTACAGCACGGGTTAGATACAGAGTAATGTTTCCTCTACACTGTCCCATCAAACACCCCCAGGGCAGGTACAGCACGGGTTAGATACAGAGTAATGTTTCCTCTACACAGTCCCATCAAACACTCCCAGGGCAGTGTTTTAGATCAGTATGCTGAGGAACCAACTAGGGAACAGGCTATTTTAGAACTAGTATTGTGCAATGAGAAAGGGTTAATTAATAACTTTCTAGTAAAGGGGCCTTAGGGAAGAGTGACCATAACATGATAGAATTTTATATTAAGTTTGAAAGTGACTTAGTTAAATCCGAAACTAGGGTCTTAAATCTAAACAAAGCAAACTACGTAGGTATGAGGGGTGAGTTGGCTAAGGTAGATTGGGAAATTACATTAAGTGGTATGACAGTGGACGAGCAATGGCTAGCATTTAAAGAATTAAACATAATTTACAACAAATATACATTCCTTTAAGGCACAAAAACCCCACGGGAAATGTGGTCCAACCGTGGCTAACAAGAGAAGTTAACGATAGTATTAGATCAAAGGAAGAGGCTTATAATGTTGCCAAAAATAGTAGTAAGCCTGAGGATTGGGAGGATTTTAAATTCAGCAAAGGAGGACCAAGAAATTGATATAGAAAGGGAAAATAGAATATGAGAGTAAACTAGCGGAGACTTAAAAACAGACTGCATTGGCTTCTATAGGTATGTAAAAAGGAAAAGATTAGCAAAAGTAAATGTGGGTCCCTTACAGGCTGAGACAGGAGAAATTATAATGGGGAATAAGGAAATGGCAGAGAAATTAAACAAATACTTAAACAGGCACTTAGAAAATAATAATAGGATTGGGCAGAGTTAACACGGATTTATGAAAGGGAAATCGTATTTGACAAAACTGTTAGAATCTTTTGAGGTTGTAACTAGCAGAATAGATAAGGGGGAACCAGTGGATGTGGTGTATTTGGATTTTCAGAAGGCATTCGATAAGGTGCCACACAAGAGGTTATTAAACAAAATTAGGGCTCATGGGATTGGCATGGATTGAGAACATAAGAACATAAGAAATAGGAGTAGGAGTAGGCCATTCGGCCCTTCGAGCCTGCTCCGCCATTCAATGAGATCATGGTTGATCTTCTGCCTCAACTCCATTCACCGGCCCTATCGCCATATCCCTTGATGCCCTCACTAGTCAGAAATCTATCGACTTCTGTCTTGAATATACTCAACGACTGAGCCTCCACAGCCCTCTGGGGTAGAGAATTCCAAAGAGTCACCACCCTCTGAGTGAAGAAATTTCTTCTCATCTCAGTCCTGAATGGCCTTTGGTTTGGTTAACGGACAGAAAACAGAGAGAAGGAATAAACGGGTCATTTTCGGGTTGGCAGGCTGTAACTAGTGGGGTACCGCAAGGATCAGTGCTTGGGCCTCAGCTATTCACAATCTACATCAATGATTTGGATGAGGGGACCAAATGTAATATATCCAAGTTTGCTGATGATACAAAGCTGGGTGGGAATGGAAGTTGTGAGGAGGATGCAAGGAGGCTTCAAGGGGATAGAGACAGGCTCAGTGATTGGGCAAGAACATGGCAAATGGAATACAATGTGGAGAAATGTGAAGTTATCCACTTTGGTAGGAAAAATAGAAAAGCAGAGTATTTTTTAAATGGTGAGAGATTGGTGTTCAGATGGACCTGGGTGTACTTGTACAGGAATCACTGAGACTTAACATGCAGGTACAGCAAGCAATTAGGAAAGCAAAGGGGGGGAGAAATTCAGTAGCGCCCCGGAAAAATTAGCACCCCCGCGCTGGAAATTGGTCGGTTGCGCCCCAAAGGGCGCTGTGAGTCAATATTGTGGCGTGTGGCGCTGCGGCACATCGCACCGCGGTATTGCAGGCCTTCCTCCCCTTCTTAAAGGGGAGGGGCCTTGTGCAGCGCGATCTGGGGCCCAGCTGGGCCCCCGGGGATCGGGAGTGCCGGCAAAAGAGCCCGGCACCGAGGAGAAGTGCCGGGCTCTTGGAACGCAGCTGGCACTCCGCGGGGGTCGGGGGGGGGGGTTCAGGAGACCGAGGACGGGAGTGCAAGCAGGTGCTGGCAGGCGGCCAGCAACAAAAATGGCCGCCCCGCACCTCACCTTTAATTTGCGCCTCCCCGGCCGCAGGTACGCCACCCTGACCCTGTCGGACATAGCATCCGGCGGTAAATCAGGGGTCGCTCCCGAAGATCGCGACCGGGGCGTGAGCGGGGCGCTGTGCACACTGATGACATCATCGCCAGCAGCGCAGCGCTAACGGTTAGCGCCACCACTAACCTCCCGCTGAATTTAGCGGGAGGCGTGGGCAGTGCCGTGCCCGGGCGCTAGTTGGTTTGCGCCCCACTTAGCGCCCTCTTAAGGCACTAACGGGTGGCGCAACCAACTGAATTTTTCCCCCATGGTATTTTGGCCTTTATTACAAGAGGATTTGATTATAAGAGTAAAGATATCTTCCTGCAATTATATAGGGCTCTGGTGAGACCACACCTGGAGGGATTGAGTAGATTAGGCCTATATTCTCTAGAGTTTAGAAGAATGTCATTGAAACATACAAAATTCTTACAGGGCTTGACAGGGTAGATGCAGGGAGGATGTTTCCCCTAGCTGGGGAGTCTAGAACCAGGGGTCACAGTCTCAGAATAAGGGGTCGGCCATTTAGGGCTGAGATGAGGAGAAATTTCTTCACTCAGAGGGTGGTGAATCTTTGGAATTCTCTACCCCAGAGGGCTGTGGAGGCTCAGTCGTTGAGTATATTCAAGACAGAGATTGATAGATTTTTGAATATTAAGGGAATCAAGGGATATGGGGATAGTGCAGGAAAGTGAAGTTGAGGACGATGATCAGCCATTATCTTATTGAATGGCGGAGCAGGCTCGAGGGGCCGAATGGCCGACTCCTGCTCCTATTTCTTATGTTCTTTCTTATGTTCTAAAAGGGAAGGTCTGTGATAGGGTGGAAGGCAGGAGAGATTAAATGACAAAAGGGATGATGGTGTGAGATAAAAGGAGATGGTAATGGGGCAAGTTAAGAAACAAAAGATAGGTCTAGAGGAGGTATGAATGATACTGGAAGAATCATCAACAGCTGCCGTGTGAGAGAGAAAAGAAAACATAAGGACCGAGGTTATAGTCTGAAATTGTTGAACTCAATGTTGAGCCCAGAAGGCTGTAAAGTGCCTAATCGAAAGATGAGGTGCTGTTCCTTGAGCTTACGTTGAGCTTCGTTGGAACAGTGTAAGAGGCCGAGGGCAGTGAGGTCTGAGTGGGAGTGAAGCGGAGAATTGAAGTGACAGGCGACCGGAAGCTCGGGGTCACCCTTACGGACTGAACGGAGGTGTTCCGCAAAGCGGTCACCCAATCTGCGTTTGGTCACCCCAATGTAGAGGAGACCACATCGTGAGCAGTGAATACAGTATACTAGATTGCAAGAAGTACAAGTAAATCGCTGTTTCACCTGGAAGGGGTGTTTGGGTCCCTGAACAGTGGGAAGGGTGGAGGTAAAAGGGCAGTTGTTGCATCTCATGCGCTTGCATGGGAAGGTGCCATGGGAAGGGGAAGGGGTGTTGGGGGTGATTGAGGAATGGGCCAGAGGGAGCAGTCCCTTTGGAATGCTGAAAGGGGAGAACATAAGAACATAAGAAATAGGAACAGGAGTCGGCCATTCGGCCCCTCGAGCCTGCTCCGCCATTCAATGAGATCATGGCTGATCTTCTGCCTCAACTCCATTCACCGGCCCTATCGCCATATCCCTTGATGCCTTTACTAGTCAGAAATCTATCGACTTCTGTTTTGAATATACCCAATGACTGAGCCTCCACAGCCCTCTGGGGTAGAGAATTCCAAAGA
Organism: Somniosus microcephalus; assembly: GCF_052327205.1. NCBI lineage: Eukaryota > Metazoa > Chordata > Chondrichthyes > Squaliformes > Somniosidae > Somniosus > Somniosus microcephalus. The sequence continues at coordinate 128,328,658 of NC_141000.1, read as the reverse complement.
GGGGAGGGGAAGATGTGTTTGGTGGAATTGTCCAAAATCAGGTGACCACCCTCCATCCTTCCCCAAGTAAACCAAGAAGGTGGAATACTTCATAGCTTGACAAGTATCAGAGAGACCCAAAGGTTTGATCTGTGCTGGAGAAGTGGAGTTGCTGCTACAATACCTTCAATGTGCAGCCAGAGTTCGCACTCCGGACTGCTGTCCAGTGATCCCTTCTGGAAAGTCTGGGCAATGACAGAGTACACGGTCAGTCTGGGCTGTGGTGCCACCTCCCTGATTGAAGTACCTGCCGACACCCTCGCTCTAGGCTCACACACGAAGAGCGGTGACTTGGGCTCAGTACCGGTGAGTGTTTGGTTCACACAGAACCATAAGACAGGGTCGAGTCAGCACCTTCAGGAGACGAGAGAACGAAACAGATCAGGCGTTGTGTCAAGAAACAATTCAGAGCCAAAACAGGCCGAAGTTTGAGCGCAATCAATTTTTTTTTGAACGAAACATTGTTCAATATTTATTCTCAACCTTGTGTCCAAATCCCTCCATGGCCTCGCCCCTCCCTATCTCTGTAACCTCCTCCAGTCCTACGACTCTCCGAAATCTCTGCGCTCCTCTAATTCTGGCCTCTTGCCCGTCTCCCACTTCATAGAAACATAGAAGATAGGAGCAGGAGTAGGCCATTCGGCCCCTCGAGCCTGCTCCGCCATTCAATGAGATCATGGCTGATCATCCAAATTCAGTACCCTGTCCCTGCCTTCTCCCCATATCCCTTGATCCCTTTAGCCTTAAGAAATATATCCAACTCCTTCTTGAATATATTTAATGAACTGGCCTCCACCGCCCTCTGTGGCAGAGAATTCCACAGGTTCACCACTCTCTGGGTGAAGAAATTCCTCCTCATTTCAGTCCTAAATGGCTTACCCCTTATCCTTAGACTATGACCCCTGGTTCTGGACTCCCCGGCCATCAGAAACATCCTTCCTGCATCTAGTCTGTCCATGCCTGACAGAATTTTATAGGTTTCGATGAGATCCCCTCTCAATCTTCTAAACTCCAGTGAGTATAAGCCCAATCGATACAATCTCTCCTCATACGTCATTCCTGCCATCCCAGGTATCAGCCTGGTGAATCTTCGCTGCACTCCTTCCATGGCAAGAATGTCCTTCCTCAGGTAAGGCGACCAAAACTGCACACAATACTCAAGGTGCGGTCTCACCAAGGCCCTGTACAACTGTAGCAAGACAACCTTGTTCCTGTACTCGAACCCTCTTGCTACGAAGGCCAACATACCATTTGCCTTCTTAACCGCCTGCTGCACCTGCATGCTTACCTTCAGCGACTGGTGCACAAAAACACCCAGGTCTCTTTGCACTTCCCCTTCTCCCAATCTATTGCCATTCAAATAATAATCTGCTTTCCTGTTTTTGCCACCAAAGTGGATAACCTCACATTTATCCACATTATAGTGCATTAGCCATGTTTCTGCCCAATCACCCAACCTGTCCAAATCGTATTGGAGTTTCACGACATCCTCCTCACAGCATACCCTCCCACCCAGCTTTGTGTCGTCTGCAAATTTGGAGATATTACATCCAATTCCCTCGTCCAGATCATTAATATATATTGTGAACAGCTGGGGTCCTAGGACCGATCCTTGCGGTACCCCACTAGTCACTGCCTGCCACTCGGAAAACGACCCGTTTATTCCAACTCTTTGCTTTCTGTCCGCCAACCAGTTCTCTATCCAAGTCAATACCTTGCCCCCAATCCCATGTGCCTTAATTTTGCACGCTAATCTCTTGTGTGGGACCTTATCGAAAGCCTTCTGAAAGTCCAAATACACCACATCCACTGGTTCTCCCTTATCTATTCTACCAGTTACATCCTCAAAAAATTCCAGTAGATTAGTCAAGCATGATTTACCTTTTGTAAATCCATGTTGACTTTGTCCGATCCTGTCACTGCTTTCCAAGTGCTCTGCTATTACATCTTATATAATGGACTCCAGCATTTTCCCCACTACCGATGTCAGGCTTACCGGTCTATAATTCCCCGCTTTTTCTCTACCACCTTTTTTGAATAGTGGGGTAACATTAGCTACCCTCCAATCCATGGGTACTGTTCCAGAATCTATGGAGTTCTGGAAGATGACCAGCAATGCATCTACTATTTCTAGGGCCACTTCCTTAAGTACCCTGGAATTGTGGTGTATGTGCCTTTAAGAGCAATTGGGGTGTGTGTGCCTTTAAGAGCCCCAGGTGTGCGTAATGCCGGTAATTGCCACTTGGGCTATATAAGCCTGTGTATTGTGTATATCCTTTAGAACCCCCCCCAGACTTGCTTAGTAAATACCTATGAACCAACTCCTGTCTTCAGTGTCTTTATCTACACACGGACACTACAGTGGCGACGAAGTGGAAACGGACTTACCTGCAATTCGGCAGCGCCTCAAGGACATCGATTCCTCCAGCGTCCAGAAGACTCAAGGAAGTAATAGAAACTGTGGTTTCACCAGCTGGCCAAGCTGGTGGCAGGTACTGCGCTAATCCTTCCTGGGCGTCAGGCTGGAGCTCCAGCGGCGGGCTCTACAGCTGAGACAGGCAGCGAAATCGGAGGCAAGCAATAACGGACTGGGAGGGTACACTCGGGAGACAGCCGGCGCGGCAAGCAGGTCAGCGTTTAGACCTCCGTCGGGAACGAGTCTCCAACAGTGAATAAACGGAAACCACAGTAAAACAGCGTTGTTATCGGTAGCAGCGGCGGGAAAGCGCAGGAAGCGCCATATCGTTGCTACAGAGAGAAAAAAAAAGCGCGGGAAGCGCCATATTTTTTTTTTTGAAATGCCTAAGTCTGGCAATATTGATGCTTTTGATAACGAAACAGAGCCTAACTTTGGCAATATTGATGTTTTTGATAACAAGATAGAGGATTGGACCACATATGTAGAAAGAGTGGAGGTGTTTTGCACCGCAAATGGAATAGAAGATGAAAAAAAAGCTTCAGTGCTTCTGGATCTAATGGGCGCAGAAACATACAAGCTGTTACGCAACTTAATCACTCCAGCCAAACCGATGGACAAGAATTTTGAGGAGATTGTTGATACCCTACACTGCCAATTTGAGGCAGGACTGGCAGATTCTCTGCAAGACAAATTCATCTGCGATCCCCTAAGTGTAGAAACACAAAAAAAGATATCTTCTGGAAAAGATTTAACACTGGACAAGGCTTTCAGTGCAATAGGAGCAGCAAAGATACAGCAAAGGCCACAGGACTTCGGCACCCATGAAATGACACGGGGTTTCGAGAGATGTTATCGCTGCGGCAGATCCAACCATAACCAGAGGGATTGCTGGTTCAAAGAAAAAGCATGCAGGCAATGCGGAAAGAGGGGACACATTCCACGTGTATGCCGATCTGAAAATAAAAAATCCACTAACGAGAAAAGAATCAATAAGGAAAAGCACAGAAAGGTACAAATGATGACGGACAGTAGCTCCAAAGACCAGAAGAGCGATAGCGACTCCAGGAACAAGAGACTAAGCTGTCTCAAATTACATAATGTAATTGCCAATGAAGATTACCAGACCATTTGGGTTACCCTCATAATAGCAGGGTCCCCAGTTAAAATGGAGCTAGATACAGGATCAGCTCTAACCGTAATAAATCGACGAGATTACGAGAGGCTATTTTCGCATATACCTCTAAAAGACACATCCATTATCTTAAAAACATATACGGGGCAGAAAGTATACCCCAAAGGAAAAATAAAGGTGCCTGTGGTATACAACGGCAAAGAAATACAAAAGTTGTATTTATACATTCTACAAGATGGTGGTCCACCGTTGTTGGGACGTGAATGGATAAGGAAGATACGTTTAGACTGGCACTCCATTCAGGCACTGACGGTGACCAGTAAGGAAAAAAACAATGATGACATCATACCTGAACGATTAAAAGACATCTTGGCCAACGCCAAAGAAGTGTTTCAAGAGAAACTAGGAACCTTGAAAGGCATCACCGCCTCAATAAAAGTGGAAGATGCAGCAATTCCAAAATTCTTTAAGGCAAGACCGGTGCCATACGCAATACGTCCGGCAGTCGAGGCAGAGCTGGAGAATTTGGAAAAGGCAGGCGTATTATCCAAAATAGATTGGAGCGAATGGGCAACACCCATCGTTCCAGTCATGAAAAAAGCATTGAAAAATAACTCTGAGGAACAGAGAAAAATTCGCATCTGTGGGGACTTTAAGGTGACTGTAAACCCGGTCCTTCACACGATACAGTATCCTTTTCCGAGGATAGAAGATATTTTCGCCTCACTATCCGGAGGAAAACGTTTCACAAAAATTGACTTGGCACAGGCATATCTACAGATGGAGGTTGAGGAGACCTCTAAAAAGTATCTCACAATAAACACACACAAAGGCCTGTACCAGTACAATCGACTGGTTTTTGGAGTAGCATCAGCTCCAGCTATCTGGCAAAGAGCTATGGAGCAAGTCCTGCAAGGGATTCCGGGGACTCAGTGTTACCTAGACGACATCCTTATAACAGGAGAAAACGACAACGAGCACCTTGCCAATTTGGAGCAGGTGCTCACTAGGCTGAAAGAACGGGGCCTACGAGCAAATTGCCCCAAGTACGAATTTTTCCAAAATCAGATATCATATTGTGGCCACATAATTAATAAGGAAGGGTTGCATAAGTCACCTGAAAAAATTGAAGCAGTTATAAAAGCCCCAGCACCTGAAAATGTTTCACAATTGAGGTCATTCCTGGGATTAATAAATTACTATCATAAATTTTTACCGAACTTATCAACTATTCTACACCCTCTTAATGATCTTCTACACACAGGAGTGATTTGGAAATGGAACGAAGACTGTAAATGTGCCTTCCATAAATGTAAAGACTTAATCACATCCGAGAAAGTTTTGGCTCATTACAACCCATCACTGCCAATCAGACTGGCGTGCGATGCATCCCCTTACGGCATAGGAGCGGTATTGTCCCATAGATTCCCTGATGGCTCGGAACGGCCGATAGCTTTTGCGTCACGCTCATTGAACTCAGCTGAGCGTAACTATTCCCAGATAGACAGGGAAGCACTCAGCCTGGTATGGGGAGTGAAGAAATTCAACCATTACCTACACGGACAAAAATTTACCTTGCTGACTGACCATCAACCCCTCATCTCCATATTCAACCCTAAGAAAGGTGTCCCCATTATGACGGCACAAAGACTACAGAGGTGGTCCCTTTTTCTAGGGGCACACCAATACAACATTGAATACAAAGGGTCAAAACAGCATGGGAATGCTGACGGTTTATCGCGCCTGCCGTTGCCAACGATAGAAGAGGGACCTACAGTAGACCAAGTAGAGATATTCCACTCTACCATAGTGGAATGTCTACCGGTGACAAATTCTGCCATTGAAAGGGAGACCAGAAATGACCCTACTCTCTCACGGGTCTACGATTTAACAATGAAGGGATGGCCAGCACATGGCGAACCACTGTTGCCAGCATTCTCGCAAAGAAGAGAACAGCTGTCAGTGTGCCGAGGAACCTTGATGTGTGGATCCAGAGTGGTGATTCCACCCAAACTCCAGGATAAAGTGCTAAAGGAGCTTCACGAGGGGCATCTGGGTGGAGTGAAAATGAAGAACCTAGCTAGGGCGTTTGTATGGTGGCCAGGTATCGATGGAGACATCGAAGACATGACCAAGAGCTGCCTAGGATGCCAGAAGGTCCAAAATGCTCCGCCACAGGCCCCTCTACATCCATGGGAGTGGCCCTCATCTCCCTGGCAAAGGGTGCACATCGACTTTGCTGGTCCATTTATGGACTCAATGTTCTTAATCGCAGTTGATGCACACTCCAAGTGGCCGGAGGTAATAAAGATGTCCTCCACCACCACGGAAAAAACCATCACAGTATTAAGGACCATATTTGCCAGGAATGGGCTGCCGGAACAGATATGTTCTGATAATGGACCGCAATTTGTGTCCGAAGAATTCAGAAAGTTCTTAAAGAACAATGGGGTAAAGCACTACACGTCCGCCCCATACCATCCCGCCACCAATGGATTGGCTGAAAGGTTTGTCCAGACCTTTAAGAAGGCCATAAAGGCCATGGGTAATGAAGACATAAAACTTCAGCACAAGGTGGATAACTTCTTATTTGCATATAGGAATGCAACACACATGGTTACAAACCAAACTCCCGCCATGATGTTCTACAATAGAAACCTAAGATGCCGGCTGGATTTGGTCAAGCCCAACATCCGAAGGGACGTGGAGAACCGGCAGTTTCAGGGCATGAATGAAAGGCCAACTTGGGCCTTCCAGATAGGCCAACCGGTTTTGGCCCGGGACTACCGTACCGAGAAATGGCAGCCTGGAACTATCTGCACACGACTAGGACCACTGATGTATACCGTGGACATCGGAGAAAGCATAATAAGGCGCCATGCTGACCAAATCATCAAGTCATCCGAAAAGGGACAACCTACACCACCACGCTATACATCTAACGATGAAGTAGAGATACCCATATCTACCTCCGATCCGGTGATACTGGAACCCGATGAACCCGACACTGGCCTTCAAGCCGAATCAGCCTTGCCAAAAGAACCTACTACACCACCAGAAACTACTACACCCCCGAGGCATTATCCGGACCGAGTCAGGAAGCCTCCTGAGAGACTAACTTATAATCAAGTAATACAGCAATGTATATTATTTTGCATATAACATGTAATTAATAATTACTTAAAATATGATGTACTAGTTAGCTAGAAGGGGAGGAATTGTGGTGTATGTGCCTTTAAGAGCCCCAGGTGTGCGTAATGCCGGTAATTGCCACTTGGGCTATATAAGCCTGTGTATTGTGTATATCCTTTAGAACCCCCCCCAGACTTGCTTAGTAAATACCTATGAACCAACTCCTGTCTTCAGTGTCTTTATCTACACACGGACACTACACCTGGGATGTAGATTATCAGGCCCTGGGGATTTATCGGCCTTCAGTCCCATCAATTTTCCTAAACCATTTCCCTACAAATACTGATTTCTTTCAGTTCCACCCTTTCATCAGACCCATTGGTGACCGTGCCTTCAGCCGCCTGGGCCCTAAGCTCGGGAGCTCCCTCCCTAAACCTCTCCGTCTCTCTATCTCTCCTTTAAGACGTTCCTTAAAACCAACCTCTTTGAACAAGCTTTTGGTCACCTGTCCTAATATCTCCTAATGTGGCTTGGTGCAAAAAGTTCAATAAACAACAACTTACATTTATACAGCGCTTTGGGACGTTTTATTATGTTAAAGGCGCTGTATAATCTATTTACTTTTCACTCGTTCCTCCTTTCCCCCTTGTCTTGCTCTCCCTGCTGCTGGTGAGTGTGGTGCTGCTTGTTACAGTAACGTGGACAGAGCCAAGAGCCCTCGCCAGGGCTGGTGAAGAGCTGGTTGCTCAGCACTTCAATGACAGTGACACTTGGAGCAGCCTCGATCTCCCCGTCTGTGTGGCCATCTGCCGCCCCCGAGGGGAAACGCTGACAAGAGCAAGTCCTGAGCTGGCAGGAGACGCAGGAAGAAGATAGCTGGCTCGTGACAGATCAGCGGCCCAACTTGATCGCAGTGCTGACCTGCTCGATAATTTGTTTCAGTTGAGGACAATGAAACTCCTCATCGCCTGGGAGAGAGAGGCCAGTCCGAATAACACTGCAAAACCAAGCCTGCATAATATCAGACCTCCTTCCGCAACATCACCCACGCCAACTACTAGAAAGGAAGACTTGCATTTCTGTAGCGCCTGTCACCACCTCAGCACGTCCCAGAGCACTGTACAGCCAATGAAGTACTTTTTTGAAGTGTAGTCACTGTTGTAATGTAGGAAACTCTGCAGCTAATTGCACACAGCAAGCTCCCACAAACAGCAATGTGATAATGACTAGATCGTATGTTTTAGTGATGTTGGTTGAGGGATAAATATTGGCCCAGGACACCGGGGAGAACTCCCCGGCTCTTCTTCGAAATTGTGTCGCGGGATCTTTAACGTCCGACTGAGAGAGCAGATGGGGCCTCAGTTTCATAGAATCATAGACTCGTACAGCACAGAAGCAGGCCATTCAGCCCATCATGCCTGTGCTGTCTCTATGAAAGATTTATTATTTCCACTCCCCTGCTCTTTCCCCAACCCTTGCAAGTTTCTCCTTTTCAAGTATAGATCCAATTCCCTTTTGAAATGTAGTCACCGTTGTAATGTAGGAAACATGGCAGCCAAATTGTGCACAGCAAGCTCCCACAAACAACAATGCAATAATGATTAGATAACCTGTTTTCGAGCAGGCGGGGCCTCGGTTTAACGTCGCATCTGAAAGGCAGCACTTCCGACAGTGCAGCACTCCCTCAGTACTGCCCTCCAACAGTGCAGCACTCCCTCAGTACTGCCCTCCAACAGTGCAGCGCTCCCTCAGTACTGCCTCTCCGACAGTGCAGCGCTCCATCAGTACTGCCCCTCCGACAGTGCAGCGCTCCCTCAGTACTGCCCCTCCGACAGTGCAGCGCTCCCTCAGTACTGCCCCTCCGACAGTGCAGCGCTCCCTCAGTACTGCCCCTCCCACAGTGCAGCGCTCCCTCAGTACTGCCCCTCCGACAGTGCAGTGCTCCCTCAGTACTGCCCCTCCGACAGTGCAGCACTCCCTCAGTACTGCCCCTCCGACAGTTCAGCGCTCCCTCAGTACTGCCCCTCCGACAGTGCAGCGCTCCCTCAGTACTGCACCTCCGACAGTGCAGCACTCCCTCAGTACTGCCCCTCCCACAGTGCAGCGCTCCCTCAGTACTGCCCCTCCGACAGTGCAGTGCTCCCTCAGTACTGCCCCTCCGACAGTGCAGCATGCCCTCAGTACTGCCCCTCCGACAGTGCAGTGCTCCCTCAGTACTGCCCCTTCGACAGTGCCACACTCCCTCAGTACTGCCCCCCGACGGTGCAGCGCTCCCTCAGTACTGCCTCTCCAACAGTGCAGCACTCCCTCAGTACTGCCCCTCCGACAGTACAGCGCTCCCTCAGTACTGCTCCTCCGACAGTGCAGCGCTCCCTCAGTACTGCCTCTCCAACATTGCTGCTTTCTCTCAGTGTGGCATTCTCTCAGTACTGCCCCTCCGACACTGCAGCACTCCCTCAGTACTGACACAGGGTGTGTCAGCCTGGATTATGGGCTCAAGTTTCTGGTGTGGGACTTGAACCCAGTTGCACCTTCTAGACTGTTCTAGACTGTTCCCGATGGCAGTTCTGTTACTACCTCAATGGGCCTGTCATAGAGATAGTGGATGCATTGATTGTGATCTTCCAAAATTCCCTAGAATCTAGAATAGTCCCAGCGGATTGGAGGGTAGCAAATGTAACACCGCTATTCAAGACAGGAGGGAGAGAAAAAACAGGGAACTACAGGCCAGTTAGTCTGACATCAGTCGTCGGGAAAATGCTGGAATCCATTGTTAAGGAAGTGGTCTCAGGGCACTTGGAAAATCCTAACATGATTAGGCAGAGTCAACATGGTTTTATGAAAGGGAAATCGTGTTTGACAAATTTATTTTAGTATTTTGAGGATGTAACTAGTAGGACAGATAAAGGGGAACCAGTGGATGTAGTATATTTGGATTTTCAAAAGGCATTCGATAAGGTGCCACATAAAAGGTTATTACACAAGATTAGGGCTCATGGGGTTGGGGGTAATATAGTAACATGGACAGAGGATTGGTTAACGGACAGAAAACAGAGAGCAGGGATAAACGGATCTTTTTCAGGTTGGCAGGCTGTGACTGGTGGGGTGCCGCAAGGACCAGTGTTGGGACCTCAGCTATTTACAATCTATATTAATGACCTAGATGAAGGGACCGAGTGTAATGTTTCCAAGTTTGCTGATGATACAAAGCTCGGTGGGACAGTGAGCGGTGAGGAGAACACAAAGGGGGAGAAATTCGTAATCGCCCCGTTTGGGGCGCTAATGTCGGCCAGGCGCAAAGTTTAGCGCCCGGCGCTAATTATCGCCTCCAACTGCAAAATTCGCCTCTGTCGCCCCCCTGGAGGTGATTTGAGCGCTAAGTCAGGCGTTACACACCTCTCTTAAAGTGCAAATGTCGGGGAGCGAGGCGCTACCCCAGAGCGCTACCGAAGCTCAGGCAATGTCCGTTACCATGGAAGGCAGACAGACTGGCGCCGTCCAGTTATTAAAGGGGAGGGGCCATCTTGCTGGCCAGCCACACCCTGCTCATTGCAGCCTTGAATCTCGGCCTGGAGAGACCGCTAAAGCAATTGTGTTGGAAGCACTAATGGATAGGCCCAGGGAAGGAGCTCGGTGCTTGGGAACCTCAAAAGTGGTGCTGAGGGCCAAAACTCCTCAGGGCAGCGTTAAAACCAAACATTTTGCTGACAAGAAAAGGCAGGAAGCGCCCGCCTTTAAATAACGCTCCCCCAGCCCCTTTCCCGACTTGAAAACGTTCCCCTCTACCGGTCATTCCTAGCGGCAGGCGCTAAGGCAGGGGGCGCGACTCAATATCCAGTCTGGGGCGCTACCGGGGCGTTGCACGCTTGACTGACGTCACGATCTGCGGGCGCAGGAGATCGTGGCGGTAGTGTTTAGTGCCGCCGCAAAATGACTGGTCAATTTCATGAACAGCGCTAAAATCGCTGCTCTCGGGCGCTCAGTTCCTAGCGCCCCGTTAGCACCCCCTGGAGGCACTAACGGGAGGTGCTAAGCAACCAAATTTTTCCCCCAAAGAGTCTGTAAAGGGATGTAGATAGACTGAGTGAGAGGGCAGTAAGGTGGCAGATGGAGTATAATGTAGGGAAATGTGAGGTTATTCACTTTGGTACGAAGAATAGAAAAACAATATTTTTTAAATGGTGAGAAACTTTCAAATGTTGGTGTTCAGAGAGATTTGGGTGTCCTCGTGCAAGAAACACAGAAAGCTAGCATGCAGGTACAGCAAGCAATGAGGAAGGTAAATGGCATGTTGGCCTTTACTGCAAGGGGGTTGGAGTATAAGAGTAAGGAGGTCTTGCTACAATTGTACAGGGTCTTGGTGAGACCACACCTGGAGTACTGGGCACAGTTCTGGTCTCCTTATCTAAGGAAGGACATACTTGCCTTGGAGGCGGTGCAACGAAGGTTCACTAGATTGATTCCTGGGATGAGAGGGCTGTCCTATGGTGAGAGATTGTGTAGAATGGGCCGATATTCTCTGGAGTTTAGAAGAATGAGAGGTGATCTCATTGAAACATATAAGATTCTGAAGGGGATTGACAGGGTAGATGCTGAGAGGTTGTTTCCCCCTGGCTGGACTGTCTAGAACTAGGGGGCATAGCCTCAGGATAAGGGGTCGTCCATTTAAGACCGAGATGAGGAGGAATTTTTTCTCTCAGTGTTTTGGAATTCTCTGCCCCAGAGGGCTGCGAATGCTGAGTCTTTGAGTATCTTCAAGGCTGAGATCGATAGATTTTTGGACTCTAGGGGAATCGAGGGATATGGAGATCGGGCGGGAAAGTGGAGTTGAGGTCGATGACCAGCCGTGATCTTATTGAATGGCGGAGCAGGCTCGAGGGGCCGTGTGGCCGACTCCTGCTCCTATTTCTTATGTTCTTATGTCATGACTATTGGGGTAGATAGTGCCTTTGTTATTTCTAGATTTGACTATTCCAATGAACTCCTGGCCGGCCTCCCACGTTCTACCCTCTGTAAACTTAATGCCATCCAAATCTTTGCTGCCCGTGTCCTAATTCGCACCAAGTCCCGTTCGCACATCACCCCCTGTGCTCGCTGACCCGTGTCCTAACTCGCACCAAGTCCCGTTCGCACATCACCCCTGTGCTCGCTGATCCGTGTCCTAACTCGCACCAAGTCCCGTTCGCACATCACCCCTGTGCTCACTGACCCGTGTCCTAACTCGCACCAAGTCCCGTTCGCACATCACCCCTGTGCTCGCTGATCCGTGTCCTAACTCGCACCAAGTCCCGTTCGCACATCACCCCTGTGCTCGCTGACCTACATTGGCTCCCGTTTAAGCAACGCCTCGATTTAAAAATTCTTATCCTTGTTTTCAAATCCCTCCATGGCCTCGCTCCCCCCTATCTCTGTAATCACCTCCAGCTCTACAGCCCTCCGAGATCTCTGCGCTCCTCTAATTCGGCCCACTAGAGCATCCCTGATTTTAGTCGCTCAACCATTGGTGGCCGTGCCTTCAGCTGCCTGGGCCCTAAGCTCTGGAATTCCCTCCTAAACTTAAGAACATAAGAACATAAGAAATAGGAGCAGGAGTAGGCCATTCGGCCCATTGAGCCTGCTCCACCATTCAATGAGATAGAAACATAGAAACATAGGAGATAGGAGCAGGAGTAGGCCATTCGGCCCCTCGAGCCTGTTCTGCCATTTAATGAGATCATGGCTGATCATCCAAATTCAGTACCCTGTCCCTGCCTTCTCCCCATATCCCTTGATCCCTTTAGCCTTAAGAAATATATCTAACTCCTTCTTGAATATATTTAATAATTTGGCCTCAACTGCCTTCTGTAGAGAATTCCACAGGTTCACCACTCTCTGGATGAAGAAATTCCTCCTCATCTCAGTCCTAAATGGCTTACCCCTTATCCTTAGACTGTGACCCCTGGTTCTGGACTCCACCGCCATCAGGAACATCCTTCCTGCATCTAGTCTGTCTAGTCCTGTTAGAATTGTATAAGTTTTAATGAGGTCCCCTCTCATTCTTCTAAACTCCAGCGAGTACAAGCCCAATCGACCCAATCTCTCCTCATACATCATTCCTGCCATCCCAGGTATCAGTCTGGTGAATCTTCGCTGCACTCTCTCCATGGCAAGAACATCCTTCCTCAGATAAGGCGACCAAAACTGCACACAATACTCAAGGTGTGGCCTCACCAAGGCCCTGTACTACTGCAGCAAGTCATCCCTGCTCCTGTACTCGAATCTTCTCGTTATGAAGGCCAACATACTGCGGTCATGTGGAGATGCCGACCCTGTTCTGGGCAGCAATGGTAAGGACATCACCTTTTGCACCTCTCTCGTCCCACTTGCGCATCAGATCTACATCCTTTGCCACTGTCCGACCAATGCGCTGAATGCCACCACTCATGCATCCCGCACTGACGCCCTCTCCTCACTCTAAAGCTACTCTTGTGCCTTCCTGCTTTCAGATGGTCAAGAGGAGGTCCCTCAACTTGCCAGTGACAGACCCTCCGAGGAGGAGCAGGAGGAGGAGCAAGAGGAAGGCGGCCCATCAGGGGAACCCTCAGCCACGGCCACCCAGGCCAATGTAGGGGACACGTCTTCCCTGGAGGGCAGCGTGGCGGAAGTGTCGAAGGGGAGGGGAGCTCCTGGGACCTGCGTGCTGCAGAAAGGCGGGAGGGGGGTGGAAGCTCGGCGGCCTTCTCCCCAGAGGGGGGATGCGTCGGAGGAGAGTCCAATTGCTGGGCCCAGCGGCCTCCAGCAACGCAGGAAGGGTCGGCCAGCTCGGCGGCCTTCTCCCCAGAGGGAGAGTCCGGCCTCCAGTCAGGAGATGCTCTTCGCCGAGGAGATGGAACGCCTCGAAGACTTGTCCGCGGACTCGGAGCGCCGGCACACGGAGCTCATGGCGGCAGTGGCATGGTTGCCTGAGTCCATCGATTCCTTCTCTCGGAGTGTGGCCGAGTTCGGGCCCTTAGAGGCCACCAGTCGGGCGGAATACCGGGCAGATCTGTCAGCAGCTGGCCAGGTGGTTAGTGGTGCCGTCCAGTCACTGGCTGCTCTGCTGCGGTCAGTGAACAGGTCAACACGGGCACTCACTGCTGCCACACTCGCTGTGTCAGCCAGGCATCGCCAGGGCACCCGGCGCCCTGCAGCAGCACAGCGGTCTGTCCCTCGGCAGATTGGTGCGCATGCTGCAGTGCTGGCCCGGGCGAGTGCCAGTGTCTCAGGCGACCAGCGAGCGCCTGCCATCCGCCAGCTTGCCGCCATTCCTCCAGCCGCCACTGCCACTCCCCCAGTGGAGCTGCCAGGAGCTGCTGCAGCGACTGATGCTGGCCAGCCACAGCTGCAGCAATCAACAGCCGGCCGCTCGACGGCCAGACCTCGTCTAGGCCGACCCCCAAGGGCATCTGCCGTCACGACATGTGCCCCTCAGGAGCCTGCCCCCAGCCTTGCAGCAGCCAATGGCCTTACTTTGAGGCGGAGCAGCAGGGCGGGCAGGGGCCACCCAAAGATGGCCAAGGCATCGCCCTAGCGGGCCAAATAGTCGAATGTGTGGCCATTTGTGTTTGTTTCTTGAGGCCGAGAATTGGATGTTTGTTTTTTGAAGGCCGATGATGTGATGTTTGTTTTGGACGAAGGCCGGGAATGACGGCCATTTTAGTTGCCCTATTTTGTTAATCCTCCCCAGGTTGTGGGAGCGAGTAATGTGTTTGAGTGTTTTTTGGGGGTTTCATCTGTTTTTGGTTTTCATGTGGGAAGGGCCCAGAGTTTGTACAATAAAGCTTTTTATTTATTCACATTGTCCATGTTTGATCTTTGAAGTGTTTGTTGCCTTAACCGGCTGAGGGCTTGCGGAACGGCTGCAATCATGTTCTATCATTGGCACAAGCCATTCCCTGACAGGGGGCCTAGAAGTGACGTTCAATAAGCCGCCGACGGGCGGCCCTTGGACCTTGTGCGTCCCTCCTGGGCTGGTACTCCTCCTCCTCCTCCTCCTCCTCCTCATGCTCCTCCTCCTGAGGTGGTGGTCCAACGTGAGGTGGCAGTGCCTGAGTCCTGCGGATAGCCAGGTTGTGCAGCATGCAGCAAACGACGACGAATTGGGAGACTCGATCCTGCGAATACTGGAGGGCTCCCCCGGAGCGATCGAGACAGCGGAACCGTTGCTTGAGCACGCCGATTGTTTGTTCTATGAGGTTCCTCGTCGCTTGATGGCTCTCGTCGTATGCCTCTTCAGCAGGGGTCGTGGGCGCGCGGAGCGGGGTCATGAGCCAGGTACACAAAGGATAGCCTTTGTCCCCGATAAGCCATACTCTTGGGGGAGGCTGTGCCTGGAACATGTCAGCCACAGTTGTCTGTCGCAGGATAAAGGCATCGTGGCTGCTGCCTGGAAAGCGGGCATTGACAGCTAGGATGCGCTGCCTGTGGTCACACACCAGCTGTATATTGAGGGAATGGTAGCCCTTCCGGTTGCGGTAATCCTCGGCATGCTCAAGAGGTGCCCGCAAAGCCACATGCGTGCAGTCAATGGCGCCCTGCACCATGGGGAAGCCCGCTATTCTTGCAAACCCCACTGCACGCTGCTGCTGCTTGTCCAGGGTCATGGGGAAGGAGATGAATTGATGTCTCCTTCTGAAAAGGGCTTCGGTCACCTGGCGGATGCAGCAATGCACGGTGAACTGGGAGATGTTAGCGATGTCCCCAGTAGCGGATTGGAAGGAGCCGGAGGCATAGAAGTTGAGAGCCACTGTCACCTTCACTGCCACCGACAGAGACGTCCTGCGCATCAGCTGTGGCTGCAGATCTCTCTGAAGCAGCCGGCAGATGTCTGCAACCACCTCCCTTCGGAATCGCAGCCTCCTAACACACATCGCGGCAGACATGGTCAGATAGGAGGTCTGCTGGCGGTATACCCTGCGTGGGTAAGGCCTCAGTTGGCGACGCCTGTTGCCCCCTCTGCGTCTAGCCAGGGCTGCCACTCTCTCACGGCATCTGTAAGCCCTTCTGGCATAAGGCTGAAATTCAGCGTTGCCACCCAATGCAGCCCCCATTATATGCTGGCAAACACTGAGCTCTGAATGAAGGCAAAGATAATTGGTAAGCGCTGGCCTGAGCCAAAAATACCTGTCCAAGTGTTGGTCCAAACCAGTAAACTCTCCTCCTTGGTCTCTGTCCAAAAAACCGTTGCACAAGAGTGAATGCTGCAAAATGGCTGGCCTTTATACTGCTGGGTAAGTGCCCTTTAATTAGCGCTCCCCACGGCCCGGCTGGCCTGTGTACCGTTCCACTTCACAGTCGCTCGGGACGCCCGGCGCACAATGGGCCGGCGCGAGTGAAGTTCCGGTTTGGGGCGCACAAAGGGCGTTGCACTATTAAATGACGTCATGATCTGCGCGCGCAGCAGGGCGCGCGCTAAGACTTTGCGCCGGCGCTAAATGTGTCCTGAAGTTGGGGAGAGGTGCAGATCGCGCTGCGCCCAGGCGATAAGCGCCTAGCGCTCGAGATTTACTCCCCCTAAGGCGCTAACGGCTGGCGCGCCCAACTGAATTTCTAGGCCATTATGTCTCATGGTGTATGTGATCATCTCAGTCTAAAACTATCCCATCACCTAACCCGTCCACAGATACTGCCTCTGGGAACAACGTGCACACGTTCCCCATCTCACTCCCACTCTCTCTTGCCTCACTCCATTACCCTGAAGCACATTGTATTGCAAGAGTTAGATGCGATCAGCTCACTATGGTGATGGTCTTGCTCGGCCAAAAGGACGACCTACTCTGCAGCCTCCACCAGAACCACCCTTTGTGACCTCTCGGCCCACAGATGACTTGTTCACCACCTCAACCTCTACACAATGAAGAGACGCCCAGCCTCTGCTTGGTGTCTTCCTACTCACCAAGCCTGAGACTTGGAGCTCTGCAGGATGAAAGATTCAATCGACATCTCTCCAGTCTCTAACGGACTGTGTTGGTGCTTCAGCTGATGATGGAAAAAAAGACTTGCATTTCTATAGCTCCTCCCAAAGTGCTTTACAGCCAATGAAGTCGTTTTGAAGGGTAGTCACTGCTGCAATGTAGGGAAATGCTGTGGCCAATTTGAGCACAGCAAGATCCCACAAACAGCAATGTGATAATGACCAGTTAATCTTTTTTTTAAGTGAGGTGGGTTGAGGGATAAATATGGGACAGGACACTGGGGAAAACTCTGCTCTTCTTTGAAATTGTGCCCTGGGAAGTTCTTATGGGATATGGGGATCAGGTGTAGTTGAGGTCGAAGATCAGCCATGATCTTACTGAATGGCGGAGTAGGTCTCGAAGTGGCCTTATGGCCTACTCCTGCTCCTAATTCTACACTGGGAATGTCTACCTAGGTTATGGGCTCAAGTGCCTGGAGTGGGACTTGAACCCACGACCTTCTGACTCAGAGGTGAGGGTGCTACTCACTGAGCCACGGCTAACTCCATCGGGCTGTTAACTGAAACCTTCCTCGTCACACATTTTCATTCAGGGTACCATGAAAGGATTGGTTCTACAGGCCTCTGTGCTCACTCACACTGACCTTGTACTGGATCAGCTGATCTTGTACATTTCACAGTCAGGTAAGAAGCTGAGGCAGAATGGGAATACCGTGTACGCACCTTCCTGCCACTGGCTCAATTCAAAGGCCAAGCACATGGACAGGCACTATTCAGCTTTCCTACTGCCTCATGGGTGAAGCCCCTGTCCAGTCTTCCTGAGGTGCGGTGCCCGGAACTGAACGCAGTGACTCCAGGTGGGGTCTGACCAGGGCTCTGTACAACTGAAGCATCACCTTCTCCCCTTTGTATTCCAGCCCAATCAGGATCTGCAGTGATGTCCCTCCATTCACATATCCTGCTGACACTCGCTATCCAGGCTTACTGATGAAGTGTGGGGAACGTAGGTGAGATACGGGAGGAAATCTGGCTCCTGTAGCACTGCCCGCCACAGAGTATGAGCGCATCAAGAAAGAAAGGGACGAATATTAGAAAAAGAAGCTCAAAAATTGCTTTTTTTCCCCTCACAACCCGTTTAAAAAGCAATAAAATGACTCCCAGTGTGGTTCAATGTTTGAAGGGCAGCTTCTTTAAGATGAACAGGATGCAGATGTACAATTCAGATGCTGGGATATATTTAGCAAAAACAATGTTGGTCCAGGATAGAAATATAACCAATTTATTCAGATGTTGCACAGCACTTTAACGCTGAATAAATTCCCACTTGAGTTAGGTTTATTTATGATTAGGGTTGACTGAAGCTAACAGCTCAGAACAAGTTGAGCAGAACTTCTTTTGACAAAATACCTTTGAACATGGATATACACATGCACATACATTCCGTACACACCAGGGAATTGGGAAAACCTCACTCCCATCTGGTACTGTGTGGCTCATGTGTCTCAGAGTCAGCTCCTCTACAACGAGAGTACACAGCGGGGAAAAGGGAACGATTCACTCCCGCCTGGTACTGTACGGCCCGTGTGTGTCTCAGTCTCAGCTCCTGTATATGTACATTACACAGCGGGTAAAAGGGAACGATTCACTCCCGTCTGGTACTGTACGGCCCGTGTGTGTCTCAGTCTCAGCTCCTGTACATGTACATTACACAGCGGGTAAAAGGGAACGATTCACTTCCGCCTGGTACTGTACATAAGAACAAAAGAACATAAGAAATAGGAGCAAGAGTCGGCCATTTGGCCCCTCGAGCCTGCTCCGCCATTCATTGAGATCATGGCTGATCTTTTACCTCAACTCCACCTTCCCACCCTATCCCCATATCCCTTGATTCCCTTAGTATCCAAAAATCTATCGAACTCTGTCTTGAATATACTCAACGACTGAGCCTCCACAGCCCTCTGGGGTAGAGAATTCCAAAGATTCACCACCCTCTGAGTGAAGAAATTTCTCCTCATCTCAGTCCTAAATGGTCGACCCCTTATTCTGAGACTGTGCCCCCTGGTTCTAGACTCCCCAGCCAGGGGAAACATCCTCCCTGCATCTACCATGTCAAGAGGAATTGTGTATGTTTCAATGAGATCACCTCTCATTCTTCTAAACTCTAGAGAATATAAGCCTAGTCTACTCAATCTGTCCTCATAGGAAAATCCCAGCAATCAGTCTGGTGAACCTTCGTTGCACTCCCCCTATGGCAAGTATATCCTTCCTTAGTTAAGGAGACCAAAACTGTACACAGTACTCCAGGTGTGGTCTGACTAAGGCCCCATATAATTGTAGTAAGACTTCTTGGGGGAAAAATTCAGTTGCTTTGCGCCTCCCGTTAGTGCCCTAATAGGGAGAAATTGAGAAGACATTTTGCAGCGCCGCTAAACACTACCGCCACGATCTCCTGCGCCCTCACATCGTGACGTCAGTCGAGTGCGCAACGCCCCGGTAGCGCGCCGGACCGGATATTCAGTGGCGCCCTTTGCCTTACCGCCTGCCGCTAGTAACGACAAGTTGAGGGGAGCGTTTTGCAGTCGGGAAGGGACTGGGGGAGCGCTATTTAAAGGCGTCCTCTTCCTGCCTTTTTTTGTCAGCGATATTTTTGCATCACGCATTCTGAGAGAGAGAGAGAGAGAGAGAGAGAGAGTGACTTCTGGAGAGATTCAACGTTGTGTGGAGTTTTGGGTACTGAGCAGCACTTTGCAGGTTCATTTTGATTTGACCTTCCTTGTATCGATTTAGAAGAGACTGTGGGGGCTGCTCTCTGAGCTCTTTCCTTGGGCCTCTCCATTGTTCTTTCCAGCAGATTTGATGTACAGATCTCTCCAGGCCGAGATTCAAGGCTGCAATGAGCAGGGTGTGGATGGAGAGCAAGATCGACCCTCCCCTTTAAGAAATGGCCGGTGCCAGTGTGTCTGTGTTCCATTGCTAACTGACATCACATGAGCTTCGCCAGCACTCTGAGGTAGCGCCTCGCTCCTCGGCTTTAGCGCCTTAAGAGAGGTGTGAAGCACCTGAGTTAGCGCTCCAATCACCTCCAGGGGCGATAAAAGCCAGTTTTGCAGTCGGAGGCGATAATTAGCGCCAGGCGCTAAACTTTGCGCCCGGCTGATAATTGTGCCCCAAACGGGGCGATACTGAATTTCTCCCCCGGCCCGTGTGTGTCTCAGAGTCAGCTCCTGTACATATGCAGTACACACAGCAGGTAAAAGGGACCGATTAGAACATAAGAACATAAGAAATAGGAGCAGGAGTCGGCCATTCGGCCCTTCGAGCCTGCTCCACCATTCAATGAGATCATGGCTGATCTTCTGCCTCAACTCCATTCACCGGCCCTATCTCCATATCCCTTGATGCCCTTACTAGTCAGAAATCTATCGACTTCTGTTTTGAATATGCCCAATGACTGAGCCTCCACAGCCCTTTGGGGTAGAGAATTCCAAAGATTCACCACCTTCTGTGTGAAGAAATTGCTTCTCATCTCAGTCCTGAATGGCCTACCCTTTATCCTGAGGCTGTGGCCCCTGGTTCTAGACTCTCCAGCTAAGAGAAACATTCTCCCAGCATCCACCCTATCAAGCCCTGTAATAATTGTGTATGCTTCAATGAGATCCCCTCTCATTCTTCTGAATTCAAGAGAATACAGGCCTAGTTTACTCAATCCCTTCTCATACGACAGTCCCGGCATCCCAGGAATCAATCTCGTGAACCTTCGTTGCACTCCCTCTATGGCAAGTATATCCTTCCTTAGGTAAGGAGACCAAAATTGTACACAGTACTCCAGGTGTGGTCTCACCAAGGCCCTGTATAATTGGAGTAAGACTTCTTTACTCCTGTACTCAAATCCTCTTGTAATGAAGGTCAGCATACCATTTGTCTTCCTAATGGCTTGCTGCACCTGCACATTCACTTTCAGTGACTCATGTACAAGGACACTCAGGTCCCTTTGAGCATCTGCATTCCGCAATCTTTCACCATTTAGGAAATACTCTGCCTTTCTGTTTTTTCTACCAAAGTGAATAACTTCACATTTACCCACATTATATTCCATCTGCCATGTTCTTGCCCACTCACTGAGCCTGTCGAGATCCCCTTGAAGCCTCTTCACATCCTCTTCACACCTGACACTGCCACCTAGCTTTGTATCATCAGCAAATTTGGAAATGTTACATTTAGTCCCCTCATCCAAATCATTGATATAGATTGTGAATAGCTGGGGCCAAGCACCGATTCTTGCGATAGCCCACTAGTCACATCCTGCCATCCTGAAAAAGACCCGTTTATCCCTACTCTTTGTTTTCTGTCTGTTAACCAATTCTCAATCCATGCTAGTATATTACCCCCAATTCCATGTGCCTTAATTTTGTTCACCAACCTCTTGTGTGGGACCTTATCGAACCTCTCCGCCCCTCTACCTCTCTCCTCCTTTAGGACGCTCCTTAAAACCCACGTATTTGACATTCCTGTGAAGCGCTTTGGGAGGCCTTACTATGCTAAAGGCACCATATAAATACAAGTTATTGTTGTTGTTGTTGTAGATATTACGATCCATTTTTTTGAGGTCCAGAATGGGCGTCACGATGTCCAATTCAGGAGCACGATGTAAAGGGGTGAAACTGCGAGTGACGCCAGATTATCTGGACGCTGGCTAAGCATTCCTATCGATTGCCTAGAGCAAGAGCAGGTATCGCTTCAATATTACAATCAGTGTCCTCCAACTCTATCAGATTCCCACTACCCTTTGTGTGAAGAAGTGCTTCCTGACATCACCCCTGAACGGCCTGGCTCTAATCTTAAGGTTCTGCCCTCTTGTTCTGGACTCCCCCCACCAGAGGACATAGTTTCTCTTGATCTACCCTATCAACTCCTTTATTAATGAATAAACACCTCAGTTGCTGGATTCTCACAGGTGCAGGGCAGCATCGCGCCCTCCGTCAGCAACCAGCTTTGCTCTGTACCTAACCCGTGCTGTACCTGCCCTGGGAGTGTTTGATGGGACAGTGCAGAGGGAGCTTCACTCTGTATCTAACCCGTGCTGTACCTGCCCCGGGAGTGTTTGATGGGACAGAGTAGAGGGAGCTTTACTCTGTATCTAACCCGTGCTGTACTGTACTTGCCCTGGGAGTGTTTGATGGGACAGTGTAGAGGGAGCTTTACTCTGAATCTAACCTGTGCTGTACCTGCCCCGGGAGTGTTTGATGGGACAGTGTAGAGGGATCTTTACTCTGTATCTAACCCGTGCTGTACCTGCCCTGGGAGTGTTTGATGGGGCAGTGCAGAGGGAGCTTTACCCTGTATCTAACCCGTGCTGTACCTGCCCTGGGAGTGTTTGATGGGACAGTGTAGAGGGAGCTTTACTTTGTATCTAACCTGTGCTGTACCTGCTCTGGGAGTTTTTGATGCGACAGTGTAGAGGGAGCTTTACTCTGTATCTAACCTGTGCTGTACCTGCCCTGGGAGTGTTTGATGGGACAGTGTAGAGGGAGCTTTACTCTATATCTAACCTGTGCTGTACCTGCCCTGGGAGTGTTTGATGGGACAGTGTAGAGGGAGCTTTACTCTGTATCTAACCCGTGCTGTACTTGCCCTGGGAGTGTTTGATGGGATAGTGTAGCGGGAGCTTTACTCTGTATCTAACCCGTGCTGTACCTGCTCTGGGAGTGTTTGATGGGACAGTGTAGAGGGAGCTTTACTCTGTATCTAACCCATGCTGTACCTATTATGTCCATGTATAATTGAGACACGGACTGCAGGAGTTGGTTATAACAGGTCTTTACTGAATGGAGGCAACCTGGAACTACTATGCAAATGTTCCTACACAGGCTTATATACAGGGGTGGTCACTACTGGTACTGCAGTATACAGGGGCTGCAGAATATAGTTCCTTCTGCAAAGTACATACACTACAATTCCTCCCCTTTTAGCTAAACAGTACATAACATTCGATTAACAATGAAATAACATATTTACAATTACAGTTGCTAGATACATTAGTTGAAGTTAAGCAATTATAAATTCAGCCTTTGTGGAGGCTTCCTGATTCTGTCTGGATAACGCCTCTTTGGGGTATCAGGTTCTTCTATCAGGAGCTAAACACGATCAAAATCACTAAGGAAGTGGTACTCGGTAAAATAATGGGACTCAAGGCGGATAAATCACCTGGACCTGATGGCTTACATCCTAGGGTCTTGAGGGATGTGGCGGTAGGGATTGTGGATGCATTGGTAATAATTTTCCAAAACTCCCTGGACTCGGCAATGGTCCCGGCAGACTGGAAAACTGCTAATGTAACACCCTTATTTAAAAAGGGCAGTAGACAGAAGGCTGGAAACTATAGGCCGGTTAGCCTAACATCTGTGGTAGGTAAAATTTTGGAGTCCATTATTAAGGAGACAGTAACAGGACATTTGGATAATCATAATTTAATAGGACAAAGTCAGCATGGTTTTATGAAGGGGAAGTCATGTTTGACAAATTTGCTGGAGTTCTTTGAGGAAGTAACATATAGGGTGGATAAAGGGGAACCAGTGGACGTAGTGTATTTAGACTTCCAAAAGGCATTTGACAAGGTGCCACACAAAAGATTATTGCTTAAGATAAAAAATCACGGGATTGGGGGTAATATTCTGGCATGGATAGAGGATTGGCTATCTAACAGAAGGCAGAGAGTTGGGATAAATGGTTCATTCTCAGACTGGCAATCAGTAACTAGTGGTGTTCTGCAGGGGTCAGTGCTGGGTCCCCAACTCTTTACAATCAAAATTAACAATTTGGAGGAGGGGACCAAGTGTAACATATCAAAGTTTGCAGATGATACTAAGATGGGAGGGAAAGTAGTGAGTGAGGAGGACATAAAAAACCTGCAAGGGGACATCGACAGGCTAAGTAAGTGGGCAGAGATTTGGCAGATGGAATACAATACCGGAAAGTGTGAGGTTATGCACTTTGGCAGGAAAAATCGTAGAGCAAGTTATTATCTTAATGGCAAGAAACTGGAAAGTACTGAAGTACAAAGGGATCTGGGGGTCCTGGTGCACGAAACTCAAAAGGTTAGTATGCAGGTGCAGCAAGTGATTAAGAAGGCCAATGGAATGTTGGCTTTCATTGCTAGGGGGATAGAATATAAAAATAGGGAGGTATTGCTTCATTTGTACAAGGTATTGGTGAGACCGCACCTGGAATACTGCATACAGTTTTGGTGTCCATACTTAAGAAAGGACATACTTGCTCTCGAGTCAGTACAAAGAAGGTCCACTCGGTTAATCCCGGGGAT
The DNA here is from genome assembly GCF_052327205.1 of Somniosus microcephalus. Taxonomy (NCBI): domain Eukaryota; kingdom Metazoa; phylum Chordata; class Chondrichthyes; order Squaliformes; family Somniosidae; genus Somniosus; species Somniosus microcephalus. The sequence continues at coordinate 128,304,687 of NC_141000.1, read as the reverse complement.
GAGGGGATGGACATATGAGGAGAGGTTGAGTAGATTGGGACTCTACTCATTGGAGTTCAGAAGAATGAGAGGCGATCTTATTGAAACATATAAGATTGTGAAGGGGTTGGATCGGGTGGATGCAGGGAAGATGTTCCCAACGATGGGTGAAACTAGAACTAGGGGGCATAGTCTTAGAATAAGGGGCTGCTCTTTCAAAACTGAGATGAGGAGGAACTACTTCACTCAGAGGGTGGTAGGTCCATGGAATATGCTGCCCCAAAAAACTGTAGAAGCTACATCATTACATAAATTTAAAACAGAAATAGACAGTTTCCTAGAAGTAAAGGGAATTAAGGGTTACGGGGAGCGGGCAGGAATTTGGACTTGAGTCTAGGTTCGGATCGGTCATGGCCCTGTGGGTAGCAGAGCGGGCCCAGGGGCCGTGTAGCCTGATCCTGCTCCTATTTCGTGTGTCTAATTCTGTTAGATGCAGGAGATGGTTCTGTGATAGTGGATTGGCAGTTAGGATCAGATCAGCCATGATCTTACTGAATGGCGGAGCAGGCTCGAGGGGCCGATTGGCCTACTCCTGCTCATATTTCTTATGTTCTTATGTTCTTATGTTCTGGCAAAGTTGAGTCTGGATCAATGTCGTTGTTTGGTTCGTCTGCTTCCAATATCACCGATTCTGAGGAAGATGCAATTGGTACTTCGGTTTCATCACCAGGTGTATAGGATCGTGGTGTAGATTTGACGTTTTCCAGTGACTCTAGAATCTGGTCAGCATGGCGTCTTACAATGCTCTCTCCAACGTCCACGGCATACATTAGAGGTCCTTGCCGTGTGCAGATCGTTCCTGGCTGCCATTTCTCTGTGCGGTAGTCCCGGGCCAAAACTGGTTGACCTATCTTAAAACTCCTGGTTGGCCTTTCATTCATATTCTGAAACTGCCTGTTCTCCACATCTCTTCTGATGTTTGGCTTAACCAAATCCAAGCGGCATCTTAGTCTTCGATTGAAGAACATCATGGCTGGAGTTTGGTTGGTAACCGCATGCGTCGCATTCCGGTAGGCAAACAAGAAGTTATCCACCTTGTGTTGTAGGTGTATGTCTTCATTACACATTGCCTTGATAGCCTTCTTGAATGTTTGAACGAACCTCTCGGCCAATCCATTAGTGGCTGGATGATATGGGGCGGATGTGTAATGCTTAACACCATTGTTCTTTAAGAACCTCCGGAACTCTTCAGTCACAAACTGTGGTCCATTGTCGGAGCAAATCTGTTCAGGCAGCCCATTCCTGGCGAATATGGTTCGTAAGACTGTGATAGTTTTTTCTGTGGTGGTTGAGGACATTTTTATTACCTCTGGCCACTTTGAATGTGCATCCACCGCAATTAAAAACATCGAGTCCATAAATGGACCAGCAAAATCAATGTGTACCCTTTGCCATGGAGATGAGGGCCACTCCCATGGATGTAGAGGGGCTTGTGGTGGGACGTTTTGAACCTTCTGGCATCCTGTACAGCTGTTGGTCATCTCTTCGATTTCTCTATTGATTCCCGGCCACCACACAAACGCTCTGGCTAAGTTCTTCATTTTTACCCCACCCAGATGACCCTCATGAAGCTCATTGAGCACTCTATCCTTCAATTTGGGTGGAATTACTACTCTGGATCCACACATCAAGGTTCCTCTGCACACTGACAGCTGTTCTCTTCTCGGCGAGAATGCTGGCAGCAGTGGTTCGCCATGTGCTGGCCACCCCTTCACCGTTAAATCATAGACCCAGGAGAGTGTCGGGTCATTTCGTGTTTCCTTTTCTATGTTTGCATTCATCACAGGGAGACATTCGACTATGGTTGAGTGGAATATCTCCATTGGATCCACTGCAAGTTCTTCTTCCACCGTCGGCAACGGTAGGCGCGACAATCCATCAGCATTCCCATGCTGTTTAGTTCCTTTGTACTCGATGTCATATTGGTGTGACCCTAGGAAAAGGGACCACCTCTGTAGCCGTTGTGCTGTCATTATCGGTACGCCCTTCTGAGGGCTGAAAATGGAGACAAGAGGTTGATGATCAGTAAGTAGAGTAAATTTCTGACCGTGCAGGCAGTGATTGAACTTCTTCACCCCCCACACCAGGCTGAGGGCCTCTCTGTCAATCTGGGCGTAGTTACGCTCAGCTGAAGTTAACGAGCGTGACGCAAAAGCTATTGGCCTCTCTGAACCATCAAGGAATTTATGTGACAGTACCGCCCCAATGCCGTAGGGAGACGCATCACACACCAGTCTTATCGGTAGTGATGGGTTGTAGTGAGCCAATACTTCTCTCGAAGTGATCAGGCCTTTACACTTCTGAAAGGCCCGCTTACATTCATCGCTCCATTTCCATGCTACTCCCGTTTGTAGTAGGGCGTTCAGTGGGTGCAGAATTGTGGACAAATTCGGCAAAAACTTATGGTAGTAATTCACCAATCCGAGGAATGACCTCAGTTGCGACACATTTTCAGGCGCTGGAGCCTTAACTACCGCTTCAATTTTGTCAGGGGACTTATGTAACCCCTCTTCATCAATCACGTGGCCACAATACGATATCTGTTTCTTAAAAAACTCGCACTTGGGGCGATTGGCCCGTAGCCCATGTTCACGTAGTCTAGTGAGCACCTGCTCTAGGTTGGTAAGGTGTTCACTGTCATCTTCAACTGTCACTAGGATGTCGTCCAAGTAACACTGAGTCCCCGGAATTCCTTGCAGGACTTGTTCCATCGCTCTTTGCCATATCGCCGGAGCTGATGCTACTCCGAATACCAGTCGATTATACTGGTAAAGACCTTTGTGAGTGTTTATCGTGAGATACTTCCTAGAGGATTCTTCAACCTCCATCTGCAAATATGCTTGTGCTAGGTCAAATTTTGTAAAACGCTTCCCTCCAGATAGTGAGGCGAAGATATCTTCTATCCTCGGGAGAGGATATTGTACTATGTGAAGGACTGGGTTCACCGTCACCTTGAAATCCCCACAGATGCGAACCTTCCTTGGCTCCTCAGACTTATTGTTTAACGTTTACTTCATGACAGGAACGATGGGTGTCGCCCACTCGCTCCAGTCTACCTTAGATAACACGCCTGCATTCTCCAGATTCTCCAGCTCTGCCTCGACGGCTGGGCGAATTGCATACGGTACCGGTCTTGCTTTGACAAACTTGGGAATTGCATTCTCTTCTATTTTTATCGAGGCGGTTACGCCTTTAAGAGTTCCCAGTTCTTGTTGAAATACCTCTTTGGCGTTAGCTAAGATTGTTGACAACCGTCCAGGAGTGACGTCGTCATCCTTTTTACCAGCCACCGTCAGTGCCTGAATGGAGTGCCAATCTAAGCTTATCTTTCTAATCCATTCACATCCCAATAACGGTGGTCCACCATCTTGCAGTATGTACAGATACAATTTCTGTCTTTCCTTGCCATTGTATTCGACAGGCACTCTTATTTTCCCTCTGGGGTGTACTTTTTGCCCCGTATACGTCTTCAAGACAATGGATGTCTCTTTCAAGGGTATGTGTGAGAATAGCCGCTCGTAGTCTCATTGATTCATGATGGTTAGAGCTGATCCTGTATCCAATTCCATTTTGACTTGGGACCCTGCTATCGTGAGGGTGACCCAAATGGTTCGGTGATCCTCTTTTGCGATTACGTTGTGAAGTTTGAGACAGCTTAGTCTCTTGTTCCCGGATTCACTATCGCTCATCTGGTCTTCGGAACTACTGTCCGTCATCTTTTGTACTTTCCTGTACGGTTCCTTAGTAGCCTTTTTGTTGTCATTGGTCTTCTTCCCAGACCTGCAAACTCGTGCAATGTGTCCCATCTTTCCGCATTGCCTGCATATTTTGTCCTTGGACCAGCAGTCCTTCTGGTCATGGGTTGTTCTGCCGCAGCGATAACATTTTGCAAATCCCCGTGTCATTTTGTGGGTGCCGTATTCCTGTGGCTTTTGCTGTATTTCCGCAGCTCCCCTTGCTGCTGCTTTGTACGATACTGCCACGCTGAAAGCCTTATCTAGCGTCAGCTCTTTCTCTGAGAGTAACCTCTTCTGGGTTCCTTCACTCAGGAGTCCACAGACAAATTTGTCCCGTAGGGTATCTGCCAGCCCTGCTCCGAACTGGCAGTGCTTTGATAGCTTGCGTTGTTCCGTAAGGTAATCAGCATTGCTCTCATCTTTATGCTGATTTCTCTTGTGGAATTTAAATCTTTCTGCTATCAGCAGCGGTGTAGGATTTAGGTGTTCCTGTAGGATATCAACAATTTCGTTAAAACTCTTCGCCATCGGTTTGGCTGGAGTGATCAGGTTCCGCAATAGGCTGTACGTTCATGCGTCCATTAAGTTTAGTAGTACCGATGCCTTTTTCTCATCGGCTACTTCATTTGCCTTGCAATATACTTCGACTCTTTCCACATACGTGGTCCAGTCTTCTATTGCATTATCGAAGGCAGTGATATTGCCAGTCTTCGGCATCTTGGAGATTTAAGATGGTGCCTCCCGCGCTTTGCCTTCTTCCCCGATTTAACAAAATGGTGCCTCCCGCACTTTGCCTTCTTCCCCGCTGGATTAAGATGGCGCCTCCCGCGCTTTCTGTCTTCTCCGCTGCTGCTAGCGCTGTTGCTGGCGTTTTTATGCCTTGATGGCGACGCCCTATGGTCTTTGCACACTTCCCCCCCACGCTGCTGCTAATGCCGCTCTCCGCGGTCCCCGTGGCAAACTGCAGCTCCTCGCGGCTTTCTGCGCTTCTAATTTATTTTATTTCAATTACTGTTCCCATCGTCAGAGCAAACCCTATGGGACACTTTCCTCCCTCTTCTCGGGTCTGTACGCTGCCCGGCTTCGTAGCACCGGCCGCGCCCTGTGTGCTCCACCCTCTCTCTCTCTCCTCTTCCTGACAACGCTGCTCGGACCCGTTGCAAAGCCACCCGCTCGAGCTCTAGACCGCCGCAGCCCAGGAAGACTCAGTGCACTACCTGCCACAAGCCCGATTAGCTGAAGCACCATCGACAGGATAACCAAGCCCCGCTCTCGACAGCCTCTCCTACAAATCTTCAACTCCGCTGACTCAGAGGCGGATGCCCACGGTCGACGCCCGTTTCTTCTGTTTCTTTCTTCCTTCTGGCCTCGACCTCTGATAACTTCGCTTCAGGGATGGATCCCCATGAGGTGGTGCAGACTGTAGGTAAGTTCGTATCTGCTCGTCGCCAGTATTATGTCCGTGTATAATTGAGACACGGACTGCAGGAGTTGGTTATAACAGGTCTTTACTGATGGAAGCAACCTGGAACTACTATGCAAATGTTACTATACAGGGGCTGCAGAATATAGTTCCTTCTGCAAAGTACATACACTACAGTACCTGCCCTGGGAGTGTTTGATGGGACAGTGTAGAGGGAGCTTTACTCTGTATCTAACCCGTGCTGTTCCTGCCCTGGGAGTGTTTGATGGGACAATGTAGAGGGAGCTTTACTCTGTATCTAACCCGTGCTGTACCTGCCCTGGGAGTGTTTGATGGGACAGTGTAGAGGAAGCTTTACTCTGTATCTAACCCGTGCTGTACCTGCCCTGGGAGTGTTTGATGGGACAGTGTAGAGGGAGCTTTACTCTGTATCTAACCCGTGCTGCACCTGCCCTGGGAGTGTTTGATGGGACAGTGTAGGGGGAGCTTTACTCTGTATCTAACCCGTGCTGTACCTGCCCTGGGAGTGTTTGATGGGACAGTGTAGAGCGAGCTTTACTCTGTATCTAACCCGTGCTGTACCTGCCCTGGGAGTGTTTGATGGGACAGAGTAGAGGGAGCTTTACTCTGTATCTAACCCGTGCTGTACCTGCCCTGGGAGTGATTGATGGGACAGTGTAGAGGGAGCTTTACTCTGTATCTAACCCGTGCTGTACCTGCCCTGGGAATGTTTGATAGAACAGTGTAGGGGGAGCTTTACTCTGTATCTAACCCGTGCTGTACCTGCGCTGGGAGTGTTTGATGGGACAGTGTCGAGGGAGCTTTACTCTGTATCTAACCCGTGCTGTACCTGCCCTGGGAGTGTTTGATAGAACAGTGTAGGGGGAGCTTTACTCTGTATCTAACCCATGGTGTACCTGCCCTGGGCGTGTTTAATGGGCCAGTGTAGAGGGAGCTTTACTCTGTATCTACCCCGTGCTGTACCTGCCCTGGGAGTGTTTGATTTTGCTATTGTGTTGTGTGAGAGAGACACACACACACAGACACTTTGATTGATACGAAAAGTAGCGAAAATAAATAATATCCACAACAAATGGTGGTACTTGATTGAAAAGTCTGATTTGAAGTAATGAGGAGTGTGAAAATATGACTTTATATATCACGCCAATAATGTTATCGCTTTATTTTTGAACATTCCTGCACACTTGCTTTGTACATCACTACCTGTGTCTCCTCTCCATCTCCTTCTTCTACCCTTGCTCTTTGCTTCCGTCCTCTGACAGTTTATCAGTGTGGATCTGTCTTTTTTGCAATCTCGTTCCATCCCTGAGGGAGCTATCTGGGCCCCTCATTATCACATTAAACAAATCTGTTATAACTTCACTAAACTCACCCCCCTTCCTCCTCTTTTCATCCGACGAACCAGCTGTCCAAAAGCTTTAGCTCTTTCTCACCGCTTTTGTTGCCAGCGCTGATTCCCTCTGCCGCTTCTCTCTCTGTCTCTGCCTGTGTATGTGCGTGAGTCTCTCTCTGTCTCTGTCTCTCTCTCTCTTTCTCTCCCTCTGTCTCTCTCTCTGTCCCTCTCTCTGTCACTCTCTCTGTGTCTCTCTCTCTTTGTCTCTGTCTCTCTCTCTCACTCTCACTCTGTCTCTCTCTCTCTTTCTCTCTCTCTCTGTCTCTCTGCCTCTCTGTGTGTGTCTCTCTCTGTCTCTCTCTCTCTCTCTGTCTCTCGCTCTGTCTCTCTCTCTCTGTCCCTGTGTGTGTATCTCTCTCTCTGTTTCTCTCTTTCTCTTTCTCTCTGTCCCTCTCTTGGGATCACCCTTCAGAGCTCTGTGAACCTTATCGCTGATCCTTCTGCCACATTTTGTACTTGTTACTTTCCAGTGATTCCACTCCTAGTTTTCTCTCTGTTGCCCTGGTCTCCATATTATAAAAAGGATCGAGAGTCTCTGGAGAAGGTGCAAAAAAGATTCACTAGGACGATACCAGAAGTGAGAGGTTATAACTATCAGGAAAGGTTGGGGCTCTTTTCTCTAGAAAAGAGAAGGCTGAGGGGTGACCTGGAAAAGTCTTCAAAATTATGAAGGGGTTCGATAGGGTAGACGTAGAGATGTTTCCACTTGTGGGGGAGACCAGAACTAGGGGCCATAAATATAAGATAGTTACTAATAAATCCAATAGGGAATTCAGGGGAAACTTCTTTACCCAGAGAGTGGTGAGAATGTGGAACTCGCTGCCACAGGGAGTGGTTGAGGCGAAGAGCAGAGATACATTTAAGAGGAAGCTGGATAAACACATGAGGGAGAAAGGAATAGAAGGATATGCTGATGGGGTGAGATGAAGAGGGTGGGAGGAGGCTCGTGTGGAGCAGAAACACCGGCACGGACCAGTTGGGCTGAATGGCCTGTTTCTGGGCTGTACATTCTGTGTAATTCCGTGTAATATACTTGTATGTCTGTCTGGCGCCTTCAGAGAGAGTAGAAGCAGCAGTAGAGGCCAATAGGATTGGGGTTTGAGGAGGCTTTTATAGAGGGAGACCAGTTGCCCGGGAGCTCAGACGTTTTGACATAGACATCACCACCCTAAGCGAGACCCGGCGGGCAGGGGAAGGCCAGCTCAAGGAGCAAGCGGTGGTTACACCTTCTTCTGGAAAGGCAAACCTGAAGAAGAACGCCGCCTCCATGGGGTCGGCTTCGCCATAAAAAATGAGCTAGTTGAACGTCTCAGAGACACCCCTTGTGGAATAAACGAACGCCTCATGACTCTATGGCTCACCCTAGCCCGGAACCAGTGCGCTACCGTCATCAGTGCGTACGCCCCAACACTGGAAGCCACAGATGAGACTAAAGAGGAATTCTACTCCAGCCTTGAACTCCCTGTCCCGAGTCCCAACGGGCGACAAGCTGATCCTCCTTGGCGACTTTAACGCCAGAGTTGGAAAGGACACAGATCTCTGGGGAGGTGTGATCGGCAGAGAGGTGGTAGGGAAAGCCAACTCCAACGGTACCCTCCTCCTGACGAAATGCTTAGAACATGGCCTGGTCATAACCAACACCTTGTTCCATCAGAGAGACAAGTACAAGGCTTCATGGCAACACCCTCGCTCCAAGCACTGGCATCTGCTGGACTACATCAGGAGCAGCGGGAGCAGCGAGGAGGAGCTCGGGAGAAAACCCGGCGACCAGCAAGGCCCGAGACCAGTCGGGAGCAGTGATTCAGAGCCGGTATAAAAACCGGAGAGAGGCGAGGCCCGAGACCAGTCGGGAGCAGCGGGAGCAGCGAGGAGGAGCTCGGGAGAAAACCCGGCGACCAGCGAGGCCCGAGACCAGTCGGGAGCAGTGATTCAGAGCCGGTATAAAAACCGGAGAGAGGCGAGGCCCGAGACCAGTCGGGAGCAGCGGGAGCAGCGAGGAGGAGCTCGGGAGAAAACCCGGCGACCAGCGAGGCCCGAGACCAGTCGGGAGCAGTGATTCAGAGCCGGTATAAAAACCGGAGAGAGGCGAGGCCCGAGACCAGTCGGGAGCAGCGAGGAGGAGCTCGGGAGAAAACCCGGCGACCAGCGAGGCCCGAGACCAGTCGGGAGCAGTGATTCAGAGCCGGTATAAAAACCGGAGAGAGGCGAGGCCCGAGACCAGTCGGGAGCAGCGGGAGCAGCGAGGAGGAGCTCGGGAGAAAACCCGGCGACCAGCGAGGCCCGAGACCAGTCGGGAGCAGTGATTCAGAGCCGGTATAAAAACCGGAGAGAGGCGAGGCCCGAGACCAGTCGGGAGCAGCGGGAGCAGCGAGGAGGAGCTCGGGAGAAAACCCGGCGACCAGCGAGGCCCGAGACCAGTCGGGAGCAGTGATTCAGAGCTGGTATAAAAACCGGAGAGAGGCGAGGCCCGAGACCACAGCTGGGGCAGTCGGGAGAGCAGGAGGCCAGTAACTGGTGAGTTTAAAAGCTCACCTTTCGCGGGCTTTTTCTTTCACAGCTGGTGCAGACGGGAGAGCAGGAGGCCAGTAACTCTTATATAGGTGGAGCTGTTGCTAAACCCGAAACACTACAGTGTAGTGTCTCCCACCCTTCCACCTCCTCTAACCTTTTAGGGGTTAGGGGAAGTTGAAAAGGTAGGTTCAATTTATTTTATTTCAGGAGCCTAACCTAGGTGGAGAAGGTTCCAGGACAGGAGGCGGCAGTGAAAATACAACACCAGAAAACAGGTAGGTGACTGGTTGGTGAGTACTTTCACAAACTTATTCTAAGTAGAATTCAATAGTTAAGCTAAATCGTAGTAAATAAAAGGGTATTGTAAGGGTTAAGTCATGGAAGGGCAGCTCGGACCCGTGTCATGCTTCTCCTGTGCCATGTGGGAAATCAGGGACACTGTCCCTGACAACTATGTGTGCAGGAAGTGTGTCCAGCTGCAGCTCCTAGCAGACCGCATGGCGGCGCTGGAGCTGCGAATGGACTCACTCTGGAGCATACGCGATGCTGAGGATGTTGTGGATAGCACATTCAGTGAGTTGGTCACACCGCAGGTAAAGGCTAGCTCAGACAGTAAATGGGTGACCAAAAGGCAGGGTAAAGGCAGGAAGGTAGTGCAGGAGTCACCTGCGGTCATCTCCCTCCAAAACAGGTTTACCGTTTTGGGTACTGTTGGGGGAGATGACTTATCAGGGGAAGGCACCAGCAGCCAGGTTCAGGGCACCATGACTGGCTCTGCTGCACAGTAGGGTGGGAAAAAAAGGGATAGGGCTATAGTGATAGGGGATTCAATTGTAAGGGGGATAGATAGGAGTTTCTGTGGCCGAGACCGAGACTCCAAGATGGTATGTTGCCTCCCTGGTGCAAGGGTCAAGGATGTCTCGGAGCGGGTGCAGAGCATTCTGAAGGGGGAGGGGGATCAGCCAGTTGTCGTGGTACATGTAGGTACCAACGATGTAGGTAAAAAGAGGGAGGAGGTCCTACAAGCTGAATTTAGGGAGTTAGGAGCTAAATTGAAAAGTAGGACCTCAAAGGTAGTAATCTCTGGATTGCTACCAGTGCCACGAGCTAACAAGTTTAGAGAGAGTAAGATAGATAAGCTAAATACGTGGCTTGAGCAGTGGTGCAAGGGAGAGGGATTTAAATTCTTGAGGCATTGGAACCAGTTCTTGGGGAGGAGTGACCTGTACCAAGGGGACGGTCTACACCTGAGCTGTGAGGGAGCCGATGTCCTCGGGGTAATATTTTCTAGGGCGGTTCGGGAGGATTTAAACTAATTTGGCAGGGGGATGGGAACCTAGATAGTGGAAAAGAGGGAAGTCATATGAAGTCAGAAATAGATGGTAGAAAGGTGAGAAGCAATAAGCAAAGGAGAGAAACACAAAGGGCCAAACTAATTCATAATGAGAGTGTGAAAAAAGCAAGCCTGAAGGCTTTGTATCTTAATGCTAGAAGCATTAGGAACAAGGTGGATGAATTAGTTGTGGAAATAGAGGTAAACAAGTATGATTTGATTGGGATTACAGAAACGTGGCTGCAGGGTGGGCAAGGCTGGGAACTTAACATCCAGGGATATACAATATTTAGGAAGGATCGGCAAAAAGGTAGGGGAGGTGGGGTAGCATTGCTGGTAAAGGAGGGGATTAATGCAATGGAAAGGAAGGATATTAACTCGGATGAAACGGAATCTGTATGGGTAGAAATGAGAAATAGCAAGGGGAGGAAAACGTTAGTGGGTGTGATATATAGGCCTCCAAATAGTAATATGGAGGTGAGGGAAGGCATAAAAAGGGAAATTAGAGAAGCGTGCGATAAGAGCACAGCTGTCATCATGGGTGACTTTAATTTACATATTGATTGGACTACCCAAATTAGTAAAAATTCTGAGGAGGAGGAATTCCTGGAATGTTTTCGGGACGGTTATCTGGACCAATATGTCGAGGAGCCGACTCGAGATCAGGCCATTTTAGACTGGGTATTGTGCAATGAGAAGGGACTTATCAACAATCTTCTTGTACGAGGCCCCTTGGGTCAGAGCGATCATAATATGATCGAGCTCTCAGTCGAGATGGAGAGTGAGGAAATTGAATCAGAGACTAAGGTCCAGAACTTAAATAAAGGGAATTACGAGGGTATGAGACGGGAATTGGGTAAGATTGATTGGGTGCTGTTTCTGGGGGGATTGACAGTGGATAGACAATGGCAAGCATTCAAAGATAGAATGGAAGAATTCCAGAACATGTTTATACCGGTTTGGCATAAAAATAAACCTAAAAAGGTGGCTCAACCGTGGATAACGAGGGAAATTAGGGACAGCATAAAATCAAAAAAAGGGCATATCAACTGGCAAAAAAAAGCACCAGACCGGAAGATTGGGGGCAGTACAGGATACAGCAAAAGAGGACAAAGGGATTAATCAGGAAGGGGAAAATAGAATACGAAAGTAAACTTGCAGCAAACATTAAGACAGACTGCAAAAGCTTTTATCGGTATATCAGGAGGAAAAGACTGGTAAAATCCCAAGTCGGTCCCTTGCAGTCCGATTCGGGAGAATATATAATGGAGAATAAGGAAATGGCAGACCAATTAAACTCATACTTTGGTTCTGTATTCACAAAGGAGGACACAAATAACCTCCCAGGAATATCGGCAAACATAGGGACTAATGAGAGGGAGGAGCTGACAGAAATTAGTATCTCTAGGGATATGGTGTTGGGTAAGTTGAGGGGACTGAAGGCCGACAAATCCCCGGGGCCTGATAAACTACATCCTAGGGTACTTAAGGAGGTGGCCCTGGAGATAGCAGATGCTCTAAGGATCATCTTCCGGAACTCCATTGACTCGGGAACAGTACCCGTGGATTGGAGGGTAGCTAATGTTACCCCAATATTTAAAAAGGGGGGTAGAGAGAAAGCAGGGAATTATAGACCAGTAAGCCTTACATCGGTTGTGGGCAAAATGCTAGAGTCCATTATTAAGGATAAAATAGCGGAGCACTTGACAAATGGGGAAAGGATCGGACAGAGTCAACATGGATTTACAAAGGGTAAATCGTGTTTGACTAATCTGCTGGAATTTTTTGAGGAAGTAACTGGTAAAATAGATGGGGGAGAGCCAGTGGATGTGGTGTACCTTGACTTCCAGAAAGCCTTCGATAAGGCTCCACACAAAAGATTATCATGCAAAATTAAGGCTCATGGGATTGGGGGCAAAGTATTAACGTGGATAGAGAACTGGCTGGCGGATAGAAAACAGAGAGTTGGAATAAACGGCTCATTTTCGGAGTGGCAGGCAGTGACCAGCGGGGTGCCGCAAGGATCTGTCCTGGGACCCCAGCTGTTCACAATATATATAAATGATCTGGATCAGGGAATTGGATGCAATATTTCCAAATTCGCTGACGACACTAAACTAGGAGGAGGGGTGGGCTCTGATGAGGATGTCAGGAGGCTACAGTGCGATTTGGACAGGTTGGGGGAATGGGCGGATACGTGGCAGATGCACTATAATGTGGATAAATGCGAGGTTATCCACTTTGGGGGTAAAAACAGGAGGGTAGATTATTATCTAAATGGCAATAGATTGGGAGATGGGGAAGTGCAGAGGGACCTGGGTGTTCTTGTGCACCAGTCACTGAAGGAGAGCATGCAGGTGCAACAGGCGATTAAGAAGGCAAATGGTATGTTGGCCTTCATATCAAGGGGGTTCGAGTATAGGAATAGGGATACCTTACTACAGCTGTACAAGGTGCTGGTGAGACCGCATCTGGAGTATTGTGTACAGTTTTGGTCGCCCCATCTGCGGAAGGATGTTCTTGCCATGGAAAGAGTGCAGCGGCGATTCACCAGGCTGATACCTGGAATGGCGGGAATGACCTACGAGGAGAGATTGAATAGTTTGGGCTTGTACTCACTGGAGTTTAGAAGATTGAGAGGGGATCTCATCGAAACATATAAAATTATGGCAGGCCTGGACAGGCTGAATTCAGAGAGAATGTTTCCAATGGCAGGGGAGCACAGAACCAGGGGCCACAGTCTAAAAATAGCGGGCAAATCATTTAAAACAGAGATGAGGAAGAATTTCTTCACTCAAAGAGTGGTGAGCCTGTGGAATTCCCTGCCACAGAGGGCTGTGAAGGCTAATTCAATAAATATTTTCAAGAGAGAATTGGATATATTTCTGAAGGCTAAGGGGATTAAGGGTTACGGAGAAAAGGCGGGGACGGGGTACTGAACTGGTAAGATCAGCTAAGATCTCAGATGAAGATCAGCCATGATCTCATTGAATGGCGGAGCAGGCTCGAAGGGCCGAATGGCCTACTCCTGTTCCTATCTCTATGTTTCTATGTTTACATCATCGTCCGAGTGCGGGACCGCAAGGACGTCCACATCTCCCGTGCCATGACAGGAGCTGACGACTGCTGGACAGACCACCGCCTAATCCGCACTATCATCTCCATTCTCCATCAATGCAGCCTCAAAACAACGGCGGCCACAGAAGCAATGCCGCAGGAAAATTAACGCTGGAGCACTCAAAGACCCCGCTAAGAAAGCCCTATTCAGCCTGCGCCTCACAACCAACCTGACGACTCCCAGTGATTCAGAGACACAGAGTGTCCACAGTGCCTGGTCTGCATTCAAAGCCTCCATAATCAGCACCTGTTAAGAGACGCTCGGTCACTCGACCAGGAAACACCAAGACTGGTTCGACGAGAACGACCAGGAGATCCAGGAGCTAATAAGCCGCAAGCGCAAGGCATTCCTGATCTGGAAACAGCAACGGAACTCGGGAGCAAGAAAGCAGCTCTACAGACGCCTGAAGGCCGAGGTCCAACAAAAAACTCATGACCTAAAGAACAGATGGTGGGTGGAGAAAGCGCAGGAGATCCAGCAGCTAGCTGACAACCACGACGTGCGTGGATTCTTTAGCGCAGTCAAGACCATCTACGGCCCAAGCACCCCAGACCCTACCCCACTGCAGGCCAAGAATGGAGAGCTACTCATCAAGGACAGAGAGGCAGTCAGTGCCCGCTGGAAGGAGCACTTCGAAGATCTCCTTAACCGAGACTCTGTCTTCGACACAAGTGTCTTCAACTCCAACCCGCAGCATGCTACCCGCCACCACCTCAGCACAACCCCAGCCCGGCATGAGATTGAAAAGGCCATCCGACAACTGAAGAACAACAAGGCCTCAGGAGCAGATGGAATCCCCGCCGAGGCGCTAAAACATGGCGGAGAAGCATTATTGGCGCGAATACATGAAATCATTTATCTTATTTGGAAGGAGGAGAGCATGCCGGGGGATCTCAGAGACGCCGTAATCGTGACCATCTTCAAGAAAGGTGACAAGTCCGATTGCGGTAATTACAGAGGAGTCTCCCTGCTGTCTGCCAGAGGGAAAGTCATCGCAAGAATCCTCCTCAATCGCCTTCTCCCAGTGGCCGAAGAGCTCCTCCCAGAATCGCAATGCGGGTTCCGCCCACTAAGGGGCACAATGGACATGATCTTCACCGCGCGTCAACTACAAGAGAAATGCAGGGAACAGCACCAACCACTGTACATGGCCGCCTTTGATCTCACAAAGGCCTTCGACACTGTTAACTGTGAGGGATTATGGAGTGTCCTCCTCAAATTCGGCTGCCCTCAAAAGTTTGTCACCATCTTCCGCCTGCTGCATGACGACATGCAAGCCGTGATCCTGACCAACGGTTCCACCACAGACCCAATTCACTTACGGACTGGGGTCAAGCAAGGCTGTGTCATCGCACCAACGCTCTTCTCAATCTTCCTGGCTGCAGTGCTCCATCTCACCCTCAGTAAGCTCCCCACTGGAGTGGAGCTAATTTACAGAACAAACGGGAAACTGTTCAACCTCCGTCGCCTCCAGTTCAGATCCAAGGTCGTCCCATCCTCTGTCGTCGAATTACAGTATGCAGACGACGCTTGCGTCTGTGCTCACTCGGAGGTCGAACTCCAAACTGTAATGTATATACCTTTATAAGGGGGAACTACTTTTTACAGCTCATGTATACTGTAGTACTGGCAGTGACCACACCTGTATATAGAACTGAGTAGTAATCTGTACTGTCAGTTCCACTGTGAGCCACGTTGAGTAAACACCTGTTTTACCATTCTCCTGCTGTCGGTGTCTTATTATACACAGACACAACATTGATGACGAGGCAAGTTCGAACCTACCTGCAACTCTGCATCACCTCCCGGGATTCGTTCCTGGAGATCAGTGGATTGGAGGTCAAGGCCAGAGACTCGGGTGTCGACCACGGGCAACCGCCCAGTCATCCAGCAGAGACTCAAGAATTGCAGGGGAGGCTGTCGAGAGCCAGGCTTGGCTTTCCAGTCGAGGTGGTCCAGCGAAACGGGCTGGCAACAGGTAGTGCGCAGACCCTTCCCAGACAGCGGCGGGCTAGAGCCCGACCAAGCGGCACAGCAAAGGGCCGAGCAGCGTCGACGGGGGAGAGGGAGAGAGGGCAGAGCGCACAGGGCGCAGCCGGTGTTCAGGGGCCGAGCAGCGTCGGAGAGAGGGAGAGAGAGAAGCGCAGCAACCCGCGAGGCGCCGCCATTGCCATGAGGACCGCCGAGAGCGGCGTTGGCAGCAGCGCAGGAGAAGCACGTGAAACCTACAGGGCGCCGCCATTGCCACGAGAACCGCCGGGAGCGGCGTTGGCAGCAGCGGGGGAGGAAGGAAAGCGCGGGAGACACCATTTTAGGCAATTGGGAGACGCCATTTTAGACCACACCCAAAATGCCGAAGAGTGGCAGTATCACCGCATTTGACAATGAAGTCGAAGATTGGACTACATATGTCGAACGAATAGAGGTGTACTGCAAGGCAAATGAGGTGTCAGATGATAAGAAAGCGTCGGTATTGTTAAATTTAATGGGTGCAAAGACGTATGGTTTATTACGAAATCTAATAATCCAAACGAAGCCAATGGAAAAGAGTTTTGAAGACATAGTAACGATACTACAGGAACATTTAAACCCCACACCGCTGCTGATAGCAGAAAGATTCCAGTTTCACAAGCGGAACCAGCATAAAGATGAAAGCAATGCTGATTATTTAACAGAACTGCGCAAACTATCAAAACACTGCCAGTTTGGAGCGGGACTGGCAGATACCTTGAGGGACAAGTTTGTGTGTGGGCTTCAAAGTGAAGGAACCCAGAAACGGCTTTTATCTGAAAAGCACCTTACGCTGAAAAAGGCTTTCAGCATTGCGGTATCATATGAAGCAGCAGCATGGGGCACTGCAGAGATACAACAGAGACCGCAAGAATATGGCACAAACAAAATGTCATATGGAACAGAGAAGTGCTATCGCTGCGGCAGAACAACACACGACCAGAATGATTGCTGGTTCAAAGACAAAGTGTGCAGACAGTGTGGAAAAGTAGAACACATAGCACGAGTCTGCAGGTTGGGAAAGAAAACCAGCATTAAGAAACCTACCAAAGGAAAGTACAAGAAGGTACATAAGATGACGGAGAATGGTTCAGACGAACAAAAGAGTGATAACGACTCCGAAAGCAGGGAACTGAGTTGTCTGAAACTACATAATGTAATCACAACAGAGGACCACTGATCCATTTGGGTCATTCTCAAGATAGCAGGAGTCCAGGTAAAGATGGAATTGGACACAGGATCAGCCCTAACAGTCATAAACCGACAGTCCAAAGATGTGTGGGTTAGGATGATTGGCTATGATAAATTGACCCTTAGTGTTAGGGGGATTAAATACATGGGGTTACGGGGATAGGGTGGGATATGTGTTGGTGTAGGGGTTACGGGGATTGGGTGGGATATGTGTCGGTGCAGGCTTGATGGGCCGAAATGGCCTCTATCTGCACTGTGGGGTTTCTGTGATTCTGTGACTACGAGCGGCTATTCTCACACATACCCTTGAGAGACACAAAAATGATTTTGAAGACGTACACGGGGCAAAAAGTCTACCCCAAAGGAAAAATAAGGGTGACCGTTATATATAACGGTAAGGAAAAACCAAAACTAGACCTGTATGTATTGCAAGATGGAGGACCACCGTTACTGGGACGTGAATGGATCCGGAAAATACAACTGGATTGGCATTCCATACAGGCACTGACTGTGGCTGACAAAAAGGATGACGACGTCACACCTGGGCGACTGTCAAAGATCCTAACTGATGCGAAAGAAGTGTTCCAGCAAGAACTCGGAACACTAAAAGGCATGACAGCGACGATTAAAATTGAAGAAAACGCAAGTCCAAAATTTTTTAAGGCCAGACCGGTACCTTATGCGATCCGCCCAGCCGTCGAAGCAGAGCTGGAGAGCCTGGAACGTTCAGGTGTATTGTCCAAGGTAGACTGGAGCGAGTGGGCTACACCCATCGTCCCTGTGATGAAAAAGTCGTTGAGCAGCACGCCTGGGGAACCAAGGAAGGTTCGCATCTGTGGGGACTTAAAGGTAACAGTGAACCCGATCCTTCACACCGTACAATATCCACTTCCGCGGATTGAAGATATTTTCACCTCGCTATCTGGAGGGAAACGCTTCACTAAGATTGATCTGGCCCAGGTGTATCTGCAAATGGAGGTAGAAGAAGCATCAAAAAAATACCTCACAATCAACACCCATAAAGGTCTCTACCAATACAACCGGCTGGTATTCGGGGTAGCACCAGCTCCGGCTATTTGGCAGAGGGCAATGGAACAAGTCCTGCAAGGGATCCCAGGGACCCAGTGTTATTTGGACGACATCCTGGTCACGGGCGAAAATGACAGTGATCACCTTGCCAACCTGGAGCAGGTGCTCACTAGATTGCAGGAATATGGGCTCCGAGCTAACCGCCCCAAATGCGAGTTTTTTAGAAAACAGATCTCGTATTGTGGCCACGTTATCGATAATGAGGGGTTACATAAGTCCCCAGAGAAGATTGAGGCAGTAGTCAAGGCTCCAGCACCGGAAAATGTGTCACAACTGAGGTCGTTCCTCGGGCTGGTAAACTACTACCATAAGTTCTTGCCAAATTTGTCTACAATACTACACCCACTGAACACCCTACTGCAAATTGGGGTGCCATGGAAGTGGAGTGACGAATGTAGACGAGCTTTCCAGAAGAGCAAAACACTAATCACATCGAAAGAGGTATTGGCCCATTACAACCCGGCATTACCAATTCGGTTGGCATGTGATGCGTCACCCTACGGCATTGGAGCGGTGCTGTCGCACAAATTCTCAGACGGCTCAGAGAGGCCAATAGCCTTTGCGTCACGATCACTAACCTCAGCTGAGCGTAACTACGCCCAGATTGACAGGGAGGCCCTCAGCCTAGTGTGGGGAGTGAAAAAGTTCAATCACTATCTGCACGGGCAGAAATTCACCTTGCTGACTGATCACCAGCCTCTTGTCTCCATTTTTAATCCGAAGAAGGGCGTTCCGGTGATGACTGCGCAACGACTACAAAGATGGTCACTTTTTCTAGGGGCGCACCACTATGAGATTGAATATAAGGGCACGAAACAGCATGGAAATGCTGATGGGCTATCACGCCTGCCACTGCCTACTGCGGAGGAAGCACCAGCAGTGTCGAAATATTCCATTCGACTATAGTTGAATACCTACCGGTAACTAACGCTTGTATCGAAAAGGAAACCCGAAATGACCCGACATTGTCTCGGGTATATGATTTGACGGTGAAGGGATGGCCAGCACATGGCGACTCACTGTTGCCAGCATTCTCGACAAGGAGAGAACAGCTGTCAGTGTGCCGGGGGACCTTGATGTGTGGATCCCGAGTGGTAATTCCACCCAAGTTAAGGGATAGAGTGCTCAATGAGCTTCATGAGGGTCATTTCGGAGGGGTAAAAATGAAAAGCCTAGCCAGGGCTTATGTGTGGTGGCCGGGAATCGATAAACAAATCGAGGACCTGACCAAGAGCTGCTCAGGATGCCAGAAAGACCAAAATGCACCACCACAGGCCCCTCTACACCCATGGGAGTGGCCCTCATCTCCATGGCAACGGGTGCATATTGATTTTGCTGGTCCATTCATGGACTCAATGTTTTTAATAGCCGTGGATGCGCACTCGAAATGGCCTGAGGTAATCAAAATGTCCTCCACCACCACGGAGAAAACTATTGCAGTCCTACGGACCATTTTTGCCAGGAATGGCTTGCCAGAACAGATTTGTTCCGACAACGGACCACAGTTTGTGTCCGAAGAGTTCCAGAGGTTCTTGAAAAAGAATGGGGTAAGGCATTACACATCCGCCCCGTATCATCCAGCCACAAATGGATTGGCTGAGAGGTTCGTACAAACCTTTAAGAAGGCAATAAAGGCTATGTACAATGATAACATTCCGCTGCAGCACAAGGTGGACAATTTCCTGTTCGCCTACCGGAATGCGACACATGCAGTCACCAACCAGGCCCCAGCCATGATGTTCTTTAACTGAAGGTTAAGATCTTACCAAGATTTGCTCAGACCAAACATACGAAGAGATGTTGAGAGTAAGCAATTCCAGCACATCCATGAGAAGCCAACAAAGAGCTTCAATGTAGGGCAACCAGTCTTGGCCCGCGACTACCGAACAGAAAAATGACAGCCAGGAACGATATGCACATGGCAGGGCCCACTAATGTACACAGTGGACGTTGGGGAGAGCATCGTGAGACGCCATGCTGACCAGATCCTAGAGTCACAGGAACAAGTCAACCCCATGCCTCGCCCATACGTACCTGGTGATGAACCCGACGTACAGGTCGCATCTACCCCAGAAACAATAGCATCGGAAGCTGATGAACCAACTGACGACAGGGGACCAGAATCGCCTCCGCACCAAGAGCAAGACACTCGGGAAAGGCGCTATCCAGAAAGGATCAGGAAGCCTCCCCAAAGGCTGAATATATAAATAGACTATTTTTAGCTAATGTTGCATGTTAAAAGTGTTAATTGTAATTAGTTTGATATTTAATTGTTAAATGAGTGTTATGGTACTGTTAATCTAAAAGGGGAGGAATTGTAATGTATATACCTTTAAGGGGGGAACTACTTTTTACAGCTCATGTATACTGCAGTACCGGCAGTGACCACACCTGTATATAGCACTGAGTAGTAATCTGTACAGACCAGTTCCTGTGTGAGCCACGTTGAGTAAACACCTGTTATACCGTTCTCCTGCAGTCTGTGTCTTATTATACACAGACACAACACAAACCATCATCAACACCTTCACCGAAGCATACGAGAGCATGGGCCTTACACTAAACATCCATAAGTCAAAGGTCCTCTACCAACCTGCCCCCGCCACACAGTACTGTCCCCTGATTATCAAAATCCACGACAAGGCCTTGGACAACGTGGACCACTTTCCATACCTCGGGAGCCTACTGTCAACAAGGGCAGACGTCGATGACGAAGTCCAACACCGCCTTCAGTGTGCCAGTGCAGCCTTCGGTCGCCTGAGGAAGAGAGTGTTTGAAGACCAGGACCTCAAACCCGGCACTAAGCTCATGGTCTACAGAGCAGCAGTAATACCCGCCCTCCTGTATGCTTCAGAGGTTCCTAGGGACTGTCTACGAGGAGAAGATAGAAGGACAGCGGTTATCAAGGGGAGGACATTTAAACCTTCAGAAAAAGTATTTGAAACATCAGCTAGATTTATAAACCGAGCAAACAGTAAAAGTAACTAAAAATACCCGAATTTATCAACACTAACCCTCAGGTAATGAGAAATTGATGCTTTATTTTTCAATTTGAATGCTTCTTCTTATCAGTTCAGTCGTAAATAACTGACACACAATTTCATTCCAATTTACTGCCAGTGAGATTGTGACAGTGTAGCGTGAGTTATAAAAATGACTTCTTTTTTAAGCACTTGGTTAGTTTAAGATGAATCAGTTAGGTTTGTGTACACAAGTGAGCAAGTCTGCAATACTCAGCCGGCCAGACGAGTCTAGGATCGATGCTGAGCTCTCCTCTCCCGAAGCTGCTGACTGTATCCGGGGTCTGGTTCTACAGTGCCGGCCGTCACCCGGTACCTCACCCAGCGCTCCCGCTCGGTCAAGCTTCTGTTTGAACCGGATGATGACACACACACACAAAATACACACACACTCAGTTCTTTTTTCTTCTTAGGCAGTCTCTCGGAACCGAGGATGACTTGCTTCCACATTAAAAATGAGTTCTCAGGTGACTGATGAGTCCAATGCGGGACCTACAGTCTCTGTCACAGGTGGGGCAGACAGTGGTTGAAGGGGCGGGTGGGTGGGGTGCTTGGGTTGACGTGCGCTCCTTCCGCTGCCTGCGCTTGGCTTCCGCTTGCTCCCGGCGAAGAGACTCGAGGTGTTCGGTGCCTTCCCGGATGCTTCTCCTCCACTTTGTGCAGTCTTGGGCCAGGGATTCCCAGGTGTCGGTGGGGGATGTTGCACTTTTTCAAGGAGGCTTTGAGGGTGTCCTTGAAGCGTTTCCTCTGCCCACCTGGGGCTCTCTTGCCATGCCGGAGCTCCGAGTAGAGCGCTTGTTTTGGGAGTCTCGTATCGGGCATGCAGACGATGTGACCCGTCCATCGGAACTGATCGAGCGTGGTCAAAGCTTCGATGCTGGGGATGTTGGCCTGAGCAAGAACACTGACGTTGGTGCGCCTACCCTGCCAATGGATTTGCAGGATCTTGCGGAGGCAGCATTGGTGGTACCTCTCCAGTGCTTTGAGGTGCCTGCTGTACATGGTCCATGGCTCTGAGGCATACAGCAGGGTGGGTATTACTGCTGCTCTGTAGACCATGAGCTTAGTGCCGGGTTTGAGGTCCTGGTCTTCAAACACTCTCTTCCTCAGGCGACCGAAGGCTGCACTGGCACACTGAAAGTGGTTTTGGGCTTCGTCATCGACATCTGCCCTTGTTGACAGTAGGCTCCCGAGGTATGGAAAGTGGTCCACGTTGTCCAAGGCCTCGTCATGGATTTTGATAATCGGGGAGCAGTACTGTGTGGTGGGGGCAGGTTGGTAGAGGACCTTTGTCTTACGGATGTCACACACACACAAAAATACACACACACACACTCACACAAAAATACACACACAAAAATACACACACTCACACACACAAAAATACACACACACACACACACTCACACAGACAGACAAACACACACGTACACATACAAATGTACTGACACACTCATAAACACAAAGACATAAAAAGCATATACACACACACTCACATGTAGACACACACGGGAATGCTGGCTGATTTACCCTCCCTCACCCATTGTTGCAGCTGCTGCCCTGGCTGGGATGGGCTGGGCTGGGCTGGGCTGAGCTGGGCTGGGCCGGGCCGGGCTGGGCCGGGCCGGGCCGAGCCGGGCTGGGCGTAGCTGGGCTGGGCTGGGCTGGGATGGGCTGGGCTGGGCTGGGCTGCCCTGGCTGGGCTGGGCTGGGCTGGGCTGGGCTGCCCTGGCTGGGCTGGGCTGGGCTGGGCTGGCCTGGGCTGGGCTGGGCTGGCCTGGGCTGGGCTGGGCTGGGCTGGGCTGGCCTGGGCTGGGCTGGGCTGGGCTGGGCTGAGCTGGGCTGGGCTGGGCTGGGCTGGGCTGGGCTGGGCTGGGCTGGGCTGGGCTGCCCTGGCTGGGCTGGGCTGGGCTGGGCTGGGCTGCCCTGGCTGGGCTGGGCTGGGCTGGGCTGGGCTGGCTGGGCTGGGCTGGGCTGGGCTGGGCTGGGCTGGGCTGGGCTGGGCTGGGCTGCCCTGGCTGGGCTGGGCTGGGCTGGGCTGGCCTGGGCTGGGCTGGGCTGGGCTGGGCTGGGCTGGGCTGGGCTGGGCTGAGCTGGGCTGGGCTGGGCTGGGCTGGGCTGGGCTGCCCTGGCTGGGCTGGGCTGGGCTGGGCTGGGCTGGGCTGGGCTGCCCTGGCTGGGCTGGGCTGGGCTGGGCATGCCCTGGCTGGGCTGGGCTGGGCTGGCTAAGCACAGTCTCAGGGTGGGAGTGGGTCCTGTCCTGGTGTGCAGGGCTCGGTACCACACCAGGTGGTGCAGTTACTAACTCAGCCAGCAGGATAGCGCACGGGACGATGAACCTAAACTTTTAAAAGTGACTGAACTTGTAGGATGGCGGGAGCAGAGTGCTGAGAGCGAGACTGGCCTGGGGATTGGCCACACGGCAAGTCCTCGCAATGACTGAACAATAGCTTGAAGTAAGACCATCAGGATCAGTACAAGCCTCAGCCCATGCCAGCTGTGGCTCAGTGGGCAGCACCCTCGCCTCTGAGTCAGAAGGTCGTGGGTTCAAGTCCCACTCCAGAGACTGGAACACATAATCCAGGCTGACACTCCAGTACTGAGGGAGTGCTGCACTGTCAGAGGTGCCGTCTATCGGATGAGACGTTAAACCGGGGCCCCGTCTGCCCTCTCGATTGGATGTAAAAGATCCCACGATCACTATTTGAAGAAGATCAGGGGAGTTCTCCCCGGTGTCCTGGGACCAATATTTATCCCTTAACCAACCAACATCACTGAAACAGATGATCTGGTCATTATCACATTGCTGTTTGTGGGAGCTTGCTGTGCGCAAATTGGCTGCCGCGTTTCCTGCATTACAACAGTGAGTACACTCCAAAAGGTACTTCATTGGCTGTGAAGCACTTTGGGATGTCCTGAGGTTGTGAAAGGCGCTATATAAATGCAAAATATTTCTTTTTTTCTCGCTCAGGAGGGGCAACAGCCAATGGGAGGCTGAACAGAGCACGACTTGAGATGGTTTGCTGTGATGGGTGAGCCTGTCTATGCTGTAACCTCAGGTTGTGCCGTTTGATTGAGAGTGTGAATGCGGAGAGCGTCAGTTTAAGAAGTAGTGGAATTATGCGAGGCTTCCCCCACGCTCGCCCTCAATCTGATCTCATTAGCGGCTGGGCTGGAGGGTTCGTTCTCTCAGCCCCGTCACCTCAATGCTTTGCATCAACAGTGGAAGAGGCTGGAACAGAGACTACGAGAAATCTGCAACTCTCTCTCCCAAAAGGTTGTGGGTGCTGGGAGGTCAATTTAAATTTTCAAGATTGAGATCGGTGGCTGTTAAAAAAGGCACAGCGTACAAAAGTCAGGAAGTCACACTAAACCTTTATAAATCACTGGCTAGGCCCCAGCTGGAGGATTGTGTTCAGTTCTGGGCACCACACTTTAGGAAGGATGTCAAGGTCTTGGAGAGGGTGCAGAGGAGATTCACCAGAACGGTGCCAGCGATGAGGGACTTCAATTATGTGGAGAGACTAGAGAAGCTGGGGTTGTTCTCCTTAGAACAAAGAAGGTTAAGAGGAGATTTGATGGAGGTGTTCAAAATCATGAGGGGTCTGGACACAGTAAATAAGGAGAAACTGCTTCCACTGGCAGGAGGGTCGGTAACCAGAGGACACAGAGTTAAGGTAATTGGCTAAAAAAGTTATGGGGAGATGAGGAAAATATTTTTACGCAGCGAGTTGTGATCTGGAACGCGCTGCCTAAAAGGGCGGTGGAAGCAGATTCAATAGGAACATTCAAAAAGGAATTGGATAAATACTTGGAAAAGGAAAAATTTGCAGGGCTGTGGGGAAAGAGCAGGGGGGAGTGGGACTAATTGGAGAGCTCGTTCAAAGAGCCGGCACAGGCACAATGGGCCGAATGGCCTCCTCCTGTGCTGTAAGATTCTGTGATTTTGCTGGGTAAGGATATCAAGGGACATGGAGCATAGGCGGGTCAATGGAGTTGAGGTACAGGTCAGCCATGATATAACTGAATGGTGGAACAGGCTTGAGGGGCTGAATGGCCTCCTCCTGTTCCTATAGGAGGGTACACACTGTTGCAGTTGAAGGTGTTGGCTCTGTTGGAAACCGTTTAATGTTGATTGATATTTAGCAACTATTATTTGGTCCTATTTTCCCCTCCTTTTGTGAAGATGCTGACTCATAGGAACAGTAGCAGGCCATTCTTTCCCACAATACAAGAGTGACCACACTCCATAAAGTATTTCATTGGCTGTAAAGCGCTTTGAGATGTCCAGTGATCGTGAAAGGCGCTACATAAATGCAAGTCTTTCTTTGAAATCTTTCTTTTGAGCTGGTTCTGCCATCCATCCATCGTTCTTCGGTCCAAAGTGAATGACCTCACACTTCCTCACATTGAGCTCCACCTGCCATGGTTTTGCCCACTCACTTCATCTATCGATGTCCCTTTGCAGCTTTCTGCTGCCATCTACACAACTTACTGCGCCCTCCTAACTTAGTGCCATCAGCAAACTTGGATACACGGCTCTCTGTTCCTTCATCTGTTGTGTATGTACCTTTAAAAGAACTGATTCTATACTGCAGTACCGGCAGTGACCACCCCTGTATATAAAGCCATAGCAGGCTTCTGTACATCAGTCTTAAGTTACCCTCTGTTCAGTAAATACCTGTTATTATTGTTCTCCTGCAGTCCGTGTATTATTTATACTCGGACACTACATTGGCGATGAGCAGGTTCAAACTCACCTGCAGTACTGCATCATCTCACGGGGATCTTTCCGAGAAGAAGCTTTTGGAGGTCAAAGTCAGAGCAACGGGCGTCGACCGCGGGCAACCGCCCAAGGATCCATCGGAGTTCGGAGAGTTGCAGGAGAGGCTGTGGAGAGCTGGGCTTGGCTCCCCAGTCAAGGTGTTCCAGCAAATCGCGCTGGTAGCAGGTAGTGCGCTGACCCCTCCGGACTGCAGCGGGCTCGAGCTCGATCGAGCGGCTCTGCAAAGGGGCCGCGCAGCGTTGTCGGGAGGAAAAGAGAGAGAGAGAGGGTGGAGCGCACAGGGCGCGGTCGGTGCTCAAGAACCGGGCAGCGTAGTGAAAATAAAACAAGGGGAAGGAAAAGTGAGACGCGCCGAAGCCGCGGGTCGCCGCCATTACCCTGCAGAATGCTAGGAGCAGCGTGGCAGCAAGGGGAAGAAGGAAAAGCACGGGAGGCGCCATTTTATTACATTGGGGAAGAAGGAAAAGCGCGGGAGGCGCCATTTTAATCCATTGGTGAAGAAGAAAAAGCGCAAGATGCCGAAAAGTGGCAGTATCACTGCTTTCGACAACGAGGTAGAAGACTGGACCACGTATGTGGAAAGAATTGAAGTGTACTGCAAGGCAAATGAGGTGGCCGATAGAAAGAAGGCGTCGGTATTATTAAATTTGATGGGCGCGAGAACGTACGGCCTATTGCGGAATTTAATTACCCCAGCTAAACCAATGGAGAAAAGTTTTGAAGAGATTGTTAATACCTTACAGGAACACCTAAACCCTACACCGCTGCTGATAGCAGAAAGATTCAAGTTCCATAAAAGAAACCAGCACAAAGATGAGAGCAATGCTGACTATCTTACGGAACTACGCAAGTTATCGAAGCACTGCCAGTTCAGAGCAGGACTGGCAGACACCTTACAGGATAAGTTTGTCTGCGGGCTCCAGAGTGAAGGAACCCAGAAACGACTACTTTCGGAAAAGGACCTGACGCTAGAACAGGCTTTCAGCGTGGCAGTATCCTACGAAGTAGCAGCACGGGGAGCTGCGGAAATACAACAGAAACCACAAGAATACAGCACTAACAAAATGGCGTATGGAGCAGAAAAGTGCTATCGCTGCGGCAGAACAACCCATGATCAGAAGGACTGCTGGTTTAAGGACAAAGTATGCAGGCAATGTGGGAAAATGGGACACATAGCAAGAGTCTGCAGGTCGGGAAAGAAAACCAACACTACAAGAACTACTAAGGAAAAGTACAAGAAAGTAAAGAAATTGACAAACAGTAGTTCGGAAGACCAGGAGAGTGATAAGGACTCCGGGAGCAGGAGACTAAGTTGTCTAAAGTTACACAACGTGATCGCAAAGGAGGATCACCGAACCATTTGGGTCACCCTTGATGTAATAAAAAGTCTCACACATCAAGGAACTTTAAAGTAAGCTTTAAGCAACTTATAATTATACTATATACAAGAGCGGTCTTCACCATGCCTCTAGGAGAAGCCCTTTTACATACTGAGCAGTTCAGTATTTATACTAGTCCAAACACAAGAAGTGACGTATGCACAGGAAGTGAGGTATGCATAGAGTTCACAGTTCACAGGAAATGATGTGCACATAACTTCAACCGGAAGTTATTTATTATTATTACATTCTTCCCTCCTGCGAGATTAGAAGGCTGTGGTCTTCCTTTTATTCCGCAGCCGCCGAACGAGGAAGAGTCGCACCCGTTTGGGTTCCCGTCGTAGAGGGTCACTGGTCCGCTTACATGCTGTTGGCCATTGGTCAGAGTCTGTGTGGCCTGGATTATCCTGTGAAGGGTCGGGGAGATCATGGCTTCGTGTACGAGCCCCAATAGGTGCAGAGTCGGTCTGTCTCTGTTCAGAGGGAGGTGCAGAGCTGGTCTGTGGCGGATCAGTACTTTGGTGCGCGGTACTGGGAGGGTCGCAACTTTGAGTACGGGGTTCCACCGGCACCAAGCTAGTTGGTGTCAGATCAGGATCCTGGAGAGGGGTACCCGGTAGGTTCCAAGAGGCTCCTGGTAAAATACCATCACTCGATGTCCCACTAGGTCCTGGTGGGCAGGGAGCCAGATCCCGTAATGATACGGTAGATTCTCGGCCGTCGGGATATCGTATGTATGCATAGGTGGGGTTGGCATCGGTTAGTTCGACCTCGTCTACGAGAGGGTCATTTTTAGACGTCCGAACGTATCTTCGGAGTAGTACAGGTCCAGGAGTAGTTAGCCATGACGGGAGGGATGTCCCATAAGATGAGCGACGCTGGAATCCAAAGAACCGCTCATGAGGTGTAGTATTTGTGGCTGTAGAAAGAAGGGACCGTATAGAGTGCAATGCATCCGGAAGCACTGCTTCCCATTGCTGGTTTGGTAGGCCCCGAGATCTTAAAGCAAGATGTACGGAATTCCAGATGATACCGTTATACCTCTCTACCTGCCCATTTCCGATGGGATGATATGGCGTCGTTCTGCTTGTAGCAATTCCCCGTTCTGAGAGGTAGTCCTTGAGTTCCCTTGACATAAAGGATGGACCCCGATCCGAGTGAATGTAAGCCGCCATGCCACAGAGAGAAAATACCTGCTCAAGGCAACAGATTACTGTGAACGCCAGCATATTGGAGCAGGGGAAGGCAAACGGAAAACGTGAATATTCATCAATCATGGTGAGCAAATATGTGTTCCGAGTTGAAGAGGGCACTGGGCCCTTAAAATCGATGCTAAGTTGTTGCATCGGTTGGGTTGCGTGTATGAGCATACCATCTGAGGGGCGGAAGAACGGAGGTTTTAATTCCGCACAAAGCCGGCATTCTGAGCACATTTTCTTTACATCTCCAGTAGAAAAAGGGAGATTCCGCGATCGTACGAAATGTAGCATGCGCGTAACGCCAGGATGACACAATCCATTATGGACACCTATGAGAGTAGAGGACGACATAGTGGAGCAGAATGCTCGTGTGAGGGTATCCGGGGCCACATTCTCCTTGCCAGGTCGATAGTGAATGGTGTAACCAAAAGAGGCCAGTTCCATCCTCCAAAGCTGTATTTTATTATTCTTAATTTTGGTTCGTTTTCGATTATCGAGCATGAAGGCGACTGATCGCTGGTCCGTGATTAATGTAAAGTGCTAGCGAGCTAGGAAATGGTTCCACTTCCGTACCGCCTCTATGATGGCTGTGGCTTCCTTCTCAACTGGAGGATAATGTAGCTCGGCACCTTGTAAGGTCCTGGACATAAATGCTACAGGACGACCTTCCTGATTTAGAGTAGCCGAGATCGCCACCTCCGAGGCATCACATTCGACTATGGAAGGGAGATTCTCATCGATGGAGTGAAGAGCCGCTTTCTCCAACTGTTTTTTGAGAAGGTTAAAGGCTGCAACAGCCGCTGTTTCCAATGGAAATGATCTAGCATGCAGCAAGGGTTGGATTTTGTCTGAAAAATGAGGAATCCATTTAGCGTAGTATGCAAACAGACCGAGAGCCCGACGTAAAGAAGCCGGATTCTTAGGTGATGGGAGCTCTTGGAGCGGGCGAAGTCTTTCTGGGTCTGGCTTAATGATACCATTGCCTACGCAGTAGCCAAGGATGTTGATGGTCGGTTGCGACTCAACAGATTTAGATTCATTCAAAGTTAAGTTACGGTGATGGAGAGCATCCCGAAATTTTTGGAGGTTGGCGTCGTGTTCCTGTTGATCGTGACCTGCAATAGTAATATTATCAAGATAGGGAAAAGTGTCCCTTAAGTTTTCCTGCTTAACCAGGCCATCCATTGCCCGGTGGAAGACAGCCACTCCATTAGTAACCCCGAATGGGAGGCGACGAAATTGGTACAGCTGTCCATTAGCCTCAAAGGCCGTGTACTGCTTATCTGAGACCTTCAAGGGTACCTGATGATAGGCACTTTTTAAATCGTAAGTTGAGAACACTTTGTATTCGGCCAGTTTATTAACCATATCATCAATGCGTGGCAATGGGTAGGCGTCCAAGTCAGTATATTGATTGATGGTTTGCGAATAATCAATGCATAGTCGTTGTTTGTGAGGTTTTAGAGGGTTCTTGACGATGACGATTTGAGCCCGCCAGGGCGACGAACATGGTTCGATGATATCCTCTGCTAAAAGTCGAGAGATTTCAGTCTCAATAAAAGATTGATCTTCCTGACTAAAGCGCCGCGATTTCGTTATTATTGGTTTGCATCGAGGAGGAATACTGGCAAATAATGAGGGTTCATCAAGTGAAGCTGCTGATAATGCACAAAACGGTAATTTAGACAGTATATTAGAAATAGTAAGTCCAGGTTTGGATCCGCCGAACTCAATGGTGAGTTTCTTATGCTGTTTTTGAAAATCCAGCCCTAAGATGAGATCACTACATAAGTCCTTGAGCACCGAAAGTCGGGTGGAGGGATACATGCGACCATTAAGTGTCATATCAATAATACAAAAGCCAGAGATTCTGGTATTAAGTGATGACTGAGCCATCGCAATTGCCTGGTCCAATGGGAAGATATGTAGTTTCAATTTCGCAACAATCTGTTCTCTAATGAAACTATCAGTACTTCCTGAGTCAATTAAGGCATCTAAGGTATGCCCATTAATTGAAACTTTTGTAGCTGCATGAAACAGGTTCTGTGGGCAAGCAGCTGTAATTGGTGTGGTTGCACAGAGAGTGGCTGAAACTCTAGGTGTGCTTCTTCGGGAGAGAGCTCGAGAGGAAGCTTGATAGGTCCTAGCCGGAGCATCTTGATAGGCCCTAATTGGGGCAGTTCGGTAGGCCTTAGCTGGATAGGCCCTCGTAGAGGCTCTTGATTGGCAAACTTTAGCAAAGTGTCCCTTTTTATCGCAATGACTGCAGATCGCATTGCGAGCAGGGCAGAATTTCCTAGGGTGAAAAGAATCTCCACAAAAGAAGCATTCCTTCCTAGATCGCCAAGAGGCTGCTAAAGTGGGGTCATCCTCCGCTTCTTCATCAGAATTATCATCAGGATTAGATTCCGCCATGATAGGGTTCACCTGAGGCCACTTGAATCGTCTGGTTGCAGTTACAGCAGCAGATCGAGATCTGGGCAGCTGATAGAGGTCTGCATTTTTCTTTGCCAAATCCAGAGAACAAGCCAGGTGAAAAGCCTTTTGTAGCTCAAGTGTTTTACTTTCTAGTAGACGCTGGCGTATAAATGGAGAGGCAATCCCGCAGATGAAAGCATCACGAATCATTTCTTCGCGGTACAGCTCAGCCGAGGCTGCCTGAAAGTTACAATCTACGCTGAGCCTGCGAAGTTCTTGAAGGAATTCGTTAATCGATTCCCCTGGCCCTTGTCGGGCTGTGGCCAGTAGATGTCTAGCATAGACCTCATTTGCGGTCTTGGCATATAGTTTTTTAAGTGCCCGGATCACCTCATCGTAATTATCCCATTCATCAACATATTCAAACACTGTTGGGGTCACATAGTTGATAAGTATCCTCAGTTTAGTAGAAGCATTCGCTTTACATTCATCAAGAAAATTCTCAAAAGTACGGTACCAATGCTTCCATACCCTGCCAGCTGCTGGTGCGTTTGGGTCCAAGTCCAGACGAGTAGGTTTAAGGATGTTTTCCATGATGGGTGGTTCCCTGGATCCTTAACTCCGAGTTTGTCCGAAGGTCTAGTATTTGTGAGTGTAAATACTAAGTTGCTTAAATTGATGTAATAAAAAGTCTCACACATCAAGGAACTTTAAAGTAAGCTTTAAGCAACTTATAATTATACTATATACAAGAGCGGTCTTCACCATGCCTCTAGGAGAAGCCCTTTTACATACTGAGCAGTTCAGTATTTATACTAGTCCAAACACAGGAAGTGACGTATGCACAGAAAGTGAGGTATGCACAGAGTTCACAGTTCACAGTTCACAGGAAATGATGTGCACATAACTTCAACCGGAAGTTATTTATTATTATTACAACCCTCATGATAGCAGGGTCCCCAGTAAAAATGGAATTGGACACAGGATCAGCCCTAACTGTCATGAATCGACGAGACTATGAGCGGCTATTCCCACACATACCCTTGAAGGACATGTCCATTGTATTGAAGACATACACGGGGCAAAAAGTCTACCCCAGAAGAAAAATAAGGGTGCCAGTTGAATACAACGGCAAGGAAACACAGAAACTGTATCTATATATACTACCAGATGGAGGACCACCATTATTGGGACGTGAATGGATCTGAAAAATACAATTGGATTGGCATTCCATTCAGGCGCTAACTGTGACTGATAAAAAGCATGATGACATCACACCTGGGCGACTGTCAAAGATTCTAACTGACGCGAAAGAGGTGTTCCAACAAGGACTTGGGACTCTAAAAGGAGTAACGGCAACGATAAAAATCGAAGATAACGCAAACCCAAAATTTTTTAAGGCCAGACCAGTACCTTACGCGATCCGCCCAGCCATTGAAGCAGAGCTGGAGAGTCTGGAGCATTCGGGTGTGCTGTCCAAGGTGGACTGGAACGAATGGGCCACACCCATCGTTCCTGTAATGAAGAAATCATTGAGCAGCACGCCTGGGGAACCGAAGAAGGTTCGCATCTGTGGGGACTTCAAGGTAACTGTGAACCCAGTCCTGCACACAGTACAATATCCACTTCCACGGATAGAAGATATTTTCGCCTCACTATCTGGAGGGAAACGCTTTGCAAAGATTGATCTGGCCCAAGCGTATCTACAAATGGAGGTGGAAGAAGCATCTAGGAAATACCTCACGATAAACACTCACAAAGGCCTTTACCAGTGTAGTGGCGCTTCGTAATTTCCAAACATGCAGCCACTGAGCTTTGAGGCTTTTAACAACGAGTAGACGCGTGTCGAAATAAAATGTTCCAAAACGTAACTTTGTCTTTAAACTGTTTACTGTAACACCTTATAAACAGAATTACAAAGCAAAACATGTTTAAACGAACACGGTCAAAAACTGTATTGCTCCAGCCCTCAAAGCCTTTACCTTCTCTCTAGCCTCGTGTAGCTTGAGCTGTAAAATGGCTGGATACCATGTGACAAGCTTAAGGACTGTATCATTGTAGCAAGAATAAAGGGGGTATCTCAGACTATACTACTGGAACAAGAAAATAGGGGGTTTCTCAATGCAATTAAGTCAGTCAGGTAAATTAACTGTATTATACTATTTAACCAATATTTTAAAGTATTTTCTTTCTTAAACTTTCATGACTCTTACATTCCGGCCCCTAATTGACTAGGCACATGAAGCATATCAATTACTCAAACATTAAGAGTCATAAACTAATGAGTTCAACATATTTACAATATACATGTCCACTTTTTTCTTTCAGGAACCTTTCACGCTGCTTCTTGTAGCAGGCAGAGCTTTGTGATTGGTCTTTCCAGGGTCGTGTAACCGTCTGCAAACAATGCATTCAGAGAGTATTTTTCTTATTACAGAATTAGCTCCTGGAATCCAGTATCTTTGTCTTAGCTTCGCAAGCATGTGATTCCTCCCACTGTGTCCAATACTCTGGTGTATATGCTGAAGAATGAGAGTAGCAACCCAGAGGTCCTTAGAAAGGATAGCAGGATGCTTGGCCTCCTCTGGCATAGCAGATTTGTTTAGTCGCCCTCCCACCCTCAGTACTCCATCTTGCAGTGTAGGGTCCAGCTTGTAGATATGACTACCTTTCTTGATTGGAGTATTTCGCTGTAAAGCTTCGATTTCTTCTGGATATCTTTGTCTTTGACTGAAGCAAACTATCTCCATCTCAGCCTTGGCCAAATCCTCCACAGTCAATGAATTCTTGCCCAATGTGGTCGTGTGCTGGTGCATATATTGCTGTAGAAGCATTCTCTGCTTATCAGGGTTACTTTCAGACTGATGGATAGTGCCTCGATACTCTTTTCTCTTACCGCTCAGGTGTAGCAGCAACTCTTTCAACCTTAGAAACCATGCAACTGCTTTCCTCAACTGGTGCCATCCTGAGAAATGGTTAACAAGCTTGTTCACTGTGTCAAAGTTCTCTTTCGTAGTTATGAGATTTGCTGTGACTGATCTCTTGACTTCGACGTCATCTTCAGCAATCTGACTTGGCATGTCTTTCTGGCCATGATCTCTCTGTTTCCAGCAGATAACTTGGGCCTTGATCCAAGTTTCACTCCTCATGAAGTTTTCAGCCTTCAATCCCCGTGAGGCTTGATCTGCTGGGTTTAATGAGGTGTTTACATACCTCCACTGAGATGGTTGTGTAGCTTCTCTAATGGATGAGATTCTGTTTGCTACGAAGGTCTTGAAGCGTATCTTCTCATTTTCTAGATACTTCAGCACCGTCGTGCTATCCGCCCAGAAGACAGATTCTTCTAGTGGGAGCTGTAACTCTTTCCGCATCACCTGGTCAACTTTAACTGCAACAACCGCTGCCGTCAACTCCAGTCTCGGGATGGTGACCTGCTTCAGCGGAGCCACCCTGGATTTCCCCATGAGGAAGGCACAATGTTTCTGGCCCTGTTGATTTGTCAGCAAGAGGTAAGTAGCCGTGCCATAGCCGTCCTAACTGGCGTCCGAGAAATGATGTAGTTGAGCCGTCTTTGTAACTCCAAAACTCACAGGCTTGATGCATCTACTGACGTTGAAGCTAGAAAGTTGTTGCAAATCTGTCAACCATCTGAGCCTTCTCTGAGCTTGACCTTCTGGGATATCTTCATCCCATCCTCTCTTGTCTCTACACAGCTCTCGTAGGATCAGCTTCACCGGCAGAATGAGTGGTGCCAGGAATCCAAGAGGGTCGTAGATGGAACTGACCACGGAGAGAATCCCTCGTCTTGTGGATGGTCTTTTGTTCACCATTATTCTGAAGTTGAACGTGTCTGACTCAATGCGCCATTGTACACCAAGAGCTCTCTCAATAGGAAGGACATCGTGGCTCAGGTCCAGATCTTTGACTTCAGTGGCTCTTTCCTTTTCTGGGATAGAAGCTAGAACTGCTCTGCTGTTGCTTATCCACTTAGTCAGATGGAATCCTCCATTCGAACACAGAGTTCTAAGGTCTCTTGACAGTGCAATGGCATCGTCTTCTGTTGACACGGACTTCAGACAGTCATCGACATAAAAGTTTCTGAAGATTGTCTCCACAGCCTCTGATGGTGCTTTGCCTTTGCCATCTTCTGCAGTTTTTCTGAGAGCGTAGCTTGCACAGCTGGGAGATGATGTGGCTCCGAACAAGTGTACAGCCATTCTACATTCCACCATAGCTTGACTAATGTTGCCGTCTGGCCACCAAAGGAAACGCAGAAGATCAGCATCTTCATCAGGGACTCTGACTTGGTAGAACATTGATTCTATGTCTGCCATCATGGCAACGAGCTCTTGTCTAAACCTCGTCAAGACGCCAATGAGGGTATTAGTAAGATCAGGACCTTGAAGCAGCTGGTCATTCAGTGAAGTTCCTCTGAATGAGGTGGCGCAGTCAAACACTACACGGATCTTTTTCTTCTTTGGGTGATACACACCGTGATGAGGAATGTACCAGAACCTTCCATCGTCTCTGTTCAACTGTTCCTCGGGCACTTTTACAGCATAGCCTTTCGCTATGATGTTTCTCATGAAGCCTTTGTAGTCTTCGTGAAGGTCGGGGTTCTTGTTCAGCTTTCTCTTTAGACTGATGGCGCGCTGCTCTGCTATGCAGCGATTGTTCGGCATCTTCACAGTCTGTCTTCTCAGTGGCAAACCAATGTGATAGTGGCCATCAATGAACTGTGTAGACCTCGTCATCAAATCCATGAACTGATGGTCTTCTTGTGACATCTCTGTCTTTTCCTCACAGCTGCGTTCTGAAAAGTCTGCGTTGAACTGCTGCATCAACAGCTCTTCAATGCTTGCGTTGACTGTTACATTTTGTCGTTGCTCCTTGTTCAACTTGTTGCCATCATCTCTCCTTACCGGTCCATTGACTACCCATCCAAGGGCTGTCCTGACTGCGTAGGTTCCGTCATCCTTGCTGTTTATCACCTGCCATGGCTCCATAGTTTTGTAGGCATTGGTTCCAATTAATAGGCCAATTTCTGCTTCAATATATGGGAGACGCACCTTTTCCAGGTAAGGCCATCTCTCCACATCCTTCTGCAGGGCTAAGTTCCCTATTCTAACAGGAATCTCCCTCTGTGTGAAAACATTAGGCAGGTCTATGAAGTCCTTCTCTTCAAGTCCACACACTTCTAAGTCTGACAGGATATAACTTTGCATTGACTTCTCATGACCCATGGTGCGTAATAGGATTTCTGTTCTTCTGCCTCTAACGTTCAGCTGTCGCATGAGTGATTCTGTGCAGAACGTTGCTGAACTGCCTGGATCCATGAAGGCATAAGTCTCCACAAACTTCTCACTCCTCTTAGACTTGATCTTTACAGGTACGATGGCAAGAATACAATCACTGTCACCGGCCCCAGTGAATCCACAAGTCTCTGGTTCCAGCGACACCAGAGCACTTGAAACAACCTTCTCGTCGGTATTGTTTTCTTCACTCTTCTTAGAGACTTGTTCTTCTTTGTGGATATGCAGCAGACTGGGATGTTTCCGAGTGCACTCTCTGCATGTTGTTCTTTGCTTACAGTTTCTACTCAGGTGCCCCTGAGAGAGACATCCAAAACATAGGCCATTGTACTTCAGAAATTCAATTCTGTCTTTATGTGGCTGTGCTTTGATGTCACTGCAGAAATCCAATGTATGATTCTTCTGGCAGAATAAACATGGCTTCTGAAAGGCATTATCAGGCGTCACTGTGCTGCTCTTTTTGGCAGATGAGTTCTGAGACTTTTCTTCCCCAGCCTGAGTGACGATAGTTGCAAAGCTGCTTCCCCTGGAACCACCTTTCCTGAGAGTCTTTGATTCAGCAGGCTTGGCTTTCACTCTTCCATCAGTAGTCGGGCTGACATCCTGGATGTTTCCGAACAATGGGTCCATAGCAACTTTAGCCTGTTTGTCTATGAAATTCACTAAGTCTGCAAACCTGGCTCTATCTTTCCGTCTCTCCATTATCTCAAAGGCTGTTCTTCTCCATTGTTCTCTCATCCTGTAAGGAAGCTTAGAGATGATGATTCTCATAGTCATAGGATTGTCCATCTCTTCCATGAATTCAACATCCTCCATGGTGTTGCGACATCCTATGAGAAAAAGAACATATGTGTTCAGTGCCTCCCCGTCCTCCGATCTGATCTGTGGCCACTTGATAGCCTTTTCAATATATGCAGTGGCTATCTTCAGCTCGTTACCATAGTGCTCCTGCAGCAACTTCCTGGCTTCTATGTATCCCCGGTCCGGTCTCATGTGTTCACAGCTTCTGACCAGGTCTTGTGGTTTACCACTGGTGTACTGTCCCAGGTAGTACAACTTATCACTGCTGCTCTCTGTTTTGGAGTCAATGGCTTGTTCGAAAGACCTGATGAAGGGCTTATACTTGAGTGGGTCGCCTTGGAACACTGGTATGTCTCTTTGAGGGAGTCGAAACAGATTCTGTTGTTTTACAAGCATCTCTGTAATTTCGTTCTGACGTTGCAACACTCGGTACAGGCTTCTCCCTGTGTCTTCAGGCCTCTGGTGGTCATCAGCAGGGTCTAGTCTAGACCGTCTGATGTCTGGGGTAGCATCACGTGCTCCTGTTAGTGGAGAGGCCTCTCTTCCACGCTGTAATGCCAGGAGATGGCCTTCAGACTCTCTTTTAACTCTTGAAGGTGCCCTGGATCCAACTCTGTGTGACAACATTGACTGGCAGTATTCGTTCATGCCATCCTGTGAGCCTTCATAATCTTCATACACACTCAACTTGGCATCTGAGACCGCAATAGCTGTTTTTATCTCCAGCTGTTCTTTCTTTGCCTGCACTTGGGCCAGTTGGGCCTGTTGGGCCTGCAGTTGGGCCTCTTGGGCCTGTTGGGCCTGCAGTTGGGCCTGTTGGGCCTGCAGTTGGGCCTCTTCCCATTCAAGAGCTTGCTTCTCCACTAAAGATGCTGCGCGCGCCATCAACGCTGCCCGTTCAACCTCCTCTTTCATGCGTCGCGACGAGCATGTGGTAGAAGCGACTGACCTGTGTCCAGAAACAGAGCTACCTTCTTTTTGATTTTTGCTCAGTCTGGCTGAAGTCTCTGAAATGCTATCATCTGGTCCGACTTCATCGTCATCTTTATCTTTCTCTGCTGTATCAGCATCTTGACGAATCTTTAACATCCACTGTTCTGTGGCCTTGACATAGTCCTTAATGCTGGATGATTTAAGATCAAACCAGTTGTGCTGATCAGCGTTTCCCTCTTCTTCAGACAGAAGTGCTAATACATCTTCATTGAGTACATTAAATTCTTCATGCAACTTGGAGAAATCATAATGCATTATGTATTCAACTTTCTTAATGTTAGCATTATCTTCCATGAGACAATCAATTATATTCATTTTTCCAGTTATCTGAGCTAATTTAGCCCTCCTTGCACCTATTCTTCTATGTAACTTCTCTTCCATTGGCTTTGGGGTGAGCTTTACTTCCCTCTTTTGGCCAACAATCCTTCTGGCTGGGGGAAGCTCCTCACGGCTCCATAAGGCCTCGGCCATTTTACCCGCAGCTCTTATTTAGCTTCTCAATAGAATGAACAAGGCAAGTAACAGTCACTGTACCTTCGCTTTCTTATATTGTCGTCTGGCTCTGTGACCATTCATGTATACGTTCGCCGACAATTCCGTCCCTTCCTTCTCAGGGAGCTAGTTTTTGACTAATGTGGTGGCGTTTCGTAATTTCCAAACATGCAGCCACTGAGCTTTGAGGCTTTTAACAACGAGTAGATGCGTGTCGAAATAAAACGTTCCAAAACGTAACTTTGTCTTTAAACTGTTTACTGTAACACCTTATAAACAGAATTACAAGGCAAAACACGTTTAAACGAACACAGTAAAAACTGTATTGCTCCAGCCCTCAAAGCCTTTATCTTCTCTCTAGCCTCGTGGTGCTTGAGCTGTAAAATGGCTGGATACCATGTGACAAGCTTAAGGACTGTACCATTGTAGCAAGAATAAAGGGGGTATCTCAGACTATACTACTGGAACAAGAAAATAGGGGGTTTCTCAATACAATTAAGTCAGTCAGGTACATTAACTGTATTATACTATTTAACCAATATTTTAAAGTATTTTCTTTCTTAAACTTTCATGACTCTTACAACCAGTACAATCGACTGGTATTTGGGGTAGCATCAGCCCCGGCTATTTGGCAGAGGGCGATGGAACAAGTCTTGCAAGGGATCCCGGGGACCCAGTGTTATTTGGACGACATCCTGGTTACGGGCGAAAATGACAGTGAACACCTTGCCAACCTGGAGCAGGTGCTCACGAGATTACAGGAATGTGGGCTACGAGCCAACCGCCCCAAATGCGAGTTCTTCAGGAGACAAATCTCGTATTGTGGCCACATGATTGATGAGGAAGGGTTGCATAAGTCGCTGGACAAGATTGAGGCTGTAGTCAAGGCTCCAGCACCGGAAAATGTGTCGCAACTGAGGTAGTTCCTCGGGTTGGTGAACTACTACCATAAGTTCTTGCCGAATTTATCTACAATTCTGCACCCACTGAACGCCCTACTGCAAACTGGAGTAACATGGAAATGGAGTGATGAGTGTAAGCGTGCCTTTCAGAAATGTAAATGCCTAATCACTTCAAAAGAAGTATTGGCCCACTACAATCCAACACTACCGATTCGGTTAGCATGTGATGCGTCTCCTTACGGCATCGGAGCGGTGCTGTCACACAAATTCCTTGACGGTTCAGAGAGGCCAATAGCCTTTGCGTCGCGCTCGTTAACCTCAGCCGAGCGTATCTACGCCCAGATTGACAGGGAGGCCCTCAGCCTGGTGTGGGGGGTGAAGAAGTTCAATCACTATCTGCACGGGCAGAAATTCACCCTACTGACTGATCATCAGCCCCTGGTCTCCATTTTTAACCCAAAGAAGGGCGTTCCGGTGATGACGGCGCAACGGCTGCAAAGACGGTCACTTTTTCTAGGGGCACATCAGTACGACATAGAGTACAAGGGTACGAAACAGCATGGAAACGCTGATGGGCTGTCGTGCCTACCGTTGCCTACGGTAGAGGAAGCACCTGCAGTGGACCCTGTTGAGATATTCCATGCGACCATAGTCGAATGTCTACCTGTTACAAACTCAAGTATATAGAAGGAAACCCGAAATGACCCGACGCTCTCTCGGGTCTTTGATTTGACGGTGAAGGGATGGCCAGCACATGGCGACTCACTGTTGCCAGCATTCTCGCCAAGGAGAGAACAGCTGTCAGTGTGCCGGGGGACCTTGATGTGTGGATCCCGAGTGGTAATTCCACCCAAGTTGAGAGATAGAGTGCTCAATGAGCTTCATGAGGGTCATCTGGGAGGGGTAAAAATGAAGAGCCTAGCCAGGGCGTTTGTGTGGTGGCCGGGAATCGATAAAGAAATCGAGGATATGACCAAGAGATGCACAGGATGCCAGAAGGTCCAAAACGCTCCACCACAGGCCCCGCTACATCCATGGGAGTGGCCCTCATCTCCATGGCAATGGGTACACATTGATTTTGCTGGTCCATTTATGGACTCAATGTTCCTAATCGCTGTGGACGCCCATTCGAAATGGCCAGAGGTCATCAAAATGTCCTCCACCACCACAGAGAAAACTATTGCAGTCCTACAGACCATCTTCACCAGGAATGGCTTGCCAGAACAGATTTGCTCCGACAATGGGCCACAGTTTGTGTCAGAGGATTTCCGGAGGTTTCTGAGGAATAATGGGGTGAAGCATTACGCATCTGCCCCATATCATCCAGCCACAAATGGATTGGCTGAGAGGTTTGTTCAGACCTTTAAAAAGGCAATAAAGGCAATGCATAATGACGACATACCACTACAACACAAGGTGGATAATTTCTTGTTTGCTTACCGGAATGCGACACATGCAGTCACCAACCAAGCTCCAGCCATAATGTTCTTCAACCGAAGGCTAAGATGTCGCCTGGATTTGCTCAAACCAAACATAAGACGAGATGTTGAGGATAAGCAATTCCAGCACATAAATGAGAAGCCAACCAGGAGCTTCAAGATAGGGCAACCAGTCTTGGCCCGCGACTACCGAACAGAAAAATGGCAGCCAGGAACGATATGCACACAGCAGGGACCACTAATGTACACAGTGGACGTTGGAGAGAGCATCGTGAGACGCCATGCTGACCAGATTCTAGAGTCACAGGAACAAGCCAAACCCATACCACGAGCAGGTGCACCTGGTGATGAACCCGAAGTACAGATTGCGTCTACCTCAGAA
The DNA here is from genome assembly GCF_052327205.1 of Somniosus microcephalus. Classification (NCBI taxonomy): domain Eukaryota; kingdom Metazoa; phylum Chordata; class Chondrichthyes; order Squaliformes; family Somniosidae; genus Somniosus; species Somniosus microcephalus. Next base: position 128,263,699 of record NC_141000.1, on the reverse strand, counting down.
GCAGGGGTATTGGAAGCTGATGAACCAACCAATGACAATGAGCCAGAATCAACTCCGCCGCAAGAACAGGATACTCGAGAAAGGCGCTATCCAGTTAGGATCAGGAAGCCTCCTCAAAGACTGAACTTATAAATGATTATTTCAGTTGATGTATATCATACAGAGAAAATTGTAATTGTAATTAGTTATTATTTAGTTGTTAAATGAATGTTATGTACTGTTTATCTAAAAGGCGAGGAATTGTTGTGTATGTACCTTTAAGAGAAGAACTGATTCTATACTGCAGTACCGGCAGTGACCACCCCTGTATATAAAGCCATAGCAGGCTTCTGTACGTCAGTCTTAAGTTACCCTCTGTTCAGTAAATACCTGTTATTATTGTTCTCCTGCAGTCCGTGTATATTATTTATACTCGAACACTACATCATTCAAGTCATTTATAAATATAGTGAAAAGCTGTGGCCCCAGTACAGATCCCTGGGGGACACTGTGAGTCACATCCTGCCAATTGGAGTATATGCCCATTATCCCTGCTCTCTGCCTCCTAACTCCTCACCAATATCGTACCTGTGTCAATAGGTTGCTTCCGATTCCACGCACTCTCACTTTAACTAACAGTCTCTTGTGAGGAGCCTTGTCAAAAGAAAGACTTGCATTTCTATAACACCTTTCACGACCTCAGGACATCACAAAGCACTTTACAGCCAATTAAGTACTTTTTTGAAGTGTAGTCACTGTTGTACTGTTTTAGTGATGTTGATTGAGGGATAAATATTGGCCCGGGACAAATAAATAACCTCAATAGACCCTCCCTTATCTACCATGTTAGTGACCTCCTCACATTCAACTAAGTTAGTTAGACATGACTTGTCCTTTACAAATCCACGAACCTTTATAAAAACACTGGTTCGGCCTCAACTGGAGTATTGTGTCCAATTCTGGGCACCGCACTTTAGGAAGGATGTAACGGCCTTAAGAGGGTGCAGAAAAGATTTATGAGAATAGTTCCAGGGATGAGGGATTACAGTTACGTGGATAGACTGGAGAAGCTGGGATTGTTCTCCTTAGATCAGAGAAGATTGAAAGGAGATTTGACAGAGGTGTTCAAAATTATGAGGGGCCTGGACAGAGTAGATAGAGAGAAACTGTTCCCATTGGCAGAAGGGTCGAGAACCAGAGGACACTGATTTAAGGTGATTGGCAAAGGTGACACGAGGAAAACCTTTTTTACTCAGCGAGTGGTTAGGATCTGGAATGCACGGCCTGAAAGGGTGGTGGAGGCAAATTCAATCGTGGCTTTCAAAAGGGAGTTGGATAAGTACCTGAAGGAAAAAAATTTGCAGGGCTACGGGGAAAGGGCGGGGGAGTGGGACTAGCTGAAGTGTTCTTGCAGAGAGCCGGCATGGGCTCGACGGGCCGAATGGCCTCCTTCTGTGCTGTAACCGTTCTATGGTTCACTCTGATCAGCTCATATTTGTCCAAGTCTGTCTGTCCCTAACAACAGATTCTAGTAACTTTCCCACAATGGACATTAGACTAGATAGGCCTATGATTTCCTGGTTTCTCTCTCCCACCCTTCATAAATTATGGAATAACTTTGGCAATTTTCCAATCCAAGGGGACAATTCCTGAATCAAGAGAGTTTTGGAAGGTCATGACTTGAGCATCAACAATTTTCTCACCTTCTTCTTTTAATACCTGGGCTTGGAACCCATCAGGTGCTGGAGACTGATCAATCTTAAGTTCCATTATTTTCTCCATTACCATCTTTTAAAGCAAATTAAATCTAGTTCGTTCCTCCTCTTGATTTATTTTTAGTTTTCCGCGTATCTCTGGTACTTTATCCTCTTCCTTTACTGTGAAGACTGATGAAAAAAGTAATTATTTAGCAAGTCTGCCATTTCATTATTTTCAAATACAATACCACCTGCATCTGTCATTAAAAGGCTCACATCACCTTAGCCACCCTCTTCCTCTTAATATACGTGTAAAAACATTATCCTTGATATCCTTCACAACTTACTGTGCAGCTCTTAGTGATTTCTCTGTATCGCTTTGTTGTTAAGAACATAAGAAATAGGAGCAGGAGTCGGTCATTCGGCCCTTCGAGCCTGCTCCGCCATTCAATGAGATCATGGCTGATCTTCTGCCTCAACTCCATTCACCGGCCCTATCGCCATATCCCTTGATGCCCTTACTAGTCAGAAATCTATCGACTTCTGTTTTGAATATACCCAATGACTGAGCCTCCACAGCCCTTTGGGGTAGAGAATTCCAAAGATTCCAAAGAAATTTCTTCTCATCTCAGTCCTGAATGGCCTACCCTTTATCCTGAGGCTGTGGCCCCTGGTTCTAGACTCCCCAGCCAAGGGAAACATTCTCCCAGCATCCACCCTATCAAGCCCTGTAATAATTTTGTATGCTTCAATGAGATCCCCTCTCACTCTTCTGAATTCAAGAGGCCTAGTTTACTCAATCTCTTCTCATACGACAGTCCCGCCATCCCAGGAATCAATCTCGTGAACCTTCGTTGCACTCCCTCTGTGACAAGTATATCCTTCCTTAGGTAAGGAGACCAAAATTGTACACAGTACTCCAGGTGTGGTCTCACCAAGGCCCTGTATAATTGGAGTAAGACTTCTTTACTCCTGTACTCAAATCCTCTTGTAATGAAGGTCAGCATACCATTTGCCTTCCTAATGACTTGCTGCACCTGCACATTCACTTTCAGTGACTCATGTACAAGGACACCCAGGTCCCTTTGAGCATCTGCATTCCCCAATCTTTCACCATTTAGGAAATACTCTGCCTTTCTGTTTTTTCTACCAAAGTGAATAACTTCACATTTATCCACATTATATTCCATCTGCCATGTTCTCGCCCACTCACTGAGCCTGTCGAGATCCCCTTGAAGCCTCTTCACATCCTCTTCACACCTGACACTGCCACCTAGCTTTGTATCATCAGCAAATTTGGAAATGTTACATTTAGTCCCCTCATCCAAATCATTTTATCATTCTTTATAACTCTCCCAGTCCGCGGGATCTCCACTGTTCTTTGTACAAGACCTTCCTTTTAGTTTTATATTATCTCTCAGCTCTTTTCTGGAACAGACCGGGTAAGAGCAGCAGGTTGCCTTCCCTCAAGGACATTAGCGAACTAGTTGTTTTTTTTTACAAGAATTCAGCAGCTTTCATGGTCATTTGATGGGGTGAGATGAAGAGGGGTGGGAGGAGGCTTGTGTGGAGCATAAACGCCGGCACGGACCAGTTGGGCCGAATGGCCTGTTTCTGTTGCTGTAAATTCTATGTCATTCCATGTAATTTTCCAATGCCCCCCCCACAAATAACCAGATTTAACCAGACTCAGGGGACTCGGTGTTGCCAGCCCGATACCATGACCTGCACAGTACTGCACCACAACTACCCTCCCAGCGGAGATCGACTAACGGTGCGGACATAAACCGCCAGGCTCAGACAGATTGTTGGTGATAGGATGTTGCGCTGCCCGTTGGTTTAACGCGGACGTTTACTCGAGGGGGAGTAGGGGAGTTCTCCCCGGTGTCCTGGGCCAATATTTATCCCTCAGCCCACATCACTAAAACAGATTATCTGGTCATTATTACATTGCTGTTTGTGGGAGCTTGCTGTGCACAATTGGCTGCTGCCTTTCCTACATTACAACAGTGACCACACTTCAAAAAGTACTTCATTGGCTGTAAGATGTCAGATGAGGTGTCCATTCACTAATATCCCAAGAGGTTATTTTCTACATCACAACAGTGACTACACTTCAAAATGACTTCAGGTTGTTTCCCCTGGCTGGAGAGCCTAGAACCAGGGGTCACAGTCTCAGGATAAGGGATCAGCCATTTAGGACTGAGATGAGGAGGAATTTCTTCACTCAGAGGGTGGTGAATCTTTGGAATTCTCTACCCCAGAGGGCTGTGGCGGCTCAGTCGTTGAGTATATTCAAGGCTGAGATCGATAGATTGTTGGATATTAAGGGAATCAAGGGATATGGTGATCGGGCGGGAAAGTGGAGATGAGATCGACGATCAGCCATGATCTTATTGAATGGCGGAGCAGGCTCGAGGGGCCGAATGGCCGACTCCTGCTCATGATTCTTATGTTCTTATGTTCTTATTGACTGTGAAGCACTTTGGGACGTCCTGAGGTCGTGAAAGGCGCTGTAGAGATTCAAGTTCTTTCTTTTATCGTTCTATCTTCAAGCTGCACTTTTTTTTTCACTTCTTGCATGAGATGAGAAACTTTTTGTTTTAACCTTGTTCTCCCTGACATTGCTGGAGAGATTGTCTAAATCCTCTGATCCTTCTGATTAGCCAGGGAATGAGAGCGAGATTTCCTATTCTGCTGGTGTAGCAGGAGGCCATCAAGTATTAATGATATACCTTGATGTAGTGTATTGATGTGGCACTCGGGGACTTGGTGCAGACCTGCGCAAGTAGCCAGTGCCTGAGGCAACTAAGTTTTAGCTCGGTGTACCCATGTCTGATTTGTGTAAGCTATTGCATCTGTATTATCACATTTATCAGTTAAGGGCCATTTAACATACAGCGGCGTATGATTTCCAACTGCTCCACCGAGACTCGCGGACATTGTAATGTCTGTTTAATATTAGCTCTTGCTGTTGTCTGGTTAATGGCCTGATGTGGAGCCTGGGACTCCCGGAAGACAGGGTCTGAAACCTGCCAACCGCGCGCTGTGACCGTGGACAAGGAGAGGCCAGCGGTAATATAATTCACTTCTAAAAATAACGATTGTATCAACGCCAGTGAGTCGCAGCACCGCTCTTTCAACTCTGGGACCTGGGCCCAAATGCAGCTGCTACTCTCACTTGCTGTTGGGTCCTAAATGGAATGGTCCTGGGTTTGTGCTCTCGCTCCTCCAAAGCTCTCGATTGTCTCCCCCCCTCCCCATCCTACACACTCTTCTCCCACCCTCCATCCTCACTGTGTTGAAATCAAGACTCATCGCACCATCTCCCCTGCAAATCATTCTTTCTGAGCACTCAAGCCTGAAGAAAAGCTCACCTCCCTCAGTGTACCCTCCCTCCTTCAGTCCACAACAATGAGAAAGGGTTAATTAATAACCTTGAAGTAAAGGGGCTGTATTGATTTGTATGTGGGTTCAATGACGACACATGCATGAAAGAGAATGACTTTTAATCTAAAGTTTGTTCATCTATGTTAACAGCATTACAGGAGGCACCATCTTAGAGCTCCATCTAAAACGAAACTAAAACTAAACTGCTTGTCTCTCACATGCCCTCTGCTGGTCAGGCATAAATAATCAAACAGGCAAATATGCTGGTAAGGCATCATAATCAAACAGGCAAATACCATCACTATTTGCTGATATCATTACAAATGCAACCAAGGGCTTGTGGTCAGTCTCTACACTGATTGCTTGTCCTGACACAAACTGGTGAAATCTTTCACAGGCATATGCGCTGCTGAGCAGCTCCTTTTCTATTTGAGCATATCGCATCTCCGCGTCTGTCATTGAGCGCGATGCATATGCAATAGGTTGCCAGTAGTCATATTTTTGCAGAAGAACGGCACCGAGCCCACTCTGTGATGCATCTGATGATATCTTGATGGGTCTCGCTGGGTCATAAAACCTCAGAACTGGTTCCTCTGTGAGCAGTTTCTTTAGATCGCTCCATGACTTCTCATGCTCATGATTCCATTCCCATTCTATGTTCTTTTCAGTTAGTCTTCTCAGTGGCGCCATCTTTTCTGAGAGGTTGGATATGAATTTACCCATGTAGTTGATCATTCCATTAAACCTCTGCACGTCCTTTTTGCATTGTGGCTTTGGCATATTCTCAATGGCGGACACCTTTCTGGGATCTGGTCTGATGCCCTCACTGCTAAGGATATCTCCCACGAATGTCAGTTCTGTCACCCCGAGCTGGCATTTCTCTCTATTCAGCTTCAGGTTTGTTTTCCTTGTTGCTTCCAGCACTTTTTTCAGTCTCTCGTCATGCTCAGTTCTCGTGGTTCCCCATACTATGATGTCATCCATTGATGTATCAACTCCCTCCAGGTGCTCATAGATCATATGGATAGTTTTGTGATACACTTCAGGAGCTGAGGCAATGCCAAATGGTAACCTTAGGAATCTGTATCTGCCAAATGGACTGTTGAACGTGCACAGTCTTGAACTTGCCTCGTCCAATTTCATCTGCCAAAATCCTGATGATGCATCTAACTTGTTGAAATACTTTGCATTTGCAAACTGTGACATGATTTCCTCACGTGTAGGAAGCTTGAAGTGCTCTCTCTTTATTGCTCTGTTTAGATCTCTTGGATCCAGGCAAATTCTGAGCTTTCCATTCTTTTTGTCCACAACGACGAGGGAACTCACCCACTCAGTTGGCTCATCTATCTTCTGAATCACGTTCAGGCTTTCCATCCTGTCCAACTCTGCCTTCAGTTGCTTTTGAAGAGCAAACGGAACTTTTCTGCATGGATGTATGACCGTTGGCATACTTTTATCTACTCTGATCGTGTGTTCTCCTGGAAGGCAGCCTAGACCCTGAAATAGGTCATTGTACTCTTTCATGAGTTCATCATAGACTGTCTCTCCTTCGCTTTCCACAATGAGGACTCTCTTTACCAGGTTCAGTCTCTCACAGGCTATTAAACCTAGTATGGCCTGCACATCCTTTGGCACCATGATTAATGCTAGCGTGTGCTCTCTGTCCTTGTGTGTCACTTTGACAATGCATCTTCCTTTCACTGGTATATTAGTACCTGAGTATCCTGTCACTTTCACTTTTATTCCATGTATCTTTGGTCTGGGTCTAATTTTCTTAAAATCAGTCTGATATCACGTTAACTTGTGCTCCAGTATCCAATTTAAATGGAATGTGTATGTCATTCACTTTTAGTGTCAACATCCAGTCTCTTTTTTCTTCTTTGTTTTCAGACACAACATCCACATAGAACTCCTCTATCTCGCTTTCATCTACTGCATGGACCTTGCTTTGTTGCGCTTGGTTCTTACAGCAAAGGGCATAATGGTTGTTTTTGTTGCAACTATTGCATTTTTTACCATATGCTGGACACTGTTTTGGTGGATGCTGTGTACCGCACCGACTACATGACTTTCGATTGCCCCTTTTATTTTTGTTCGCTGGCCACGCCTCTTTTTTCACATTGGCGCTCTTTTTGTTAAACGGTTTGTGTCCGCTCTTTCTCACTGCATCCACGTTGCAGCTACTGTCACTGAACAGCTCCTTTGCCTGCGACTTCACAGTCTCTGTAGCCCTACACAGTGCTATGGCTTTTCCCAGGTCTAGATCTTGCTCTCTTAGCAGTCTTTCCCTTAGACCATTATCTGGAATACCACACACCAGTCTGTCTTTTATCAGCGAGTCTGTCAGTCCCCCAAATTCACACGTTTTGCTTCTGTTTCTCAGTTCAGTCACATACTGATCAATAGTCTCTCCCGTTTTCTGTACACATGTGAAAAATCTGTGCCTCTCAAACGTCACGTTACGTTTAGGTACGCAGTAAGCCTCAAACTGTTCCATTATTTTATCTAGCTTCATATTGTCTCCAACAGTAGCGACTGTGAAGTTATTATACACCTCCAGCGCTTCATCACCCACGACATGTAGGAACACAGATGCTTTCATTTTATCACTTTTCTCATCAGCTCCGATTGCCGCTAAATACAACTCCAAACGTTGTTTGAACCTTCTCCAATTTTCAGCCACATTACCTGTCAACTGAAGCTTCGCCGGTGGGAGTAAACCTTCCATTTTTTCACTTCGTTAGCTATTCTTCAAAGGTAAGTAACGATGTTCTCTTTTGGCTTGCTAATATGTGGAGAGCTGATTTAACTTCAGATTTTTCCTCTTCATCTCTTTCAATCACTTCTGACACCATGTATTGATTTGTATGTGGGTTCAATGACGACACATTCATGAAAGAGAATGACTTTTAATCTAAAGTTTGTTCATCTATGTTAACAGCATTACAGGAGACACCATCTTAGAGATCCATCTAAAAAGAAACTAAAACTAAACTGCTTGTCTCTCACATGCCCTCTGCTGGTCAGGCATAAATAATCAAACAGGCAAATATGCTGGTAAGGCATCATAATCAAACAGGCAAATACCATCACTATTTGCTGATATCATTACAGGGGCCTTTAGGGAAGAGTGACCATAATATAATAGAATTTTATACTGCGTTTGAAAGTGATTTAGTTAAATCCGAAACTAGGGTCTTAAATCTAAATAAAGCAAACTACGTAGGTATGAGGGGCGAGTTGGCAAAGGTAGATTGGGAAATTACATTAAAAGGTATGACGGTAGACAAGCAATGGCTAGCATTAAAAGAATTAATACATAATTTACAACAAATATACATTCCTTTAAGGCACAAAAACCCCACGGGAAAAGTGGTCCAACCGTGGCTAACAAGAGAAGTTAAAGATAGTATTAGATCAAAGGAAGAGGCTTATAATGTTGCCAAAAAGAGTAGTAAGCCTGAGGATTGGGAGGATTTTAGAATTCAGCAAAGGAGGACCAAGACATTGATAAAGAAAGGGAAAATAGAATATGAGAGTAAACTATCGAGAGACATAAAAACAGAGTGTAAAAGCTTCTATAGGTATGTAAAAAGGAAAAGATTAGCAAAAGTAAATGTGGGAGTGTTTGATGGGACAGTGTAGAGGGAGCTTTACTCTGTATCTAACCCGAGCTGTACCTGTCCTGGGAGTGTTTGATGGGACAGTGTAGAGGGAGCTTTACTCTGTATCTAACCCGTGCTGTACCTGCCCTGGGAGTGTTTGATGGGACAGTGTAGAGGGAGCTTTACTCTGTATCTAACCCGTGCTGTACCTGCCCTGGGAGTGTTTGATGGGACAGTGTAGAGGGAGCTTTACTCTGTATCTAACCCGAGCTGCACCTGCCCTGGGAGTGTTTGATGGGACAGTGTAGAGGGAGCTTTACTCTGTATCTAACCCGAGCTGTACCTGCCCTGGGAGTGTTTGATGGGACAGTGTAGAGGGAGCTTTACTCTGTATCTAACCCGTGCTGTACCTGTCCTGGGAGTGTTTGATGGGACAGTGTAGAGGGAGCTTTACTCTATATCTAACCCGTGCTGTACCTGCCCTGGGAGTGTTTGATGGGACAGTGTAGAGGGAGCTTTACTCTGTATCTAACCTGTGCTGAACCTGCCCTGGGAGTGTTTGATGGGGCAGTGTAGAGGAAGCTTTACTCTGTATCTAACCCGTGCTGTACCTGTATTGATTTGTATGTGGGTTCAATGACGACACATTCATGAAAGAGAATGTCTTTTAATCTAAAGTTTGTTCATCTATGTTAACAGCATTACAGGAGACACCATCTTAGAGATCCATCTAAAACGCAACTAAAACTAAACTGTCTCTCTCACATGCCCTCTGCTGGTAAGGCATAAATAATCAAACAGGCAAATATGCTGGTAAGGCATAATAATCAAACAGGCAAATACCATCACTATTTGCTGATATCATTACATCTCCCTTTCTTAAAACAAAAGTATTTTACTTTTGTCTAACAACATGTTTTCTTTGTATTACTCTGCATTTTAACTGTAACACTTAATGAACTTACATTATCATTATCACTATCAAGGTTTTTTAACCTTGTTTTGTGTGTTCACATGAAATATGTAAATACACTAGAACTTGAAGAGAGAATAAGATAACATTACTTCCTTCTATAACAAGAGTCCTTAAACTTGCTCAATGAGTCTCTCAGGAGGCTTCACGTGTCTTGAGGATTTTCTGATTGATTGTCCTTGAATCTGAGTTGTTGCCTCCGATGATGGTTTCTCAGCTGTGTGATCAGGTTGTTCAACAGTATCAGTCTTTTGACCTGCTGTGTGATCAGGTTGTTCAACAGTATCAGTCTTTTGACCTGCTGTGGCTGGTCCCATGAGAAGATCCCGACGATTTCTTCGCAGAACAGCACCCTCATCTGTCTGAATGGCGTATGATCTTGGTTGGACTTCACTCAGGACAGTTCCCTTCTGAGTCCATGTGTTTGTTTTGTCTTTGAACCTTACTTCGTCACCAGTGTAGAGTTCAGGTAGGTTTTGTGTTCCTCTGTCATAGTAGTACTTTTGCTTTTCTTTCTGTTGTTCTTTGAACTTCCTCACTTTCTCCCCCTCTTTTGTTTTCAGGAGGTTCTCCGGGATGGGTAGGTTTGACCTTAGCAGACGTCCCATAAGGAGTTGGGCTGGTGACATACCACACTCGAGCAGCGTTGTGCGGTATACAAGCATGCTCAGGTAGAAGTCAGTTCCACTGTCTTTTGCCTTGTACATCAGTCTTTTCACTGTCTGAACCAATTTTTCCACTAGTCCATTGGACTGTGGAAAGTGAGGACTTGACGTTGTGTGGACAAAGTCCCACTCTTTGGCAAAGTGTCGGAAACTTGCATTGTAAAACTGGGGTCCGTTGTCTGTGAAGACCTCGCTTGCCACGCCATGTCTTGAGAATATGGCTTTCATACATGTTATCACAGCATCTGCAGTGGTGGTGTACAGTCTACAAACCTCTGGATACAGGGAGTAATAGTCTGTGACTACAAGATAGTCCTTCCCTTGACATACGAATAGGTCAGCGCCTACCTTCTGGTAAGGTCTGTCTGGCGCTGGGTGTGGCTTTAGTGGTTCTACCGGATTGCTTACTCGATATTTCAGGCATATTGTGCAGTTTGACACCTCATTTGTCACATCTTGGTTGATTCGTGGCCAGTACATCACCTCTCGTGCTCTTTTCTTACACTTTTCGATTCCCAGATGTCCTCCATGGATCCTTTTTAGCATCTCTTTTCTCAGACTCTTTGGGATAACTATTTTACTTCCTTTGTAGATGATGTCTTCGACCACTGATAGTTCCGCCCTGCAGTTCCAGTACTCTGCCATGTCAGGTGAGCAGTCTTGCTTCATGTTGGGCCATCCATCCAAGATGCTTTTCCTCAGTCGTCTCAGTGTTTCATTTTGTTTGTCTCAGTCTTTATGAGCTCCATTTTTGCATCTGCTATGGGCAGTGCACTTGTGATCATGTCCACGTAGGCGTTCACTTTTTCATCCATTTTGGTGTTTGCGGGCTCTCTTGGGTCTACAGCTCTGGACAACGTGTCTGCTGTATACATCAGCTTACCCGGTGTGTATGCAACATTCAGTGTATAGCGTTGCAGCCTGATCATCATTCTTTGTATTCTTAGCGGACACCCATTTAGTGGCTTTTGGAACAATGCAATCAAGGGCTTATGGTCAGTCTCTACACTGATTGCTTGTCCTGACACAAACTGGTGAAATCTTTCACAGGCATATGTGATGCTGAGCAGCTCCTTTTCTATTTGAGCATATCGCGTCTCCGCGTCTGTCATTGAGCGCGATGCATATGCAATAGGTTGCCAGTAGTCATATTTTTGCAGAAGAACGGCACCGAGCCCACTCTGTGATGCATCTGATGATATCTTGATGGGTCTCGCTGGGTCATAAAACCTCAGAATTGGTTCCTCTGTGAGCAGTTTCTTTAGATCGCTTCATGACTTCTCATGCTCATGATTCCATTCCCATTCTATGTTCTTTTCAGTTAGTCGTCTCAGTGGCGCCATCTTTTCTGAGAGGTTGGATATGAATTTACCCATGTAGTTGATCATTCCATTAAACCTCTGCACGTCCTTTTTGCATTGTGGCTTTGGCATATTCTCAATGGCGGACACCTTTCTGGGATCTGGTCTGATGCCCTCACTGCTAAGGATATCTCCCACGAATGTCAGTTCTGTCACCCCGAGCTGGCATTTCTCTCTATTCAGCTTCAGATTTGTTTTCCTTGTTGCTTCCAGCACTTTTTTCAGTCTCTCGTCATGCTCAGTTCTCGTGGTTCCCCATACTATGATGTCATCCATTGATGTATCAACTCCCTCCAGGTGCTCATAGATCATACGGATAGTTTTGTGATACACTTCAGGAGCTGAGGCAATGCCAAATGGTAACCTTAGGAATCTGTATCTGCCAAATGGACTGTTGAACGTGCAGTCTTGAACTTGCCTCGTCCAGTTTCATCTGCCAAAATCCTGATGATGCATCTAACTTGTTGAAATACTTTGCATTTGCAAACTGTGACATGATTTCCTCACGTGTAGGAAGCTTGAAGTGCTCTCTCTTTATTGCTCTGTTTAGATCTCTTGGATCCAGGCAAATTCTGAGCTTTCCATTCTTTTTGTCCACAACGACGAGGGAACTCACCCACTCAGTTGGCTCATCTATCTTCTGAATCACGTTCAGGCTTTCCATCCTGTCCAACTCTGCCTTCAGTTGCTTTTGAAGAGCAAACAGAACTTTTCTGCATGGATGTATGACCGTTGGCATACTTTTATCTACTCTGATCGTGTGTTCTCCTGGAAGGCAGCCTAGACCCTGAAATAGGTCATTGTACTCTTTCATGAGTTCATCATAGACTGTCTCTCCTTCGCTTTCCACAACGAGGACTCTCTTTACCAGGTTCAGTCTCTCACAGGCTATTAAACCTAGTATGGCCTGCACATCCTTTGGCACCACGATTAATGCTAGCGTGTGCTCTCTGTCCTTGTGTGTCACTTTGACAATGCATTTTCCTTTCACTGGTGTATCGGTACCTGAGTATCCTGTCACTTTCACTTTTATTCCATGTATCTTTGGTCTGGGTCTAATTTTCTTAAAATCAGTCTCTGATATCACATTAACTTGTGCTCCAGTATCCAATTTAAATGGAATGTGTATGTCATTCACTTTTAGTGTCAACATCCAGTCTCTTTTTTCTTCTTTGTTTTCAGACACAACATCCACATAGAACTCCTCTATCTCGCTTTCATCTACTGCATGGACCTTGCTTTGTTGCGCTTGGTTCTTACAGCAACGGGCATAATGGTTGTTTTTGTTGCAACTATTGCATTTTTTACCATATGCTGGACACTTTTTTGGTGGATGCTGTGTACCGCATCGACTACATGACTTTCGATTGCCCCTTTCATTTTTGTTCACTGGCCACGCCTCTTTTTTCACATTGGCGCTCTTTTTGTTAAACGGTTTGTGTCCGCTCTTTCTCACTGCATCCACGTTGCAGCTACTGTCACTGAACAGCTCCTTTGCCTGCGACTTCACAGTCTCTGTAGCCCTACACAGTGCTATGGCTTTTCCCAGGTCTAGATCTTGCTCTCTTAGCAGTCTTTCCCTTAGACCATTATCTGGAATACCACACACCAGTCTGTCTTTTATCAGCGAGTCTGTCAGTCCCCCAAATTCACACGTTTTGCTTCTGTTTCTCAGTTCAGTCACATACTGATCAATAGTCTCTCCCGCTTTCTGTACACATGTGAAAAATCTGTGCCTCTCAAACGTCACGTTACGTTTAGGTATGCAGTAGGCCTCAAACTGTTCCATTATTTTGTCCAGTTTCATTTTGTCTCCATCAGCAGCGAATGTGAAGTTATTATACACCTCCAGTGCTTCATCACCCACGACATGTAAGAACACTGACGCTTTCATTTTATCACTTTTCTCATCAGCTCCAATTGCCGCTAAATACAACTCCTAACGTTGTTTGAACCTTCTCCAATTTTCAGCCACATTACCTGTCAACTGAAGCTTCGCCGGTGGGAGTAAACCTTCCATTTTTTCACTTCGTTAGCTATTCTTCAAAGGTAAGTAACGATGTTCTCTTTTGGCTTGCTAATATGTGGAGAGCTGATTTAACTTCAGATTTTTCCTCTTCATCTCTTTCAATCACTTCTGACACCATGTATTGATTTGTATGTGGGTTCAATGACGACACATTCATGAAAGAGAATGACTTTTAATCTAAAGTTTGTTCATCTATGTTAACAGCATTACAGGAGACACCATCTTAGAGATCCATCTAAAACGCAACTAAAACTAAACTGTCTCTCTCACATGCCCTCTGCTGGTAAGGCATAAATAATCAAACAGGCAAATATGCTGGTAAGGCATAATAATCAAACAGGCAAATACCATCACTACTTGCTGATATCATTACACTGTACCTGCCCTTGGAGTGTTTGATGGGACAGTGTAGAGGGAGCTTTACTCTGTATCTAACCCGTGCTGTACCTGCCCTGGGAGTGTTTGATGGGACAGTGTAGAGGGAGCTTTACTCTGTATCTAACCCGTGCTGTACCTGCCCTGGGAGTGTTTGATGGGACAGTTTAGAGGGAGCTTTACTCTGTATCTAACCCGTGCTGTACCTGCCCTGGGAGTGTTTGATGGGACAGTGTAGAGGGAGCTTTACTCTGTATCTAACCCGTGCTGTACCTGCCCTGGGAGTGTTTGATGGGACAGTTTAGAGGGAGCTTTACTCTGTATCTAACCCGTGCTGTACCTGCCCTGGGAGTGTTTGATGGGACAGTGTAGAGGGAGCTTTACTCTGTATCTAGCCCGTGCTGTACCTGCCCTGGGAGTGTTTGATGGGACAGTGTAGAGGGAGCTTTACTCTGTATCTAACCCGTGCTGTACCTGCCCTGGGAGTGTTTGATGGGACAGTGTAGAGGGAGCTTTACTCTGTATCTAACCCGTGCTGTACCTGCCCTGGGAGTGTTTGATGGGACAGTGTAGAGGGAGCTTTACTCTGTATCTAACCCGTGCTGTACCTGCCCTGGGAGTGTTTGATGGGACAGTTTAGAGGGAGCTTTACTCTGTATCTAACCCGTGCTGTACCTGCCCTGGGAGTGTTTGATGGGACAGTGTAGAGGGAGCTTTACTCTGTATCTAACCCGTGCTGTACCTGCCCTGGGAGTGTTTGATGGGACAGTTTAGAGGGAGCTTTACTCTGTATCTAACCCGTGCTGTACCTGCCCTGGGAGTGTTTGATGGGACAGTGTAGAGGGAGCTTTACTCTGTATCTAGCCCGTGCTGTACCTGCCCTGGGAGTGTTTGATGGGACAGTGTAGAGGGAGCTTTACTCTGTATCTAACCCGTGCTGTACCTGCCCTGGGAGTGTTTGATGGGACAGTGTAGAGGGAGCTTTACTCTGTATCTAACCCGTGCTGTACCTGCCCTGGGAGTGTTTGATGGGACAGTGTAGAGGGAGCTTTACTCTGTATCTAACCCGTGCTGTACCTGCCCTGGGAGTGTTTGATGGGACAGTGTAGAGGGAGCTTTACTCTCTATCTAACCCGTGCTGTACCTGCCCTGGGAGTGTTTGATGGGACAGTGTAGAGGGAGCTTTACTCTGTATCTAACCCGTGCTGTACCTGCCCTGGGAGTGTTTGATGGGACAGTGTAGAGGGAGCTTTACTCTGTATCTAACCCGTGCTGTACCTGCCCTGGGAGTGTTTGATGGGACAGTGTAGAGGGAGCTTTACTCTGTATCTAACCCGTGCTGTACCTGCCCTGGGAGTGTTTGATGGGACAGTGTAGAGGGAGCTTTACTCTGTATCTAACCTGTGCTGTACCTGTCCTGGGAGTGTTTGATGGGACAGTTTAGAGGGAGCGTTACTCTGTATCTAACCCGTGCTGTACCTGCCCTGGGAGTGTTTGATGGGGACAGTGTAGAGGGAGCTTTACTCTGTATCTAACCCGTGCTGTATCTGCCCTGGGAGTGTTTGATGGGACAGTGTAGAGGGAGCTTTACTCTGTATCTAACCCGTGCTGTACCTGCCCTGGGAGTGTTTGATGGGACAGTGTAGAGGGAGCTTTACTCTGTATCTAACCCGTGCTGCACCTGCCCTGGGAGTGTTTCATGGGACAGTGTAGAGGGAGCTTTACTCTGTATCTAACCCGTGCTGTATCTGCCCTGGGAGTGTTTGATGGGACAGTGTAGAGGGAGCTTTACTCTGTATCTAACCCGTGCTGTACCTGCCCTGGGAGTGTTTGATGGGACAGTGTAGAGGGAGCTTTACTCTGTATCTAACCCGTGCTGTACCTGCCCTGGGAGTGTTTGATGGGACAGTGTAGAGGGAGCTTTACTCTGTATCTAACCCGTGCTGTATCTGCCCTGGGAGTGTTTGATGGGACAGTGTAGAGGGAGCTTTACTCTGTATCTAACCCGTGCTGTACCTGCCCTGGGAGTGTTTGATGGGACAGTGTAGAGGGAGCTTTACTCTGTATCTAACCCGTGCTGTACCTGCCCTGGGAGTGTTTGATGGGACAGTGTAGAGGGAGCTTTACTCTGTATCTAACCCGTGCTGTACCTGCCCTGGGAGTGTTTGATGGGACAGTGTAGAGGGAGCTTTACTCTGTATCTAACCCGTGCTGTATCTGCCCTGGGAGTGTTTGATGGGACAGTGTAGAGGGAGCTTTACTCTGTATCTAACCCGTGCTGTACCTGCCCTGGGAGTGTTTGATGGGACAGTGTAGAGGGAGCTTTACTCTGTATCTAACCCCGTGCTGTACCTGCCCTGGGAGTGTTTGATGGGACAGTGTAGAGGGAGCTTTACTCTGTATCTAACCCGTGCTGTACCTGCCCTGGGAGTGTTTGATGGGACAGTGTAGAGGGAGCTTTACTCTGTATCTAACCCGTGCTGTACCTGCCCTGGGAGTGTTTGATGGGACAGTGTAGAGGGAGCTTTACTCTGTATCTAACCCGTGCTGTACCTGCCCTGGGAGTGTTTGATGGGACATTGGTTTCCCGAATAGGAACATAGAATCATAGGGCTAAAAATTGAGTAGCGCCCCAATTGGGGTGCCAACTTTGCCAGGGCACTAAAAGGAGCGCCCTGGAAAAATTAGCGTCCCCGCCGGAAATTGCGTGGTTGCACCCCAAGAGGGAAGCGGGGCGCTACTGGAAGCACCCCGCATCTCTCTTGGGGCGCTGTGAGTCAATATTGCGGCGTTATGTGCGCCACACGCTGCGGCACGTCGCACCGCGGTATTGCAGGCCTTCCTTCCCTTCTTAAAGGGGAGGGGCCCTGTGCAGCACGACCTGAGGCCCAGCTGAGGCCCCGGGGATCGGGAGTGCCGGCAAAAGAGCCCGGCACTCAAGAGAAGTGCCGGGCTCTTGGAGCGCAGCCGGCACTCCGCGGGGGGGGGGCGTTTCAGGAGGTCTGGGACAGGAGCGGAGGCAGGTGCTGGCAGGCGGCCAGCAACAAAAATGGCCGCCCCGCACCTCGCCTTTAAATTGCGCCTACCCGGCCGCAGGTACGCCCCCCTGACCCCGTCGGACATAGCGTCCGGCGGTAAATCAGGGGGCGCTCCCGAAGATAGTGGCCGGGGCTCGAGTGGGGCGCTGCACACGCCAATGACGTCATCGCCAGCGGCGCAGCGCCACAGGGCGCTACCGGTTAGCACCACCACTAACCTCCCGCTGAATTTTGCGGGAGGCATGGGCAGTGCCGCGCCCGGGCGCTAGTTGGTTTGCGTCCCATTAGCGCCCTCTTAAGGTGCTAACGGGAGGCGCAACCAACTGAATTTTTCCCCCATAGAGTCATAATGGCACAGAAGGAGGTCATTCGGCCCGTCGAGTCCGTGCCGGCTCTCTGTAGAGCAATCCAGTCAGTCCCATTCCCCCGCTCTATCCCCGTAGTCCTGCAAGTTTATTTCCCTCAAGTGCCTATCCAGTCTCCCCTTGAAAACATTGAGTGTCTCCACTACCACCACTTCCGTCGGCAGCGAATTCCAGGTTCTCAGCACTCGCTGCGTAAAAAAGTTTTTCCTCACATCCCCCCTGTATCTCTTGATCAAAACCTTAAATCTGTGTCCCCTAGTCCTTGTACCATCAACTAGTGGGAACAGCCTTTCCCAGTCTAGCCTATCCAAACCCGTCATAATCTTGTACACCTCTATCAAATCACCTCTCAACCTCCTTTGCTCTAATGAAAACAAATCCAGCTTCTCCAACCTGTCCTTATAGCTAAGATCCTCCATCCCCAGAACCATTCTGGTAAATCTCCTCTGCACCCTCTCAAGGGCCGTCACATCCTTCCTAAAGTGTGGTGACCAGAACTGGACGCAATACTGCAGTTGTGGCCTAACTAGCGCTTTATAAAGGTTCAGCATAACTTCTTTACTTTTGTACTCAATACCTCTATTTATGAAGCCCAAGATCCCATATGCTTTGCTAACCACTCTCTCAATATGTCCTGCCACCTTCAGGGACCTATGAACATTAACTCCCAGGTCCCTCTGACACTGCACACTCTTTAAAACTGGGCCATTAAGTGTATATTGCCTCTCCCTGTTCCTACTGCCAAAATGCATCACCTCACACTTCTCTGTATTAAATTCCATCTGCCACTTGTCTGCCCATTCCGCTGGCCTTTCTATGTCCTGGTGCAGTTGATTGGGATCATCCTCACGGTTTGCCGCCCTCCCAAGTTTGGTGTCATCAGCATGTTGCATACCCAGCACTGACATTCCTCACCTTGAAGAACAAAGTTGATATTAGCAATCCTGATAGGAATAGTGCCGGAGGGGCGTCACATCACTCAATCCTTCATCCTTCTGCTGCTCACTTACAATTCTCTTAGAAATGCAGATCAGGAAAGGCTGAACAGGCGGGGGCTCTTTTCTCTAGAAAAGAGAAGGCTGAGGGGTGAGCTGATGGAGGCCTTTAAAATTATGAAGGGGTTCGATAGGGTAGACGTAAAGAAGATGTTTCCACTTGTGGGGGAGACCAGAACTAGGGGCCATCGATATAAGATAGTCACTAATAAATCCAATCGGGAATTCAGGAGAAACTTCTTTACCCAGAGAGTGGTGAGAATGTGGAACTCGCTGCCACAGGGAGTGGTTGAGGCAAAGAGCAGAGATGCATTTAAAGGGAAGCTAGATAAACACATGAGTGAGAAAGGAATAGAAGGATATGCTGATAGGGTGAGATGAAGAGGGGTGGGAGGAGGCTCGTGTGGAGCAGAAACACCGGCATGGACCAGGTGGGCCGAATGGCCTGTTTCTGGGCTGTACACTCGATGTCATTCTGTGTAATCAGTATTGAAATTAGGCTAAGTGGAAGTTGGGCCTAACCCTGAGCTTGTGTCTGATAGGAATTCCTTTGAAATACATTGGTGGTGTATTCAGGCACCGCTAATACCAGCCAATACTGCAGGAATCAGAATGGTGACAGGACTGTTGGAGAAAGCGCTGAATCTCGGTTCCCAGCGGTCAAGTACCACCCATTTCTAGATGTTGAATTCTAAAGCGACCCCTCTGTGTCACCCAGATATTCAACAACAAGGAGACTTGCATTTATATAGTGCATCTCACAACCTCAGGACGTCCCAAAGCGCTTTACAGCCAATGAAGCACTTTTTGAAGTGTAGTCACTGTTGTAATGTAGGAAACACAGCAGCCAATTTGCGCACAGCAAGCTCCCACAAATAGCTTTGTGATAATGAGCAGATCATCTGTTTTAGTGATGTTGGTTGAGGGATAAATATTGGCCCAGGACACCAGGGAGAACTCCCCTGCTCTTCTTCGAAATAGTGCCACAGGATCTTTTATGTCCACCTGAGAGGGAAGGCGGGGGCCTCGGTTTAACGTCTCATCCGAAAGACAGCACCTCTGACAGTGCCGCACTCCCTCAGTACTGCCCTGGAGTGTCAGCCTGGATTTTGTGCTCAAGTCTCTGGAGTGGGACTTGAACCCACAACCTTCTGACTCAGAGGCGAGAGAGTGACAACAACTTAGCCACGGCAACTGATCACTCCATGCAGGAGGCAATCGATAGCATTCAAGGGTGCAATGCACAGCTGCTACTCCCCTCCCCAGCCCAGGGCTCTGAGGCCAACTGGTAGAGTCCTTGTCAGCACTATGGGCGAGATCCTACAGCTCAGCACAGTCCACGGCCAAACCCGGGGAACTTCCAGCTCTGCCAGGTGCAGCTCCCCACTGACGCTAACGACTTGCATCTTTTATCGTTCTCGGGATATAGTGACGCCACTATTTCCCGTCAGAAGGGAAAGGATTGCTTAATTCCCCCGCCAATCGCCCCTGGAGACTGCGTTGCTGTCAGTGACTGGGACTGAGTTTATACACATCATTTGTATTTGAAGCGAATAGTACAGATGCATTTAAGGGGAGGCTAGACAAGCATGCGAGGGAGAAGGGAATAGAGGGTTATGCTGATAGATTTAGATGAGGAAAGACAGGAGGAGGCTCGAGTGGAGCATAAACGCCGGCATGGACTGGTTGGGCCGAATGGCCTGTTTCTGTGCCGTATATCCTGTGTAATCCTATGTAATAACAACAACTTGTATTTATACAGCGCCTTTAACATAGTAAAACGTCCCAGGGCGCTTCACAGGGGCGATTATGAAACAAAATTTGACACCCCGCCAGATAAGGATATATCAGGGCAGGTGACCAAAAGCTTGGTCAAAGAGGTCGGTTTTAAGGAGCATCTTAAAGGAGGAGAGAGAAGTGGAGAGGTTCAGGGAGAGAATTCCAGAGCTTAGGGCCTCGACAGCTGAAGGCACGGCCGCCAATGGTGGAGCGAATAAAATCGGGGATGCGCAAGAGGACAGAATTGGAGGAGCGCAGAGATCCTGGGGGGTTGTGGGGCTGGAGGAGGTTACAGAGATAGGGAGGGAGCGAGGCCCTGGAGGGATTTGAAAACAAGGATGAGAATTTTAAAATTGAGGCATTGCTCCACTCATTGCATTTTGCTGGAGAAATCACTCTGCTGTAGTCGGGAGAGGCTGTCTGCTGTAGTTTCTGAGATTCTCAAGTGCCGACCCTGCCTCCAACTCATTGGCTGACACAGTGGAGTCAATATTCACTCCGATGTATTTATTGCCCATCCCTGATTTTCCAATCACACAGCCTGGGAGTCACATGTAAGTCAAGAGCAGGTAGGGGGGGGGGCGGGGGGGTAACAGGATCTCTTCCCTGAAGGACATTAGTGAACCAGTTGGGTTTTTCCAATATTCCCACAGTTTTCATGGTCATTTTCACAAATGATCAGATTATTCAATTCAATTGAACTCTCTGTCACAATCATCCCTCATCATTCTATTTTACCCATTCTACTATGGCCAGCTCTCCTCTGAATATTCCTCGCTTCCTTCCTCCAGAGCTCCAGGGTAGATGCTGAGAGGATGTTTCCCCCTGGCTGGAGAGTCTAGAACTAGGGGGCACAGTCTCAGGATAAGGGGTTGGACATTTAGGGCTGAGATGAGGAGGAATGTCTTCACTCAGAGGGTGGTGAATCTTTGGAATTCTCTGTCCCAGAGGGCTGTGGAGGCTCAGTCATTGAGTATATTCAAGGCTCGCTGCATCCTCACTGCGTTGAAATCAAGACTCATCAACCGCTCTAACTCATTCTCTCCTCAAAACCGTGGAACTCTTCCCCTCCCTCAGTCTTTCCCTCCCTCCTACACTCGACAAACTTTTATAACCCAACCTTGGTGTCTCCTGACCTCTTCATTTCCCCTACTGTTTTTCACCCTTGGCGGCGTTGCGCACTATTGTCTACACTTGTGTTTGTTCGGAATTTTAAAAAAATACCGTGACTTTAAACTCCAGCTTGCCCACTGCCTTTCGATTTAAGGCAACACTTCTATCATCAACGCTTTCCCTTGTTCTCTTTTTGTTTTGCCTCGGCATTCTCTGCGTCGCCTTGGGAAGCCTCAACGTTCCTGCGCATCCATCATTCATTACCTGAATCCAAGGAGGACGTGACTCTGACTAACCTTCAAGTGAAGGTCGTGCTCGCCAGAACTCAGCAAGACTGTTAGAAACCAGCACTAATTGACTGGCCCTTCCAGCGAGCAGGAGAACATAAGAACATGGGAAACAGGAGCAGGAGTCGGCCAATCGGCCCCTCGAGCCTGCTTCGCCATTCAATAAGATCATGGCTGATCCAATCCTGGCCTCAACACCACTTTCCCGCTCTCTCCCCATACCCCTCGACTCCCCTGTAGTTCAAATGTCTGTCAATCTCCGCCTTGAATATATTCAATGACTCCGCCTCCACAGCTCTCTGGGGAAGAGAATTCCAAGGATTCACGACCCTCTGAGAGAAGAAATTCCTCCTCATCTCCGTCTTAAATGGGCGACCCCTTATTCTGAAACTATGCCCCCTAGTTCTAGATTCCCCCATGAGGGGAAACATCCTCTCAGCATCTACCCTGTCAAACCCCCTCAGAATCTTATATGTTTCAATAAGATCACCTCTCATTCTTCTAAACATAATGAGCAGAGGCCCAACCTGCTCAACCTTTCCTCATACATCAACCCCTTCATCCCAGGAATCAACCAAGTGAACCTTCTCTGCACTGCCTCCAATACAAGTATATCCCTCCTTAAATATGGAGCACCGTCAGGTATCTCCTCTGTGTCGGCAAACGCTCGCCACTTTCCTGTTTAATTTTTGAGCGCTGGGCCCGTCGGTTTCTGCAGTCCCTCAAGACCTCCTACTTAACAAATGCAAATTTAGAGCAAAATTTACTGGCTAGCTTGTGCAGAATCCCTGATTTAAATCAGCTCCGTTCGCCAGCCACACATTCGGATCACTTGTTAGTGTTGAATCGTTGCGATGGATTGGGAATGGTAATATCCTTCGACTATCGCCGTAGAGCCTCGGCACTCCACCAAAAGGAAAGGCAAGAACTGTGCTTTGAAACGGCAGATCAAACCATCAATCGATGCCTTCAGCTTTAAGCCAACACCCCTGCCATCAAAACCCTCTCTTCCTCCGATTTTGCTTTGCCTCAGCGCACTCCATATTGATGCAGAGGCACGGAGTGGCCTGTGCGTCTATCATTCATTTCCAAATCGGAGGAGAAAGGGCCAAAGATTAATCCGTCGAAGGTCACAAAAGCATTCAACCTTGGCTCAGTGGGCAGCACTCTCGCCTCTGAGTCAGAAGGTTGTGGGTTCAAGTCCCACTCCAGAGACTGGAGTGCAAAAATCCAGGCTGACTCTCCAGTGCAGTGCTGAGGGAGTGCGGCACTGTCGGAGGTGTAAAGTCTGTGTGTTCTAGTTGTAATTAATAACACACAGACTACAAGATTAAAGTTCAACAGGTCTTAATTGGTTGGAGGTCAGGACTATATGAAATACAATCTTACTACACAGTGCTTATATACCGGTGGTCACCACCAGTATTACGTATACAGCAGCCAGAGAAAGTAGTACATCACTTAAGGTGGAACAGGCTTAAGTTCTCTTAAGGTGGAACAGGTTACATACACCACAATCCTCCCTTTTTAGCTTAATAGTCATATCCCCATTTAACATAACATCATAACATATATACATATATAACTTCAGGTATAAACAGTTCAAAGGTTCAGTCTCTCAGGAGGCCTTCTGATTCGGTCTGGATAACGCCTTTCAGTGGTCTCTGATTCTTGTTGCTGAGGTGACTCTTCTTGTTGGTTTCCTATGTATTGGACGTCATCATCAGGTACAGTCCCTGCCGAGGTAGATGCTTCAGGTTCATTAACGTCTTCCACAGTTGTCTCTGTCGCAACCATGGGTTCGACCCTTGCTCTTGATTCTACCAGTTGATCCGCATGACGCCTTATCACATTGTTACCAATATCTACTGTGTACATCAGAGGTCCTTGTCTGGCCCGAATTGTTCCGGACTGCCATTTCTCGTTTCCATAGCCCCTTGCCAACACTGGTTGTCCTACTTCGAAACTTCGAGTGGACTTGTTATTAATATGCTGGAATTGTTTGTTTTCCACTTCCCTCCGCACATTTGGTTTTAACAAGTCCAACCTGGACCGCAACCTCCTGTTATAAAACATCATGGCAGGACTTTGGTTAGTCACTGCATGAGCGGCGTTTCGATATGCCATTAGGAAATTGTCCACCTTGTGCTGTAGCGGAATCTGATCATCGTTCATGGCCTTTATTGCCTTTTTGAATGTTTGGACAAATCTCTCGGCCAACCCGTTTGTCGCCGGATGATATGGGGCAGAGGTATAATGTTTCACCCCATTTTTCTTTAAGAATTTTTGGAATTCTTCCGACACGAACTGTGGTCCGTTGTCCGAACAGATCTGTTCTGGCAATCCGTTCCTTGCGAATATTGTTCTTAACACCGCAATTGTCTTTTCTGAAGTAGTGGTATTCATCTTGATCACTTCTGGCCATTTGGAATGTGCGTCCACCGCAATTAGGAACATGGAGTCCATGAATGGACCAGCAAAGTCAATATGTACGCATTGCCATGGGGCTGAAGGCCATTCCCATGGGTGTAGTGGTGCGATCGGAGGTGCATTTTGCACTTTTTGGCACCCAGCGCAGCTTTTCGTCAACTCCTCTATCTGTCGGTCAATACCCGGCCACCATACATAAGCCCTAGCAAGACTTTTCATCTTAACTCCCCCCAGATGACCTTCATGCAGTTCTTTTAGAACTCTTTCCCTTAACTTGGGAGGAATAATCACTCTTGTCCCGTACATCAAAGTACCATGGCAGACGGACAGCTGGTCTCGCCTTGCCGAGAATGCCGGTAACAGAGGATCACCACATGTTGGCCATCCTTTCACTGTCACCTCGTAGACTCTGGACAGTGTCAGGTCGTTCCTGGTTTCTCTTTCAATACTTGCATTGGTGACTGGTAAACACTCGATGATGGTCGAATGAAATAACTCAACAGGGTCAACTTTCATCGTTTCTTCTTCTTCAGGTAGTGGCAGGCGCGACAGCCCATCAGCATTGCCATGCTGCTTCGTACCTTTGAATTCTATTTGATATTGATGTGCCCCTAGGAAAAGGGACCATCTCTGGAGACGCTGTGCTGTCATCACTGAAACACCCTTCTTAGGGTTAAAAATGGATACCAACGGCTGATGGTCTGTCAGAAGTGTGAATTTTTGGCCCTGCAGGTAATGATTAAACTTCTTTACTCCCCATACAAGGCTGAGAGCCTCCCTATCGATCTGCGCATAGTTGCGCTCAGCGGAGGTCAATGATCTGGATGCAAACGCGACTGGCCTTTCCGTGCCATTTGGCAACTTGCGTGAGAGTACTGCCCCAATACCATATGGAGAAGCATCACAAGCCAACCGAATAGGCAGTGTCGGGTTGAAGTGAGCCAACACTTCCTCTGAGGTGATCAATTCTTTGCTTTTGCGAAATGCCTTCTTACAGTTTTCGCTCCATTCCCATGGTACCCCTTTCTGTAAAAGAGCGTTTAGCGGGTGCAGTACCGTGGATAGATTTGGTAGAAATTTATGGTAATAGTTAATCAATCCTAGAAACGACCTCAACTGAGAGACATTATCCGGAGCGGGAGCCTTTACAACTGCCTCTATCTTGTCAGGAGACTTATGAAGCCCCTCCCGGTCAATGACATGACCACAGTACGAGATCCGCTTCTGGAAGAACTCACATTTCTGCCGATTAACTCTAAGTCCATACTCTTTCAGTCTGTTGAGCACCAGTTCCAAGTTTGCGAGGTGTTCTTCATCACCATCACCTGTAATCAGAATATCATCCAGGTAACATTGTGTGCCTGGAATTCCCTGTAATACCTGCTCCATGGCCCTCTGCCAAATTGCTGGAGCCGATGCCACTCCAAAAACCAGCCTATTGTACCGGTACAAACCTCGATGCGTGTTGATCGTGAGGTATTGGCGTGACTCGTCTTCAACCTCCATCTGCAAGTACGCCTGCGCCAGGTCTATCTTGGTGAAGTGTTTCCCGCCAGACAACGAAGCAAAAATATCCTCAATCCGCGGAAGCGGATACTGCACCGTGTGAAGCACCGGATTAACGGTGATTTTGAAATCTCCACAGATGCGAACCTTCCCTGGTTCTCCTGGCTTGTTGCTCGAAGGACGTTTCATAACGGGAACAATGGGCGTAGCCCACTCACTCCAATCTACCTTAGACAGTACACCTGAACGTTCTAGCGCTTCCAGTTCCGCTTCTACAGTAGGTCGTATTGCATAGGGTACCGGTCTGGCTTTAAAAAATTTTGGTTGTGCATGTTCATCAATCTTGATGTTTGCCATAATTCCTCTGTGTTCCCAGTCCCTGCTGGAACACCTCTTTAGCATCATCCAATATTCTGGACAATCGTTTAGGTTTGACATCTGTTTCCCCGGAATCTACCGTTAGTGCCTTCAAGGAGTGCCAGTCCATATTCATTTTCCTAATCCACTCCCGTCCCAGTAGTGGTGGACCTCCTTCAGGTAGCACATATAAGTCCATTACTTGGCTTTCTTCGCCCTTGTGGACCACTTTTACCTCTATCTTTCCTATGGGGTACACTCTTTGCCCCGTGTATGTTTTCAATATAATCTCCGTATCCCGTAGGGGAATATGTTGGAATAACCTTTTGTAATCTTTCTTATTCATGACCGTCAATGCCGATCCAGTGTCCAATTCCATCTTTACTTGGACTCCTGCTATCTGAAGGGTGACCCAAATTGTCTGGAGATCTGCATCCTTACCAACGTTGTGTACTCTTAAGCTACCCAGTTCATTACTGCTAGCGTCTGAATCTGACTTCTGTTCGGTCGAACTGTTCTTTGTCACCTTGTGTACCTTTATGTATTTTCCTTGCGGTGACTTTTTGTTGCTGGTCTTCTTTCCTGACCGGCATACTTTAGCTATGTGGCCAAGCCTGCCACACGTTCTGCATTCTTGGTTTTTAAACCAACACTGGTTCTGATCGTGCGTTGTCTTTCCGCAACGATAACATTTTACAGTACTCAAACCCAATTTATTTGTACTGAGTTCCGGTGACCGTAGCTGCATTACTGCCGTGCCTCTCGCTGCGGCTTCGTGTGCTGCTGCCATAGTGATCGCTTTCTCAAGCGTCAGCTCATTCTCCTCGAGCAATCGCTTTTGTGTATCTTCTTTTAATAAACCACACACAAATTTATCTCGTAGCGCCTCTGTCAGTCTCGTTCCGAATTGACAGTACTTTGCTAGCTTACGCAATTCCATTAAATATTCAGCATTGCTTTCATCCTTCAGCTGCCTTCTGCTGTAAAATTTAAATCGTTCCGCTAGCATCAGCGGCGTGGGGTTTAGGTGATTTTTCAGGACAGTAACAATCTCCTCGAACGTCTTATCCGCCGGTTCATCTGGTGATAAAAGGTGTTTCAATTGCCCGTATGTCTTCGCACCCATTAAGTTTAATAATGTTAGCGCTTTCTCTTCATCTGGGATTTTATTTGCTTTACAATAATTTTGTATGTGTTCTACATACATAGCCCAATCTTCGATGTCGCTATCAAAGGTATTAATGTTCCCATGTTTAGGCATCGTTGCAATTTAATTTCTTTTAATTTTTATCCAAGATGGCGGCTTCTGCGCTCTTGTCTTCGTCCTCCGCCTACAAATTGGCAGTTTTCCCGCGCTTGGCGGTCTTCACCCTTCCCCGACGCTGTCTCCGCTTCACCGCGGCTCTCGCGCCTTCAGTTGCCCCCAGACGCTGCGTCTTTTTAGCCCGAATGCGGCCCGGCCCTTATCACCAGCCGCGATCGATGTCCCCGCGCTGCGCCTTTCGGCCCGAATGCGGCCCGGCCCTTATCTCTGGTCGCGATCGATCTCACCGCCCTTATTCCTCCGTCTTCCCTCCCCGTCTGTACAGCCAACGCAGCCGACTTTCTGGTCGCGTCGCTGCCCGGCTTACCCACTACCGAGGTAGAAAGAAGATAGCTGACAGCCGCTGATGGAGGCTTCGAGTTCAGGATGTCTTCTGCACTCTGGTTTCTCGATGTCTGCCGCGCGACGTGTCTTCCA
Source organism: Somniosus microcephalus (assembly GCF_052327205.1). Taxonomy (NCBI): domain Eukaryota; kingdom Metazoa; phylum Chordata; class Chondrichthyes; order Squaliformes; family Somniosidae; genus Somniosus; species Somniosus microcephalus. Next base: position 128,236,014 of record NC_141000.1, on the reverse strand, counting down.
GCAGGGTGATGAGGGTGGAAGCCTCGCTTCGACGTCCGTTCTGTGGACGAAGCCACCGTGGATATAAACTGCCGCAGGGTAAGAATCTGACTCGTCGCCACTGTAAAGTCTGTGTGTTCTAGTTGTAATTAATAACACACAGACTACAAGATTAAAGTTCAACAGGTCTTTACTGGTTGGAGGTCAGGACTATATGAAATACAACCTTACTACACAGTGCTTATATACCGGTGGTCACCACCGGTATTACGTATACAGCAGCCAGAGAAAGTAGTACATCTCTTAAGGTGGAACAGGCTTAAGTTCTCTTAAGGTGGAACAGGTTACATACACCACAGGAGGTGCCGTCTTTCAGACGAGATGTTAAACCGAGGCCCCGTCTGCTCTCGCAGGTGAATGTAAATGATCTCACAGCCACTATTCTGAAGAAGGCCAGGGGAGTTCTGGGCCAATATTTCTCGCTCAATCAACATCACTAAAACAGATTATCTGGTCATTATCACATTGCTGTTTGCAATTACATTTCTACAGCACTTTTCGCAACCTCAGGGCATCGCAAAACACATTACAGCCAATGAAGTGTGGTCACTGTTGTAATGTAGGAAACACGGCAGCCAATTTGCGCACAGCAAGCTCCCGCAATGTGATAAAAGTCCAGCTCATCTGGTTTGGTTGTGGGATAAATATTGGGTGTGACATCGGGGAGAACTCCCCTGCTCATCTTCAAAATATTATCCATGGGATCTTTTAAGTCCACCCGAGAGAGCAGACGAGGCAACGGTTTAATGTCTCATCCGAAAGACGGCTTCTCTGACAGTGCGGCACTCCCTCAGCACTGCACTGGGAGTATCAGCCTGGATTTTTGTGCTCAAGTCTCATGGAGTGGGACTTGAACCCACGACCTTCTGGCTCAGAGGTGAAAGAGTGCTGCCCACTGAGCCGCTGGCTGACAGAACATTGACTGGCTAAGCCACTTCAGCGGGCAGTTTAAGAGTCAACCACTCTGTGGGTGTGGGGACTGGAGTCACGTCTAGCTCCAGACCGGGTAAGGATGGCAGATTTCCTTCCCGAAATCAATCAGATGCTGCTGCTGCACCAGCTGCGGCCTCATCCTAAGCTTCTCCTGATTCCGTGCAAAGTACAACACACAGCAGACAGGGATTCGGCCGCAGATTGTTCCCGGGATATGTGAGGCGAGGTGGGGGGGGTCGCAGGATTAGCATAGAAAGTGAATTTTAAAATCAGCATTTCCAAAATTGTGCAAACAGAGACACTTAATGAACGCACGAGACAATCGAGCTGCAGATCCGTATCAGGGAATAAAATGAGATTCTACATCACCTCTGCTTGTCAGGGTTCATTTTCACATTCATCCTTCCTAATGAGCTCATTTAGATAAGCTTAACAATACAGTTAATCACCAAACTGCTCTACATAAAGCAAGTGAGCCAATTCATAAACGGTTTTTAATATGTTTCGAAAAATACTAATGTGCAAAGAAAGGAGAAGGAAGGCGTGGAGTTATTGCTGTCTGTGCTTCAAGGCCAAAACTGTTGGCAGAATGAGCTTTGACTGCGAATGCTGTCCCAGGTCCGGGGTGGATATCGTGCTGCGGGTCCAGCGGAAATTTATTAAGAGCAGTATGGCTCACAATACTGGGAAAACCGTCAGATAAACTTGTATCTGTCAGAGATCCAACTGAATGCATTCACGTGTGTGTGTCTGTCTGTGTGTGTCTGTCTGTGTGTGTCTGTCTGTGTGTGTCTGTCTGTGTGTGTCTGTCTGTGTGTGTCTGTCTGTGTGTGTCTGTCTGTGTGTGTCTGACTGTGTGTGTCTGTCTGTGTGTGTCTGTCTGTGTGTGTCTGACTGTGTGTGTCTGTCTGTGTGTGTCTGTCTGTGTGTGTCTGTCTGTGTGTGTCTGTCTGTGTTTGTCTGTCTGTGTGTGTCTGTCTGTGTGTGTCTGTCTGTGTGTGTCTGACTGTGTGTGTCTGTCTGTGTGTGTCTGTCTGTGTGTGTCTGTCTGTGTGTGTCTGACTGTGTGTGTCTGTCTGTGTGTGTCTGACTGTGTTTGTCTGTCTGTGTGTGTCTGACTGTGTGTGTCTGACTGTGTGTGTCTGACTGTGTTTGTCTGACTGTGTTTGTCTGTCTGTGTGTGTCTGTCTGTGTGTGTCTGACTGTGTGTGTCTGACTGTGTGTGTCTGTCTGTGTGTGTCTGACTGTGTTTGTCTGTCTGTGTGTGTCTGACTGTGTTTGTCTGTCTGTGTGTGTCTGTCTGTGTGTGTCTGACTGTGTGTGTCTGACTGTGTGTGTCTGACTGTGTGTGTCTGACTGTGTGTGTCTGACTGTGTTTGTCTGTCTGTGTGTGTCTGACTGTGTTTGTCTGTCTGTGTGTGTCTGTCTGTGTGTGTCTGACTGTGTGTGTCTGACTGTGTGTGTCTGACTGTGTGTGTCTGACTGTGTGTGTCTGACTGTGTGTGTCTGTCTGTGTGTGTCTGACTGTGTGTGTCTGACTGTGTGTGTCTGACTGTGTGTGTCTGACTGTGTTTGTCTGTCTGTGTGTGTCTGTCTGTGTGTGTCTGACTGTGTGTGTCTGACTGTGTTTGTCTGTCTGTGTGTGTCTGACTGTGTGTGTCTGACTGCGTGTGTCTGACTGTGTGTGTCTGACTGTGTTTGTCTGTCTGTGTGTGTCTGTCTGTGTGTGTCTGACTGTGTGTGTCTGTCTGTGTGTGTCTGACTGTGTGTGTCTGACTGTGTTTGTCTGTCTGCGTGTGTCTGTTTGTGTCCATCTGTGTCTGGGTCTGTCTGTGTCTGTCTGTGTTTGTCTGTTTATCTGTCTGCCTGCCTGCCTGTGTCCATCTGTGTCTGGGTCTGTCTGTCTGTGTGTTTTCTGTTTGTGTTTGTCTGTCTGTCTGTCTGCCTGTATCCATCTGTGTGTGTGTGTGTGTGTGTGTGTGTGTGTGTCTGTCTGTGTGTGTGTGTCTGTCTGTCTGTCTGTCTGTTTGTATGTGTGACTGTCTGTCTGTTTGTCCATCTGTGTCTGTTTGTCTGCGTCTGTCCCTTTGTACCCGAGGTGTCTGTAGCTGTTCACTTCCTGCCCGATACCCCATCCCTGCAGCTTGGCGTCTCTCAGTGCGTTCCACCGAGAGCAGTATTTTAATATTACACCCAGCTGTCCTCGCCCTGTGGGGCGGTCAGTGACCCAGGAGCAGGGTCCCAGCGCCGTTCAGCCACCACCCTCACCCCACACCATCCTGTACGCCTCACCTCATCCATTATGCTTTACTTAGCGCTCTTGCCCCTGAGTCAGAAGGTTGTGGGTTGGAGACCCCTCCAGAGGCTTGAGCAAAAAATCCAGGCCGGCACTGCAATGCCGTACTGAGGGAGTGCTGCCCTGTCAGCGGTGCCTTCTGTCAGAAGAGACGTTAAACCGAGGCCCTGTCTGCTCCCTCAGGTGGACGTAAACAACCTCGGCCACTATTTTGAAGACGAGCAGGGGAGTTCTCCCCGATGTCCTGGGCCAATATTTATCCCTCAACCAGCATCACGAAAACACAGATTATCTGATCATTATCTCATCGCTGTTTGTGGGAGCTTGCTGTGCGCAAATTGGCTGCCGCGTTTCCTACATTACAACAATGACTCTACTTCAAAAGTGCTTCATTGGCTGTAAAGTGCTTTGAGGTTGTGAAAGGCGCCATATAAATGCAAATTATTTCTTTCCAAACACACACCTTGAAAAGGGAAAGAGAGGTGAGCTAAATCGGGAGGAAGGGATTCGATGATGTCTAGATTGGATTTTAAGAGCCTATAGATTGTAGGAGAAAGAGAAAGATGAGGGAGGGGAGGAGTGAGGGAGGGAGGGAGGGGAGGAGTGAGGAAGAGAGTGAGGGAGTGAGGGGAGTATTGAGGGAGAGAGGGGAGGAGTGGAGGAGGGAGGGGAGGAGTGAGGGAGGGAGGAGAGGGAGTAGCAGGTGGAAGTGAGGGAGGGTAGGAGTGAGGGAGGGGAGGAGTGGCGGAGGCAGGGGAATAGGGAGGGAGGAGAGGGAGTAGCAGTTGGAGGGGAGGAATGAGGGAGGATGCGGAGGAAGTCAGGGAGAGAGGGGAGGGAGTTGTAGAAGGAGGGAGGAGTGAGGGAGGGAGGGTAAAGAGTGGTGGAGGGAGGGGAGGGAGTGACGGAGAGAGTCGTGGAGTGGCGGAGGGAGGAGAGGAGTGAGGGAGGGGAGGAGTGAGGGAGGGAGGGTAGGAGTGGCGGAGGGTGAGGAGGCAGGGAGTGAGGGAGGGAGGGGAGTAGTGAGGGAGGATGGAGAAGAGGGAGGGAGTAGCAGAGGGAGGGAGGAGTGGGGCGGGAGGGAGGGGAGGAGTGAGGTGAGGAGGGGAGGCAGGGAGTGAGGGAGGGAGGGGAGAAGAGTGAGGGAGGGAGGGGAGGAGTGAGGGAGGGAGGGAGGGTGAGGGAGGGGAGGAGTGACGGAGGGAGGGGAGGATTGAGGGAGGATGGGGAGGGAGTGAGGGAGGATGGGGAGGGAGTGAGGGAGGGGAGGAGTGAGGGAGGGTGAGGGAGGGGAGGAGTGACGGAGGGAGGGGAGGCGTGAGGGTGGGAGGGGAGGGAGTGAGGGAGGGGAGGAGTGAGGGAGGGGAGGAGTGAGGGTGGGGAGGGAGTGAGCGAGGGGAGGGAGGGGAGGAGTGAGGGAGGGGAAGAGTGAGGAAGGAGGGGAGGAGTGGGGGCGGGAGGGGAGGGGTGAGGGGGAGGAGTGAGGGAGGGGAGGAGTGAGAGAGGGAGGAGTGACAGAGGGAGGGAGGAGTGAGGAAGGAGGGGAGGGATTGAGGGAGGGAGGGGAGTAGTGAGGAAGGGAGGAGAAAAGTGAGGGAGTAGCAGAGGGAGGGAGGAGTGAGGGCGGGAGAGGAGGAGTGAGGGCAGGAGGGGAGGGAGTGAGGGAGGGGAGGAGTGAGGGAGGGGAGGAGTGAGGGAGGGGAGGAGTGACAGAGGGAGGAGAGGAGTGAGGGAGGGAGGAGTGACAGAGGGAGGGGAGGAGTGAGGAAGGAGGGAGGAGTGAGGGAGGGGAGGAGTGAGGGAGTAGCAGAGGGAAGGAGGAGTGAGGGAGGGAGGGGAGGAGGGAGGGAGGGGCGGAGTTCCACAGGTCTGATGTCCTGCTGGGAGAGAGTGAGATAGCGATGAGTCTTGATTTGAGCAGAATGCGGATGGTGGGAGTAGCGGTGAGTTTCTAGGACGGGAATACTTAGTCTGTAGCCACGTTTGGTGCATGCTGGAGTTGACAGGTTAAGTACCTGTCTGATGGATGAATTCAACAGTGGGGAGCGTGGCAGAATGAGAATTTTGAGATTAAATGAAAGGGTAAATGTGTATGGATTTTCTAAATTCTGATGTCAGTTTTAACAGAATGTTTGCTAAAAGGTATTAAACAGGAGGTAGAAGATCTGCAATAAATCAGTTTGAAGCCCGTGTCACTTACTTGGAGCTGCCTTTTTCATTTCCGGGGCAGTGCCCGAGAAATTCGGCCATGCAGAGCCTATTTTTCAGACAAGTGGCCTACTAAGTCCCCAATATGGCGACAGGTAGTGTCCCCCCCGCCATATTGGCTCTCCCGGCCGGCCTCCCATCTTCTACCCTCCGTAAACCTGAGCTCATCCAAACCTCTGCTGCCCCGTGTCCTAACTCGCACCAAGTCCCGTTCGCCCATCGCCCCCTGTGCTCGCTGCCCCGTGTCCTAACTCGCACCAAGTCCCGTTCGCCCATCACCCCCTGTGCTCACTGCCCCGTGTCCTAACTCGCACCCAGTCCCGTTCACCCATCGCCCCCTGTGCTCGCTGCCCCGTGTCCTAACTCGCACCAAGTCCCGTTCGCCCATCACCCCCTGTGCTCGCTGCCCCGTGTCCTAACTCACACCAAGTCCCGTTCACCCATCGCCCCCTGTGCTCACTGCCCCGTGTCCTAACTCGCACCAAGTCCCGTTCGCCCATCACCGGCTCCTGGTCCGTCAACGCCTCGATTTTAAAATTCTCATCCTTGTTTTCAAATCTCTCCAATGCCTCGCCCCTCCCCATAGGTAGGAAGAGGGATGAGGTCCTGCAACAAGAATTTAGGGAACTAGGTAGCAGATTAAAGAGCAGGACCTCAAAGGTAGTAATCTCTCCCGGTGCCACGTGCTAGTGAGTATAGGAATAGGAGGATAGAGCAGATGAATGCGTGGCTAAAGAGTTGGTGCAGGAGGGAGGGCTTTAGTTTCCTGGATCACTGGGCCTGCTTCTGGGAAAGGTGGGACTTGTACAAGTCGGACAGGTTGCACCTGAACCAGAGTGGGATAAATATCCTTGCAGGGAGGTTTGCTAGCACTGTTCGGGGGGGTTTAAACTAAAATGGCAGGGGGTTGGGAACCTGAGCAGGGAGACAGAGGAAAGGAAAACAGGGATAAAAGCAAAAGATAGGAAGGAGAAAAACAAAAGTGGCAGTCAGAGAAATCAACGGTTTAAATCAAACGTGGCCACAGTAAATAATAATTCTAATAGGTCTAAGAGCATTAAAAAAACAAGCCTGAAGGCTTTGTGTCTTAATGCAAGGATCATTTGCAATAAGGTGGATGAATTGGCTGCGCAAATAGAGGTAAACAAATATGATTGGTTGGGATTACAGAAACGTGGCTCAAGGATGGCCAAGACTGGGAACTCAACATCCAGGGGTATTCGATATTCAGGAAAGATAGGCAAAAAGGAAACGGAGGTGGGGTAGCATTACTGGTTAAAGAAGGGATTAATACAATTGTAATGAAGGATATTAGCTCTGATGATCTGGAATCTGTATGGGTAGAATTGAGAAATACTAAGGGGAAAAAAACATTAGTGGGAGTGGTATATAGACCTCCAAACAGTAAGGTGGAGGTTGGGGATGGCATTAAAAGGGAAATTAAAGAAGCGTGCAATAAGGGCACAGCAGTCATCATGGGTGACTTTAACCTACATATAGATTGGGCCAACCAAATTAGTAACAATACTGTGGAGGAGGAATTCCTGGAGTATTTACGGGATGGTTTCCTGGACCAATATGTCGAGGAACCAACCAGAGATCAGGCCATCTTAGACTGGGTATTATGCAACGAGAAAGGATTAATTAGCAATCTTGTTGTACGAGGCCCCTTGGGTCAGAGCGATCATAATATGATCAAATTCTTCATTAAGATGGAGAATGAAGTAGTTGACTCAGAGACAAGGGTCCTCAATTTAAATAAAGGAAACTACGATGGTCTGAGGAGCGAGTTGGGTAGGATTGAGTGGGGAATGGCGCTCAAAGGGTTGACGGTGGATAGGCAATGGCAAACATTCAAAGACCGAATGGATGAGCTACAGAATTTGTTCATCCCAGTTTGGCGTAAAAATAAAACAAAAAAGGTGACTCAACCGTGGCTAACAAGGGAAATTAGGGATAGCACAAGATCCAAGGAGAGGACATATAAATTGGCTAGAAAAAGCAATAATCCTGAGGATTGGGAGCAGTTTAGGAGCCAACAAAGGAGGACATAGGGATTAATTAAGAAAGGGAAAATAGAATATGAGAGTAAGCTCGCAGGGAACATAAAAACTGACTGTAAAAGCTTTTATAGATATGTGAAGAGAAAAAGATTAGTGAAGTCAAGCGTAGGTCCCTTACAGTCAGGATCAGGGGAATTTATAATGGGAAACAAGGAAATGGCAGACCAACTAAATGCATACTTTGGTTCTGTCTTCACAAAAGAGGACACAAATAACCTCCCAGAGATGCCGGGGAACATAGGGTCTGATGAAAGCGAGGAGCTGAAATAAATCAGTATTTGTAGGAAAATGGTGTTAGGAAAATTGATGGGACTGAAGGCCGATAAATCCCCAGGGCCTGATGGTCTACATCCCAGGGTACTTAAGGAAGTGGCCCTAGAGATAGTAGATGCATTACTGATCATCTTCCAGAACTCGATAGACTCTGGAACGGTACCCATGGATTGGAGGGTAGCTAATGTTACCCCACTATTCAAAAAAGGTGGTAGAGAAAAAGCGGGGAATTATAGACCGGTAAGCCTGACATCGGGAAAATGCTAGAGTCTATTATAAAAGATGTAATAGCAGACCACTTGGAAAGCAGTGACAGGATCGGACAAAGTCAACATGGATTTACAAAAGGTAAATCATGCTTGACTAATCTACTGGAATTTTTTGAGGATGTAACTGGTAAAATAGATAAGGGAGAACCAGTGGATGTGGTGTATTTGGACTTTCAGAAGGCTTTCGATAAGGTCCCACACAAGAGATTAGCGTGCAAAATTAAGGCACATGGGATTGGGGGCAAGGTATTGACTTGGATAGAGAACTGGTTGGCGGACAGAAAGCAAAGAGTTGGAATAAACGGGTCGTTTTCCGAGTGGCAGGCAGTGACTAGTGGGGTACCGCAAGGATCGGTCCTAGGACCCCAGCTGTTCACAATATATATTAATGATCTGGACAAGGGAATTGGATGTAATATCTCCAAATTTGCAGACGACACAAAGCTGGGCGGGAGGGTAAGCTGCAAGGAGGATGTCGGGAAACTTCAGTACGATTTGGACAGGTTGGGTGATTGGGCAGAAACATGGCAAATGCACTATAATGTGGATAAATGTGAGGTTATCCACTTTGGTGGCAAAAACAGGAAGGCAGATTATTATTTGAATGGCAATAGATTGGGAGAAGGGGAAGTGCAAAGAGACCTGGGTGTCCTTGTGCACCAGTCGCTGAAGGTAAGCATGCAGGTGCAGCAGGCGGTTAAGAAGGCAAATGGTATGTTGGCCTTCGTAGCAAGAGGGTTCAAGTACAGGAACAAGGATGTCTTGCTACAGTTGTACAGGGCCTTGGTGAGACCGCACCTTGAGTATTGTGTGCAGTTTTGGTCACCTTACCTGAGGAAGGACGTTCTTGCCATGGAGGGAGTGCAGCGAAGATTCACCAGGCTGATACCTGGGATGGCAGGAATGACGTATGAGGAGAGATTGTGTCGATTGGGCTTATACTCACTGGAGTTTAGAAGATTGAGAGGGGATCTCATCGAAACCTATAAAATTCTGTCAGGCCTGGACAGACTAGATGCAGGAAGGATGTTTCCGATGGCCGGGGAGTCCAGAACCAGGGGTCATAGTCTAAGGATAAGGGGTAAGCCATTTAGGATTGAGATGAGGAGGAATTTCTTCACCCAGAGAGTGGTGAACCTGTGGAATTCTCTACCACAGAAGGCAGTAGAGGCCAATTCATTAAATATATTCAAGAAGGAGTTAGATATCTTTCTTAAGGCTAAAGGGATCAAGGGATATGGGGAGAAGGCAGGAACAGGGTACTGAATTTGGATGATCAGCCATGATCTCATTGAATGGCGGAGCAGGCTCGAGGGGCCGAATGGCCTACTCCTGCTCCTATCTTCTATGTTTCTATGTTTCTGTAACTTCCTCCAGCCCCACTACCCCCCGAGATATCTGCGCTCCTCTAATTCTGGCCTCTTGCGCATCTCAGATTTCCATCGCTCCACCATTGGTGGCCGTGCCTTCAGCTGCCTGGGCCCTAAGCTCTGGAATTCCCTCCCTAAACCTCTCCGCCTCTCTACCTCTCTTTCCTCCTATAAGACGCTCCTTGAAACCTCCCTCTTTGACCAACCTTCCCTAATTTATCCTTATGTGGCTCAGTGTCAAACATTATTTGATTAATGCACCTGTGAAGCGCCTTGGGACGTTTTACTACGTTAAAGGTGCTATATAAATGCAAGTTGTTGTTGTTGTTGAAGAGTTGGTTGTGCTGGTGGCAACATTCTAAGTGGAAAGTGATTTTCTGAGTTAGTCTCTGTGCCTCTTGCAGGGCCTGCTGTCCATATTGGATCGCCCAAGGCTTCACTCTCCCCATGTTGACCTCGCTCAGCGCAAGGTGACGCTAATGGGCGAGAAGGCCTCCATCGCCAGCTCTATTTAAAGGCAGCGGGCAGTACTTACAGGTTTGTTGCTGGCTTTAGTATTTCTGGTTGCTGCTTGAGCTCTCGGAGCCAATGCGGGTCAGCGAGCACAGGGGGTGATGGGTGAACGGGACTTGGTGCGAGTTAGGACACGGGGCAGCAGAGTTTTGCAAGAGCTGGAGTTTACGGAGGGAGAGGGTTTGCTGCTTTTCCCACTGTTGTTGCACTTTGCCTCAGAAATAGGCTGGACTCCAGACGAGGGTGGCCTGGCAGGGCTGCCTTTGGTAACAGAGGACGAGGAAGAGGAGGAGGAAGAGGAGGAAGAGGAAGAGGAAGAGGAAGAGGAGAAAGAGGAAGAGGAGGAAGAGGAGGAAGAGGAAGAGGAGGAAGAGGAGGAAGAGGAGGAAGAGGAAGAGGAGGAAGAGGAGGAAGAGGAAGAGGAGGAAGAGGAGGAAGAGGAAGAGGAGGACGAGGAGGAAGAGGAAGAGGAGGAAGAGGAAGAGGAGGAAGAGGAGGAAGAGGAAGAGGGAGAGGAGGAAGAGGAGGAAGAGGAAGAGGGCACCAACAGGAGAACCTATCCACAGAGAGATCTTCAGAGAGCACTTCCCACACCTCAACTTCACTCAGGAGCAATGCATGAGGCGCCTCCACTTCACCAGAGAGCTGTGGAGGCTGGATCATTGAATATATTTAAGGCTGAGATAGACAGATTTTTGAACGATAAGGGAGTCAAGGGTTATGGGGAGCGGGCAGGGAAGTGGAGTTGAGGCCAAGATCAGATCAGCCATGATCTTATTGAATGGCGGAGCAGGCTCGAGAGGCTGAATGACCGACTCCTGCTCCTCCGTCTTATGTTCTTCTGTTCTTATGATTCACCAACAGCGCTCTGTCACCTATTGCAGCCACAGCTCTGTCCTCGTGCCAGGGTATGGCCAGCGCCGCCTCACCATGGCCTTGTTGAGATACCGCGGCAAACGTGGGAGTCGAGACCAGAGCTAGTAAAACACAACTGCTTTTATTCTACCTCATGACAAAGAGGAACTGGAAAAGCCCGCGCATCCACTTAAATACTTCCCAGACAGGAAGTGCTCCCGGCAGCCTGTCCCTGCGGGAAACAAGTTGCTGGAGGAAAGGGCCCCCGGCTGGGGGCGTCTGCTTAAACTGTCCGTGCCGCCGTGAGCGGATTATGTCCAGTGGTGGCGTGTCGCCACAGAGCTCCCCCCAGAATCCGCTTAGGAGGAGTGGACGAGTCGTGACGGTGGTCTGATGGTTCTGCCACAGCGGCTCTGAGTGGTCGCCAGTCTAGTTGGTGGGGCCGGGCGGTTCGCCGCCGGCTGTGCTGGCTTGCTGGCGGGACGGCCTCTAGTTGGAGGCCGGGCCACGGGGACCTGTTCCCCTGGTTCTGTGTGTGCTGGTTTGAGCCGGTCGATGGAGACTGTGTCGACCCTGTCGCCGAGTCGCAGCTTGAAGACCTTGTCCCCGGTTTGTAGCACCTCGTACGGTCCGTCGTACGGGGGTCGCAGGGGCCCGCAGTGCGCGTCGTGTCGCACGAAGACGAAGCGCGCCTGCTGTAAATTCAGCGGGACGTGAGGTGCGAGTTCGCCATGTCGGTTGACCGGAAGTGGGGCGAACTGCTGAGTGGAAGAGAAAGAGTTGAGCCGCTGCTGTTCGGCCGACCAAGGCGTGGTAGCCTCCGGAAGGAATTCGCCTGGGATGTGCAGCGGTTGTCCGTAGACTAACTCCGCTGCCGAGGACTGGAGGTCTTCCTTGACCGCGGTGCGTAGGCCTAGTAGCACCCACGGTAGGCGGTCAGTCCAGGTACTGTCCTGCAGGCCGGCGCGGAGTGAGGCCTTGAGTGACCTGTGGAAGCGTTCACAAAGCCCGTTGGCCTGCGGGTGGTACGCCGTGGTTCGGTGGAGCGTCACCCCGAGGTTGCGTGCTGTTGCCGTCCAGAGTTCGGAGGTGAACTGGGCGCCTCTGTCGGAGGTTATGTCGGTCGGTACGCTGAACCTTAGCCCATTGGCAGGTGAGGCAGGAGGTGGCCCAAGTCCGAACATCTCTGCTGAGGCCGCGCCAGACGAAACGCTGGGAGAGGAGTTGACGGATGCGCGGGAACCCGTGGAGCGCGTCGAAGATGCGGCGGCGCCAGGTTTCAGGGACGACCGGCCTGGGTTGGCCGAGTGAGACGTCGCAAGTGACTGCCGTGGCTTCGGGCCCGTGCGCGACCTTGACTAGGCGTAGCCCTGGCAGGCTGGTAGCCGCCGAGAGGAGGTCTGGGTCCGTGAGCTTCCAGGAGGAACCTGAAATGGCGGACCGACAGGTGGAGCGCGAGAAGCTCGCGGTCGAAAGTGGAGTATTTGACCTCCGGGGGGCGCAGTTGGCGGCTGTAGAAGGCAAGTGGCTGCCACGCGCCATTGACCCACTGCTCGAACACGGCGCCGACCGCGTGGTCAGAGGCGTCGGTGGTGAGCGCGACCCGGGCATCGGCCCTCGGGTGCGCGAGCAGGGTGGCGTCGGCGAGCGCGTTTTTGGTGGCGTCGAAGGCGGCTGACGTGTCAGTGGTCCAGGCTACATCCATCTTGCCGGATTTACCTCGGAGGGAGTCATATAGGGGCTTCATGAGGGCTGCCGCTCTGGGGATGAAGCTGTTGTAGAAGTTCACCATCCCGAGGAACTCCTGGAGGCCCTTGATGGTTGTGGGGCGGGGGAATTGCTGGACAGCCTGCACCTTGTTGGGCAGGGGGACGGCCCCAGCAGGGGTGATGTGGTGACCGAGAAAATCGATCTCGGTTAGGCCGAATTGGCACTTCGCTGGGCTGAGGATGAGCCCGTGTTGGGCTAGGTGCCCGAACAAGATGCGAAGGTGTTCGAGGTGTTCCTGTTTGGAGGAGCTGGCCACGAGAATGTCGTCTAGATAGACGAATAGGAAGTTTAGGTCCCGGAGGACTGAGTCCATCAGGCGCTGGAAAGCCTGGGCTGCATTCTTGAGGCCGAAGGGCATCCTCAGGAACTCGAACAGGCCGAATGGGGTGATGACAGCCGTTTTGGGGATGTCCGCGGTGTGTACGGGGACTTGGTGGTAACCGCGCACCAGGTCGACTTTGGAAAAGACGGTTCGTCCGGCCAGTCGGGCCGAGAAGTCCTGGATGTGTGGCACTGGGTATCGGTCAGGGGTGGTGGCGTCGTTAAGGCGGCGGTAGTCCCCGCAAGGGCGCCAGCCTCTGCCGGGCTTGGGGGCGATGTGGAGGGGCGAGGCCCAAGGGCTGCTGTAGCAGCGGATGATGTCGAGTTGTTCCATGGTGGTGAACTCGGCCCGCACGATTTCCAGCTTGGCCGGGTTGAGTCTGCGGGCGTGGGCAGAAACTGGGGGGCCGGTGGTGGGGATATAGTGCTCCACACCGTGTTTGGCGGCTTTTGACGAAAAGGTCGGGTTAGTGAGGGCGGGAAACTCGGCTAGGAGTGCCGAGTAGTCGTCCGTGGCTCTGGCGAGGCAGTAGGTCGTCAGGCCGGCTGAACGGGCCGGGGTAAATGCGCCGGGGATGGGGGCCATAGTGTTGATGTCGACGAGGCGGTGCCTCGGAATGTTGACAAGGAGGCCGTGGGCGCGTAGGAAGTCTGCGCCGATGAGTGGGCAGAGGACCTTGGCTGTGAGGAACTCCCAGCGGTAGTGGCGGCCCGCGAGGTCGAGCGTGACCATGCGGGTGCCATATGTGCGGATGTCAGAGCCATTGGCTGCGGCCAGCGTGATACCCCATGTGCCGCGTTGGATTTCGAGGGCGGGGGCGGGGGTGATGCTGTGCTGGGCCCCTGTGTCGCACAGAAATCGGCGGTTGGTTCTGTCGTCGGGGCCCCTTTTGCCCCGCGGCCATCGCGGGGGCCGGTGCGGGGGGGGGTTTGAAAGTACACGGTGGCGTGCAGCGTTGGGCCCTAGCGCCATAACGGGTGTGGTAGTAGCAGTGACCCGGAGTGGTAGGGCGGTTGGGCCTAGTGGGCCGGGAAGACCGCGTGGTCGTAGCCGTGAGGTCGGGCGCGACGTCGCGAGCGGACTGTGCAGAGAGCAGCCGGTCGGCCTTTTTGGCTATGTCATTCAGGTCCATGGAGCCAGACTCCACAATGAGCGGGCGGATGCTGGCGGGGAGCTGCCGAATGAAAAGCCTGTGAAAGAGGACGCCGGGGTTTTTGTCGTCCGAGAGGGACAGCATGTGGGAAAGCAGGTCTGATGGTGAAGCGTCACCAAGGCCGGGGAGGTCAAGGAGTTGGCAGTGGCGCTGGTAAGAGGACGTTTGAAATTTTTTAAGGAGCACAGCCTTCAGATGTTCGTACTTGCCGTCCGGTGGTGGATTCTGCAGCGCTGCCCAAACCTTGGGAACTGTGGCGTAGGTGAGAGCGGGGACGAGGTAGTCGTACTTTGTGGCGTCGGCTAATGTGTTTCAGCCGGAATCTGGACTCAGCTTGAACGAACCAGGCTTCGGCCAGGTTCTCCCAAAAGTCCGGTCATTTAACCGTGACTGCGTTTGTATCCGCCATGCTAGCTTAGGATTCGTCCTGAGCGTCGGGTTCACCAGTGTTGAGATACCGCGGCAAACGTGGGAGTCGAGACCAGAGCTAGTAAAACACAACTGCTTTTATTCTACCTCATGGCAAAGAGAAACTGGAAAAGCCCGCGCGTCCACTTAAATACTCCCCAGACAGGAAGTGCTCCCGGCAGCCTGTCCCTGCGGGAAACAAGTTGCTGGAGGAAAGGGCCCCCGGCTGGGGGCGTCTGCTTAAACTGTCCGTGCCGCCGTGAGCGGATTATGTCCAGTGGTGGCGTGTCGCCACAGCCTCAACTTTCATCCCATGGGCTCTTTTCAGGCTGCAACAGGTGACATCAGCACCATCTCGCCGTTTCGCAGTGCCAGGGAGGTCACCGGGGCTCCCTGAACCAGGAGGAACGCCTGCACCTCCTTCCCCGCTGACCGAGAGAGGCAGGAGGAGAGAATCGAGGCTTTGCCCGCACGGCAGGCTTCCCCCGGGTGCAAGGTGTGTTACCCACTGAGCCACAGCTAGTACTAGAGGGTGAGATCGTCACCGAAAGAGTGAAGGGAGAGGTTAGGAGAATTTATTTTCTTTAGACAGAGAGTTGTTGGGACAGGAATTCACAAACAGAAACAGTGAGGGAAGCAGAATCCAAAACTGCTCTTAACAGAGAAATGGATAAATATTTGAAAAAGTAAAATTTACAAGAGCATAGGGAAAGGACAGTGGATGGGATTAAGGGGCCAGCTCTTTCAGAGGGCCAGCACAGGCTCGATGGGCCGAATGGGAAACGGGCAGGGGAATGGGAACAACCGGATATCTCTTTCAGAGAGACAGACCATACGCATTGGACTGAATGGCCTCCTTCTGTGCTGTGAAACTCTATAGTGCCATAAAAAACAAGCCAAGCTCCCTTACTCTTTCCCTATATAACTTTACTGCCTGATACCTCATAAGGAAATCGAGGGATATTGAGATTGGGCGGAAAAGTGGAGTTGAGGTCGATGATCAGCCATGATCTTATTGAATGGTGGAGCAGGCTCGAGGGGCCGAATGGCCGACTCCTGCTCCTATCCCTTATGTTCTTATATACCTGAGACCATCTCCCAATATTTTGCCCCGTGCTCTATGTCAGTCACTAACGCAGACAGCAGTGTACTGACCCTCTGCCCTCCCCTGGGTCTTGCAATATTAGTTCTTAAAAAAAATCTATTTCAGAAGGTAATGCACTAACTACAGTTATTCAAAGTCTTTGAATTAATGGCTCATATAATCTGCTGCCAGCTCGGTGATCTATTTTGTCCGCACTCCTTTGGACACCACTGGTCTCACAGCTTAATACTGAGTGCCAGGCCAGTGCGTCACAGGTTGGACTGCGGGCAGAGGTGTCCTATTTTCACAGCAAGCCCCTGGAACAAGTCCAGCTTGGGTTTTTCCACAGGCTAAAGGCTTGCACTGTAGCTGTGGGCTGATGCCTCGCTCTGTTATATAACCAAAGGTGCTTGAGAACGTAAGAAATAGGAGCAGGAGTTGGCCATACGGCCCCTCGAGCCTGCTCCGCCATTCAATAAGATCATGGCTGATCTTCGACCTCAACTCCACTTTCCCGCCCGATCTCCACATCCCTTGATTCCCCTAGAGTCCAAAAACCTATCGATCTCAGCCTTGAATATACTCAACGGCTGAGCATCCACAGCCCTCTGGGGTAGAGAATTCCAAAGATTCACCGCCCTCAGTGAAGAAATTCCTCCTCATCTCAGTCCTAAATGGCCGACCCCTTATCCTGAGACTGTGGCCCCTGGTTCTAGACTCTCCAACCAGGGGAAACAGCCTCTCAGCATCTACCCTGTCAAGCCCTCTCAGAATGTTATACATTTCAAATAAACATGTTAGCGTCACTGCTAAAACAGCAGCCGGAGGAACCTGTTACCGGACTCTGCCAAAACTGGGTGCGGTGCTCCAGATGTGGTCTGGCCAGCGACCTAGTGACAAAATGGTGCCCTTTGATTTATGCTGAATGGTTCAATTAATACAACCCAATACCTTGATAACTTTAGCTGCAATTTCTCTACGTTACATCGGATTACATCGAATGTACAGCACAGTAACAGGCCATTCGGCCCAACCAGCCCATGCTGGTGTTTATGCTCAACACGAGACATAGAAACATAGAAACATAGAAGATAGGAGCAGGAGTAGGCCATTCGGCCCTTCGAGCCTGCTCCGCCATTCAACGAGATCATGGCTGATCATCCAAACCCTAGCACCCGGTCCCTACACCGACAGCCATCCCACCCAAGCCCTATCCCCGTAACCCCGTAACCCCACGTATTTAATCCCCCCTAACACTAAGGGCCAATTTTTATCATGGCCAATCAACCTAACCCGCACATCTTTGGACTGTGGGAGGAAACCGGAGCACCCGGAGGAAACCCACGCAAACACGGGGAGAATGTGCAAACTCCGTTGAACCTTCAGCGGTCTGTGCACAATAACACCCAGACCTTTTTCTCTCACGACCTCTTTCAGTATTGTTCCCTGCAAATGATACGTGTATTCTGTGTTGGTCCGACCAACATGCATGACACTACATTTATCGAAATTAAATGCCATTTGCCATTGTGTGGCCCACTCCCCGAGCACATCTAAATCTTTCTGGATTCGATTGCAATCCTCTACCGTCTTAACTCTTGCACAGATTGCAAACGTACTGACCATACTCCCAACACCGCTATCCAGGCCATTAATAAAGACCGTGAAGAGTAACGGGCCTTGGACCGATCCCTGGGGGACACCACTGGTAACATGTCTCCTGGCTCAACCACATCCGTTAACCACAACATTTTGGCGGCGGGATTGGAGCCAATTCCTGATCCAGCATTTCAAATCCCTACAAGATCCCATCTTGTGAAGTAACCGAGTGTGAGGAACCTTATCAAAGGCTATCTGACAGTCCAGGTAGACAATGTTTTCTGGATTTCCTTCATCCATGACCCTAGTGACATCCTCAAAGAACTCCATCAAATTTGTATGGCACAACCTATTCTTTCACAATTTGTTGTGAACTTCTAACGGCCCCTTCCCTTTCCCAGTGATCATAAAGGGCAACACTTAGGGACTCTCCTAGCATCTTCTCAATAACGGATGTCAGGATGACAGGCCTGTAGTTCCCTGGCTCTGATTTGTCCCCTTTTTAGAATATACGAACTACACGAGCTAGCTTCCAGTCTAAGGGAACTATCGCTGGTGCGTTAGCCTTTTTTTTTTCTTCAATCAAAATAAAGTCCCTGTACACGTCAAACTTGTGTTGTACCCAAATAACCCTCCGTCATACCAACATACGAATTAGGAGCAGGAGCCGGCCACTCAGCCCCTCGAGCCTGCTCCGCCATTCAATAAGATCATGGCTGATCCGATTACTCCACATTCCCGCCTACCCCCGATAACTTTTCACCCCCTTGCTTACCAAGAATCTCTCTACCTCTGCCTTAAAAATATTCAAAGACTCTGCTTCCACCGCCCTCTGAGGAAGAGAGTTCCGAAGACTCACGACCCTCTGTGAGAAAAAATTTCTCCTCATCTCTGTCTTAAATGGGCGACCCCTTATTTTTAAACAGTGACCCCGAGTTCTGGATTCTCCCACATGGCTCATTGGCAGGTGTGAGATCCAGGACCATGCTGTGAGGAAGAAAGACTTGCGTTTCGAGAGCGTCTTTCACCACCTTAGGAAATCCCAAAGTGCTTTACAGCAAGTGAAGTACTTTTTGAAATGTAGTCACTTTTGTGATGTAGGAAACGCAGCAGCCAATTTATGCACAGCAAGCTCCCACAAAGAGCGATGATCTGTTTTTAGGTGTTGGATGAGGGATAAATATTGGCCAGGATACCAGGGATAACTCCCCTGCTCTTCTTCGAAATAGTGGCCGGGGGCCTCGGTTTAACGTCTCATCCGAAAGACGGCACCTCCGACAGTGCGGCACTCCCTCAGCACAGCACTGGGAGCGTCAGCCTGGATTATGAACTGTGTTCAGGGTTTGAACTCCAAAGATTTGGCGGCAGGGAGGAAGGACTATGGCTGTCACGGAGTAACCCTAGCGGAAGGGTCAGCCTCTTGGTGGGCATATCTCTTTCCCCAAACCCCTCTTGTCAGCGAAGGGCCTGGGGACTAGATTGGGGATGTGGAGAGTTTAGAAATCAAGAGGGTGAAGGGCAAAAATCAGAGTGACTTCAATTCTCTCAGCCCTGCCCCCTGCCGTATTGCCTTGAATTGTCCCCCAACCATTTTGAAGGGCAACCTCTCATCTGCTTTCTCATCCACACTCGTAGCCAAACCCAGAGCAACCACAATCAATACTCATTTCTATATCGGATCGACATCGAACAAAAACAAAACTGTGCTCCTGTGATATTCTTCTTCCACTGCTGAAGACAAATGAGATTTGAAATGAAACAAGCAAACAATCAAAACTTATTCAGACAGAATTAAGTGGCTCAGTGAGGAGGCTGGAGAGAGAGCGGGGAGAGAGAGGGAGAGGGGAAAGGAGAGAGAGAGAGGAGGAGAGAGAGAGGGGAAGGAGAGAGAGAGGGGAAGGAGAGAGAGAGAGGAGAAGGAGAGAGAGAGGGAGAGGGAGAAGGAGAGAGAGAGGGGAAGGAGAGAGAGAGGGAGAGGGAGAAGGAGAGAGAGAGAGGGGAAGGAGAGAGAGAGGGAGAGGGAGAAGGAGAGGGGAGGGAGAGAGAGGGAGGGGGAAGGCGAGAGAGCGGGGAGAGAGAGAGGGAGAGGGGAGAAGGAGAGAGAGATAGGGAGAAAGGAGAGAGGGGGGGAAGGAGAGAGGGGAGAGAGAGAGAGAGGGAGAGGGAAAAGGAGAGAGAGAGAGGGGTGAAGGAGAGAGAGAGGGGAGGAGGAGAAAAAAGGAAGAGGGAGAAAGTGAAAGAGGGAGAGAGACTGAAGGAGGGAGAGAGAGTGAAAGAGGGAGAGAGAGAGGGAGAGAGAGAGAGGGGGAGAGAAACAGAGAGAGAGGGAGAGAGACAGAGAGAGAGAGACAGAGAGAGAGAGATGGCGCTGAGGATATCTTGTCCAGGTCCTTCTCAGCTTGACTCGAGTCACGTCCCACTGTGTCTTGACAGTGATTTGTTTGGACACGATTTATAATACAATTCCAATCCAGAATTAACTCTTAATATAGGAAGCTCTTAGCTAGAAAAGAGAAAGAGAGCTGGAGAGAGACAGAGTGACAGAGATAGACAGGGAGAGAGAGAGACAGAGAGAGACACAGAGAGAGACACAGAGAGAGAGACGGAGACAGAGAGAAAGAGAGAGAGAGAGACAGAGAGACAGCGAGAGAGAGACAGAGACAGAGAGAGAGAGAGAGAGAGATGGAGACAGAGACAGACAGAGAGAGACAGGCAGAGAGAGAGACAGACAGAGACAGACAGAAAGAGAGAGAGAGACAGCGAGCGAGAGAGACAGACAGACAGACAGAGAGACAGAGAGAGAGAGAGACAGACAGACAGACACAGAGAGTCAGACAGACAGTGAGAGAGAGACAGAGACAGAGAGAGAGAGACAGAGAGAGAGAGACAGACAGACAGAGGGAGAGACAGACAGACAGAAAGAGACAGAGGCAGAGGGAGACAGAGACAGAGAGAGAGACAGAGAGACAGAGACAGAGAGAGAGAGAGACAGAGAGAGAGACAGAGAGAGAGACAAACAGACAGAAAGAGACAGAGGCAGAGGGAGACAGAGAGAGAGAGAGAAACAGAGTGAGAGAGAGAGAGAGAAAGAGAGAGACGGTTCAACTGTGTTCTGGATGACTTGTCAACTCGAACCACTGATAAAAAAGGAACTGCCATGCACTTGAGAAATTTCATTTATTTTTTGGACAGAAATTTAATGAATCAGCAAATTGCCGGTGTTGCAGACCTGTCCCAGTGCTACTGCTCCCCTCATCAATTAGCAGGGAGCCTTTAAAACACACACCATCCCAAGCAGTAAAGCATGTGCAAATATATTTACACAGTGTGTATCTGTCAGGGCAGTTTGTATCGGAGACGGCAGCAAGCCATTCATACAATCACACAGCACCGAAGAAGGCCATTCAGCCCATCGTGCCTGTACCGGCTCTTTGAAAGAACTGTCTAATTAATCCCACTCCCCTGCTCTTTCCCCAGAGCCCTGCAAATTTATCCTTTTCATGTATTTATCCAATCCACTTTTTGAAAGTTATTATTGAATCTGATTTTCAGGCAGCGCATTGCAGATCAGAACAACTCGCTGCGTAAATGTAATTCTCCTCATCTCCCCTCTGGTTCTTTTGCCAATCACTTTCAATCTGTGTCCTCTGGTCACTGACCATCCTGCCAATGGGAACAGGTTCTCCTTATTTACTCCATAAAAACCCCTCATGATTTTGAACACTTCTATCAAATTTCCCCTTAACCTTCTCTGCTCTAAGGAGAACAACCCCAGCTTCTCCAGTCTCTCCACATAACTGACGTCCCTCATCCCTTGCACCATTCTAGTAAATCTCCTCCGCACCCTCTCCAAGGCCTTGACATCCTTCCTAAAGTGTGGTGCCAGAATTGAACACAACACTCTAGCTGAGGCTGAACCAGGGTTTTATAAAGATTTAGCGTAACTTCCTTTGTACTCTATTCCTCTATTAATAAAACCAAGCATCCCGTATGTTTTTTAACAGCCTTCTCAACCTGCCCTGCCACCTTCAACGATTTGTGCACATATACCCCCAGGTCTCTCTGTTCCTGCACCCCCTATCAGATTGTATCATTTAGTTTATATTGCCTCTCCTCGTTCTTCCTACCAAAATGCAGCACTGCATCCCCTTTCCTTTTCTGACTATCTTCTGCCGATTATGTTGAGGTCTGTTAATGCTATTGCTTTGCTGGTAGTGGATAAGTTTAATTGCTTTAAACTTTCTTGAACTCTTCATTTAACCTTGAAGATTGATGAAGTCAAGCGTAGGTCCCTTGCAGTCAGAATCAGGGGAATTTATAATGGGGAACAAAGAAATGGCTGACCAATTAAATACATACTTTGGTTCTGTCTTCACAAAGGAGGACACAAATAACCTCCCAGAGATGTCGGGGAACATAGGGTCTAATGAGAGGGAGGAACTGAAAGAAATCAGTATTTGTAGGGAAATGGTGTTAAGGAAATTGACGGGGTTGAAGGCCGATAAATCCCCAGGGCCTGATAATTTACATCCTAGGGTACTTAAGGAAGTGGCCCTTGAAATAGTAGATGCATTGCTAGTCATCTTCCAAAATTTTATAGACTCTGGAACAGTTCCCATGGATTGGAGGATAGCTAATGTAACCCCACTATTTAAAAAAGGTGGTAGAGAGAAAACGGGGAATTATAGTAAGTCTGACATCGGTAGTGGGGAAAATGCTAGAGTCCATTATAAAAGATGTAATAGCAGCGCACTTGGAAAGCAGTGACAGGATCGGACAAAGTCAACATGGATTTACAAAAGGTAAATCGTGCTTGACTAATCTACTGGAATTTTTTGAGGATGTAACTGGTAGAATAGATAAGGGAGAACCAGTGGATGTATTTGTATTTGGACTTTCAGAAGGCTTTCAATAAAGTCCCGCATAAGAGATTAGCGTGCAAAGTTAAAGCACATGGGATTGGGGGTAAGGTACTGTCTTGGATAGAGAACTGGTTGGCAGACAGGAAGCAAAGAGTTGGAATAAACGGGTCTTTTTCCGAGTGGCAGGCAGTGACTAGTGGGGTACCGCAGGGATCGGTCCTTGGACCCCAGCTATTCACAATATATATTAATGATCTAGACGAGGGAACTAGATGTAATATCTCCAAGTTTGCAGACGACACAAAGCTGGGTGGGCGTGTGTGCTGTGAGGAGGATGCAGAGAAACTCCAGTATGATTTGGACAGGTTGGGTGATTGGGCAGATGCATGGCAGATGCAGTATAATGTGAATAAATGCGAGGTTATCCACTTTGGTGGCAAAAACAGGAAGACAGATTATTATCTGAACAGCAATAGATTGGGAAAAGGGGAAGTGCAACGAGACCTGGGTATCCTTGTGCACCAGTCGCTGAAGGTAAGCATGCAGGTGCAGCAGGCGGTTAAGAAGGCAAATGGTATGTTGGCCTTCGTAGTGAGAGGGTTTGAGTACAGGAACAAGGATGTCTTGCTGCAGTTGTACAGGGCCTTGGTGAGACCACACCTTGAGTATTGTGTGCAGTTTTGGTCACCTTACCTGAGGAAGGATGTTCTTGCCATGGAGGGAGTGCAACGAAGATTCACCAGACTGATACCTGGGATGGCAGGAATGACATATGAGGAGAGATTGGGTCGATTGGGCTTATACTCACTGGAGTTTAGAAGAATGAGAGGGGATCTCATTGAAACTTATAAAATTCTAACAGGACTAGACAGACTAGATGCAGGAAGGATGTTCCCGATGGCCGGGGAGTCCAGAACCAGGGGTCACAGTCTAAGGATAAGGGGTAAGCCATTTAGGACAGAGATGAGGAGGAATTTCTTCACCCAGAGAGTGGTGAACCTGTGGAATTCTCTACCACAGAAGGCAGTTGAGCCCAATTCATTAAATATAGTCAAGAAGGAGTTAGATATATTTCTTAAGGCTAAAGGGATCAAGGGATATGGGGAGAAAGCAGGGACAGGGTGTTGAATTTGGATGATCAGCCATGATCTCATTGAATGGCGGAGCAGGCTCGAGGGGCCGAATGGCCTACTCCTGCTCCTATCTTCTATGTTTCTATGAACCTCCAAAATGTTCAGCCCTGGCGGCCCGGGCAACTCTATCCCGAATTGTGTTTCTAATTCTCCCTTGTTGCTCCGGTCTGTTTGAATCTCGCCGCCCTGCGTGGGCGGGGCGGGGCGGGGTGGGGCGGGGTGGGGTGGGGCGGGGTGGGGTGGGGCAGGGTGGGGTGGGGCGGGGCGGGGCAGGGCGGGGTGGGGCGGGGCGGGGTGGGGTGGTTTGGAAAGTTGATGGTCTTCGTGCTGTTGCCTCATTGGCTGCGTAAATCTCAAATCCCAAGGATATGTTCGTGTCAGAAACTCGGGAGTTTTGGGAAACGATGGGAACAGGGAATTGAAACTGTTGAGGGGCGATCCCCTGATCCGCTGCTCTCTCAGGTGGAAGGGAGTTCATCGCCGTGCACCGGATCCTTGTACTTCCTGCCAGGGGTCAATGGTTTGTGTCTACGACACCCATGAAAGAAAATAAAGAACTTTATAGCGACTTTCACCACCTCAGGATGTCTCGAGGCGCTTTACAGCCAATGAAGTACTTTTTGCAGTGTAGTCACGGTTGCAATGTGGGAAACGCAGCAGCCAATTTGTGCACAGCAAGCTCCCGCAAACAACAATGCGATAATGACCGGATCATCTGTTTTAGTGATATTGGTTGAGGGAGAAATATAGGCCCCAGGACACCGGGGAGAACACCCCCGTGCTCTTCTTCAAATCAGTGCCGTGAGATTTTTACGTCCACTTGAGAGAGCAGTCAGGGCCTCGGTTTAACATCACATCCAAAAGATGGCACCTCCGACAGTGCAGCACTCCTGAGTGCCAGCCTGTTTGTGCTCCAGTCTCTGGAGTGGGGCTCAAACCCACAACCTTCTGACTCCGAGGCGAGAGTGCTGCCCACTGAGCCATGGCTGACACTGACAGGGAAGATTCAGGGGGAATCTAATAGAGGTTTGCCAAATTCTAGAATGGTTTCAGAGGGTATATAGTGCAAGATTGTTTCTACCATTTGGTGAATCAGTAATAAAGGAGCACAGAGTGAGAATTAACACTAGATTCTCTCTCTACTCTCACTCTCCCAATTTCCTTCCCCATTCCTCTCATTCTCTCTATTCTCATTTTCCCTCTCTATCTCTCTTTCTGTCTCCATGTCAGCCAATGGCTCAGTGGGCAGCACCCTTACCTCTGAGTCAGAAGTTTGTGGGTCCAAGTCCCACTCCAGAGGCTTGAGCACAAAAATCTAGGCTGACACTTGAGTGCAGTACTGAGGGAGCGCAGCACTGCCGGAGGGGCAGTACTGAGGGAGCGCAGCACTGCCGGAGGGGCAGTACTGAGGGAGCGCAGCACTGCCGGAAGGGCAGTTCTGAGGGAGCGCTGCACTGTCGGAGGGGCAGTACTGAGGGAGTCTGCCACAGGGAAAGTCATCGCAAGAATCCTCCTCAATCGCCTTCTCCCAGTGGCTGAAGAGCTCCTCCCAGAGTCGCAATGTGGATTCCGCCCACTAAGGGGCACAATGGACATGCTCTTCACCACGCGCCAATTACAAGAGAAATGCAGGGAACAGCACCAACCGCTGTACATGGCCTTCTTTGACCTCACAAGGGCCTTCGACACTGTCAACCGTGAGGGATTATGGAGTGTCCTCCTCAAATTTGGCTGCCCTCAAAAGTTTGTCACCATCCTCCGCCTGCTTCATGACGACATGCAAGCCATGATCCTGACCAACGGATCCACCACAGACCCAATTCACGTACAGACTGGGGTCAAGCAAGGCTGTGTCATCGCACCAACGCTCTTCTCGATCTTCCTTGCTGCAATGCTCCATCTCACCCTCAGTAAGCTCCCCACTGGAGTGGAGCTAATTTACAGAACAAACGGAAAACTGTTCAACCTCCGTCGCCTCCAGTCCAGATCCAAGGTCGTCCCATCCTCTGTCGTCAAATTACAGTATGCAGACGATGCTTGCGTCTGCGCTCACTTGGAGGTCGAACTCCAAACCATCATTAACACCTTCACCGAAGCGTACGAGAGCATGGGCCTTACACTAAACATCAGTAAGACAAAGGTCCTCTACCAACCTGCCCCGGCCACACAGTACTACCCCCCGATTATCAAAATCCACGACAAGGCCTTGGACAACGTGGACCACTTTCCATACCTCGGGAGCCTACTGTCAACAAGGGCAGACGTCGACGACAAAGTCCAACACTGCCTTCAGTGTGCCAGTGCAGCCTTCGATCGCCTGAGGAAGAGAGTGTTTGAAGACCAGGACCTCAAACCCAGCACTAAGCTCATGGTCTACAGAGCAGCAGTGATACCCGCCCTGCTGTATGCCTCAGAGACATGGACCATGTACAGCAGGCACCTCAAAGCACTGGAGAGGTACCACCAATGCTGCCTCCGCAAGATCCTGCAAATCCATTGGCAGGATAGGCGCACAACGTCAGTGTTCTTGCTCAGGCCAACATCCCCAGCATCGAAGCTTTGACCACGCTCGATCAGCTCCGATGGACGGGTCACATCATCCGCATGCCTGATACGAGACTCCCAAAACAAGCGCTCCACTTGGAGCTCCGGCACGGCAAAAGAGCCCCAGGTGGGCAGAGGAAACGCTTCAAGGACACCCTCAAAGCCTCCTTGAAAAAGTGCAACTTCCCCACCGACACCTGGGAATCCCTGGCCCAAGACCGCACAAAGTGGAGGAGAAGCATCCGGGAAGGCGCTGAACACCTCGAGTCTCTTTGCCGGGAGCAAGTGGAAGCCAAGCGCAGGCAGCGGAAGGAGCGCACGTCAACCCAAGCACCCCACCCACCCGCCCCTTCAACCACCATCTGCCCCACCTGTGACAGAGACTGTAGGTCCCGCATTGGACTCATCAGTCACCTGAGAACTCATTTTTAATGTGGAAGCAAGTCATCCTCGATTCGAGGGACTGCCTAAGAAGAAGAAGTACTGAGGGAGCACCGCACTGTCGGAGGGGCAGTACTGAGGGAGCGCTGCACTGTCGGAGGGGCAGTACTGAGGGAGCGCTGCACTGTCGGAGGGGCCGTACTAAGGGAGCGCTGCACTGTCGGAGGGGCAGTACTGAGGGAGCGCCGCACTGTCGGAGGGGCCGTACTGAGGGAGCGCCGCACTGTCGGAGGGGCCGTACTGAGGGAGCGCCGCACCGTCGGAGGGGCAGTACTGAGGGAGCGCCACACTGTCAGAGGGGCAGTACTGAGGGAGCGCCGCACTGTCGGAGGGGCAGTACTGAGGGAGCGCCGCACTGTCGGAGGGGCAGTACTGAGGGAGCGCCGCACTGTCAGAAGGGCAGTACTCAGGGAGCGCCGCACTGTCGGAGGGGCAGTGCTGAGGGAGTGCCGCTTTTTACTTTTTTCCCTTTCTCCCCCCCTCTCTTCCCCCACCTATTCTCCCTCCCTCTCCTCCAGCTGCCTCCCTCCATGTCTATCTTTCTCTCCTCCCCTCTCTCTCCCTCCCTCCCCTCGCAGAAGCTGAATGGTCTATATTGCTGTGTTCTTATGTTCTCTCTCCTTCCCTTCCCCTCTCCTCCCTCCTCCTGCTCCTCCTCCCTTTTAAGCGGAGAATAACAAACGCTGATGCTTCGACCTTGAAACAGGAATTGCTCGGGCAGGGGGCTGGTGGGGAAAGCTGGGGGAATGTCTTTTTCCTGTTGGAGATGCCAGGGTGATGTGTGCTAGCTGGAGTTGCGCAGAGCGCAGAGTCTCTCTAGGACCCTGCGGTGCACTGAGCTGCGCTGCGCAATCAGTGCCGGCGGAGCTGAGCCGATTCTGCTCTCAGTCGCTTTGCTGCATTGCTCGCCAGCTTCTCCGACTTGCATCTGACAGCTTCAGGTTTTTTTTGGGGGGGTGGTGGGGAATGAGGGGTACATTTGCTCCCCCCCAAATTTAAATGCAACCCTTTCCCTCTGCATTCCCCCCTCCTCTTTGCAAAGACCCCCCCCCCCACCCTTAGTCTCATCCCCTGGCGCAGAAATCTCCTCCATCAGAGAAAAGTTA